>NC_059103.1:43874445-44174445 GCF_020740685.1 Jaculus jaculus
GACATTAATTGTAGTTAAATCCAAGTGATCAACTTCTGAACTTCTAGTGTCTGACTTAGGAAGCAACTGTGTCCCTAAACAAACTATTGAGATAGCCTTTTCACTTTTGTCCTGTATCCCAGACTCTCCTCTTCTCCAAATCAAGCATCCCCAGCTTCTTTCTATAAATGACCCCAGTCTGGCCATTCTCCTGTGGACACTAGACTTGGAAATGCCCTGGTGTATGTGTAGGCCATGGGGGCAACAGTGCAGGACTGTGCCCAGCTTGGCTGGTTGGAGGGGGAGCTTCTGGGGTTGTTCGCAGATCAGGCTCCCTAGGGTTAAAGAGAAGAATCAAGCCTTGGTTGTCACGAGGGGTGGAGTTACACACACGTGCTACTTCCTTTTCCTCCTCACATTGCAGCTTTGTCAGGGCCAGGGGCCATCCAGTGTGCCACCCATAACCAAACCCCGCTGCCCCTGGTATTCACAGGCCTGGAAGGACCACGTGAGGACTCCAGGTGCTCCTGGCCGACCTCTGCAATATGCGCATCACACACGTGGTGCTTGAGCTAGCATCCTGTCTGCCACAGGAGCAGGTGCTAGCTCTGGGGCGAAACGGGCTTTTCTGCATGAACAAATAGTTTAAGAAGAGAAAGGCTGTTTCTTGGGTACCTTGTATGTGCCAGAGTCTCTGCACACATCATCGTGAATCTCCAGAACAGCTCTGCAAACCAGGAGTTACTGTCCAGTGTTGCAGGCACTTGTCCAGTCACCCTTCTCCTAAGTGGACAGCCAGTGGCTACCCCTAGATCTCCGTGGCCCTGACCTCCAGCACTTTGTCCAACACACCAAGACCCATGTCTGTGGGGAAGGGTGAGTAGCACATGTAACATGCTTATAACACGGCTGAGCACAAACAGGCACTCAGAAGTACCCGCATTCTCTGTCTCCCGACCCTCAACTTTGACATTTGTACCCAGGACAAACTCCCTGAATGGAATGGATTGTGACTAGGTGGGTTTGAATAATGAATGTCTAACTACGTTAAAATGTCATCTCAATGCTTGGGGCCTCTTCAGGGTGGCACAAGTCTATTTAGTAACCAGATACCTACTCTGAAAAGCCCAGAAGTAGGGGTGATCGGAGGCTTGTTGTTATAACCAAGTGTGATAACAAGAGCCAAGCGCAAGCTCAGGGTTGGGCACATAGAAGTCAGTCAGTGTCAGTCTTGATCACACTTATCAAGAGTTGGTGTTCACATGTGATGTGCTGGATACTGATGTTTGTCCTGAATATTTCATTGAAAATTGTTTTGAGAGAGAGAGAAAATTGGTGTGCCAGTACCTCCGCTACTGAAATCGAACTCCAGACACTTGTGCCACCTAGTGGGCATGTGTGACCTTGCACTTGCCTTCCCTTTGTGCGTCTGGCTTACATGGGATAAGGAGAGTCAAACATGGGTCCTTAGGCTTCACAGGCAAGTGCCTTAACCACTAAGCTATCACCCCAGCCTGTCCTGAATATTTCAAACACCCACATTTAGCCAGTTCTCCATGCTGTCTCCCTTACTATATTCATGGGTGATAAGTGTCCCCCCCCCCAGGGACTCAGAAGTGAATCTCTTCATAAAACAGGATGGAGACACATGTGTATTTTGGAGACTGGAGTAGCAGCTGCATGGAGTGGTGCTGTGGGTGTGTCCCTTGCCTGGCAGAGGCCACATGGCTCTACAGCAGCTGGCTGCACCAAGCCTGACTAGGCAGGTCTGTGCAGGCACATTCCTGCAGCCTTGCCAGCACCTCTCCCGGCCAGCTCATGTCCCTGCTTCATCCTGCTCACTTCCCCGACTAGGGCAGATGCTATCACTTCTAAGAATTGGAGAGATTCTTCCCCAGCCAACAGGCAGGTACTGACGGCCAGGCCACGCAAGGTGTTGACAATAAGCTGAACAAGCTTCCAGGGGACCAAGAGAGGGAACTCAATGCCCCCACCAAAGACTAATGCCTTGCAAAGCTTGGCATGCCTAGTCCCTGGTGGCTTACTCATGCAGGGCCTTGTTTCTCTGCTCTCAGGGTTCCCATTTTCCAAAGCACTATATGGTATTAAGGGTCAGTTTTGGTCCTGTAGCAGGGCCTGATCCTGGCTCTAAGGCTTGTGAAGATGGCATTATGGGTTCCTTTCCTTTTTCTTTTTGTTAAATATTTTATTTTAAAAATTTATTTATTTATTTGACAGAGAGAGAGAGAAAGAGAGAAAGATAAAGAATGAGCACATCAGGGCCTCCAGCCACTGCAAAGAACTCCAGATGCATGTGCCACCTTGTGCATCTGGCTTACATGGGTCTTGGGGAATTGAACCGAGGTCCTTTCACTTTGCAGGCAAGCACCTTAACCGCTTAGCCATCTCTTCAGCCTATGGGTTCCTTTCTGAGCCTGCAATATGTCTTCCTTCCCTTTCCAGTGTACGAAGTGGTCACAGCCACGGGAGATGTTCGTGGTGCAGGGACGGATGCCAATGTCTTCATTACAATTTTTGGAGAGAATGGACTCTCTCCCAAGCTTCATCTCACCAGCAAGTAAGTACTGCTTTGGCCCAGGTGGGCTAATGGAACACAGGGGTGGCCTTCTGCTCTGGAGAGGACCACCCAACTACGGGCATGCTAAGCATCCAGGAGCCTCAGTGTATCTCAGTTGGGGTACCTTCCTGCCCCTCTCATGATTTTGTGAACAGAGATGCCTAGTTTGAACCTTCCAAGAACTCCTTTGATGTGGGAAAACAAGACACTCAGGACAAAGAATCTGGGTCTAGGATAAGCTTTACCACTCAGCGTCATGTGCTTTTGGCCACATCTCATTGCATTCAAAGCCTGATCTCCTCCGTTGACTGTTGGGAGATGGAATGTTGCAAGGATCAGGCATGCGAGGATGTGATGAGCTTAAGATGCTTGGCATGGAGGGCTCATAGAGAACAGCATCTTTGGAAACCTGTCTGGCAGGCACACACACTTGGCATATGGGTCATGTCATGTGTATACTTGTGTACTTGTGTGTGCAGCTGTGTGTGGCCCAGATGCCCATGCCTTTTGCTTTTATGACCCCCCCAAGGGCAGAGGCTGTATTCTGTTTGGTCTCCTTCACTGCACACACACAGGCACGAACAAAAAGAATCAGAGAATTTCAGAGATGGCTCGGGGCCGTGGGGATGTGTGTTTAGTTGCCTTTAAGTCTGTGCTGTCTGGACCAGCTAGCTCTGAGCCCCGTCTTTCAGAACAGCCCCACTCTCTGTTACCATTGACAGACTGGGTTTCTGGATAGGATCTTCATGTAGTTGTATCAGAGCTCTTTGAAACCAGTGATCTATTCTACTGTGTTCATGGGGAAACTGAGGTCCAGAGAGAAGCAATGAGTGGCTCACAGTTCTAAAGCTTTCTGGTGGGCAAGCTGTTTCTTCACCCACATTCTTGGTACAGACATCTTACTTGACTACATGGCCCTGCAGACCTAGGGTCTGTATGTGAGAAACTCTAGGTGTGGTCTGTAGGGTTTGTGGCCTGGCACCTCAAAGGATGACCAAGGGGCTCTAGAGGGGTGGGTTTCCCAGGGTCAAAGACTCAGGACTTTGCTTTGCAGGCTGTTCAGCTTCTCAGTGTGTGCCTGCCTTGAGTGTGGGCAGTGGCACCCTGCAGCCGGATGGAGGCAGGCATAACACTGTATTTTGTCCATTTCTGCAGAACAGGGTACCAGCCTCCTTGTACTGTTCACACTGCACGTGACTCGTTCGTGGAAGTCTTTCCCTGCAGTGCTGTGGGCACGGTAAAGGGAATACATGAAATGTCCACTCTCTTTTGCCATATGTCCTCCCAGAAAGTGTGGCATAAGAGAGATGCCACTAGCCAAGGGGAGGTGGCCAACTGGCTTCTGGGGCCCGAGACTGCCTTTTTTATTGTTTAAAATTTATTTAAAATGATTTATTTTATTTATTTAATTATAGACAATAAGCCATGGTAATTCTCTCCTCTCCCCCACTTTCTCCTTCCTAACTCTACTCTCCATCATATATATCCTTTTCCCCCTCTCAACCAGTCTCTCTTATTTTGATGTTACCATCTTTTCCTCCTATTATGATGGTCTTGTGTAGGTAGCGTCAGGCTGCACAAAATGCACTTTTTCTTTGTGCAGAAGTCTCTCACTGTACTCCCTCTTTTTATGCACCCAGTATCCTCAGCTTCCCCTCTTCCCGCCCCACATCTGTTCACTTGTCAAAACTCCCCTGGAGCAGGCCTAGAGTCTCTGATACAAGGCCATATGAGGGGATGTCCCCGAGTCCCCATCCTGGGAGTCTTCCCTCTCAGCAGGGACAGAAAGACTATATGGTGGTGAAGAAGAAGGTTTGGATGAGCTGTCAGTAGGACATGGAAGCCAGATTCTCCAGGACCAGCCCAAGGACAGGACTCTGCAACCCTAATGACCCAAGGGTTGCTGGTGAGGCTCTGCCTAGATCTGTGTCATGCTTGAGGTTAGGCAGCAAGGGCACTGGACTGCCTAGGATGCCAGCCCTCTGGTCAGGAGAGCTTGACACCAGCCATGTGAATGCTGGTGAGGCTGGAGAAGGCAGTGCAGAGATGGTGTGGGCTGCACAGGGAGGGCAGGGGAAGGACAGTCTGGGCCTCCACCTCTGTCCCACTTGGTTAGTGGATAAGCTGAGCTCAACAGCCTGAGGTGGCACGTGGCCAGAGGGTCTCTGGTGGTGGGATGGACTCAGGTAAGAGAGCAGCTCAGAGGGCTGGCTGGACCCTGAGGAGCAGTTCGCCAGAGTCTGCAGAGAGAGTAGGAGCCCTGCCAGCACTGGAGCAGGCCTTGCTTGGAAGCCGAGCAGGGATTGCTCAGCTCACGGTGGTGGTTGATACCTCTGGCTGCAGGGATACCACCACTGTGAGCATGGACGGCAGAGAGGGAGGAGGAGGCCAGGCTCTGGCTGCGGTGAGAACCGAGGGCACTGTCTACAAAGACCGTGGTGTAGATGCAACGCAGGCTGGAGACTGGGTCTAGGAGACCAAGCTGGGCTTCCGAGGGATTCAGGATGCCTGTGCAACAGACCTAGGTGACAGCCAAGGTCGTCGGCTCCGGATCCCAGACGCAATGGTCACTGGTGGTTTTCAATCACCGCCATCTCCTCCGTGAGTCCCACAGTCAGCTCTTCCTTCCTCTCCACCCATTCCACACCCATTCCAAGCCAAGGTCGCTGTGTCAGCTGGGGCAGACTTACGCCAACACACACGCACATATGCACGTGTGCTTTTGTATATTTATATATAATGGTCTTCTCTGACTGTTGGGTCCTAGAAAGAGCTCACGCTGCAACTGTGCAAACAACTTAAGATAGAATACTAGATCCCTTAGTCTTAAATTTCAGCCACTACCTTTCTTGGAATCACTTCTGACCTCTTTCTCTACAGCCTCTGGTCACATCTCTCGTCCCCCTCCCTCCTCCTCTCAGCCTTCTTCTTTGCAAGGAGAGAGAGAGAGAGATAGAGAGAGAAAGAGAAGAGAAGAGAAGAGAAGAGAAGAGAAGAGAAGAGAAGAGGAGGAAGACAAAGAGACAATGGGCATGCCAGGGCCTCCAGCCACTGCAAACGAACTCAGATGCATGAGCCCCTTGTGCATCTGGCTTACGCGCGTCCTGGAGGATCGAACCTAGGTCCTTTGGCTTCTCAGGCAAACGCCTTAACTGCTAAGCCATCTCTCCAGCCCTCTTCTCCCTATTCGATCATTCCCTGACTCTGGCTCATTCCTGTGACTGTCTCCACGTCCTGGCTTCCCTCTCCCCTGCCTCAAATATAATGTAATACCTTCTTCAGAACAGGCTTTAGGGCCTGACTCCTAGGCAGTGAAGAATTGTAGTCATGCTCTTAGCTTCTCCCATGAGCTAATGAGCCCCCACCCCAGTGAAGTTCCCACAATCATGGCTTTGAGAGGAATCACCCATCTTCTGGGTTTCCTGGTCCCTTCCTGTTACTCAGGAGACCACACGTCCAAGATATGGCAAAAGGATGGGATTTCATGTATCTTCTGGAACACCGTTTTCTTGCTGAGAATTCACACCCCCCCACCCCACCCCGAGTGTGTTGGAGAATGCCTGGCATTTTAATTTTAGCTCGGGGGCTTCGCCTGCTTGGTGGTTAAAATGCCTTGTGCAGCCCACAGGGCTCTTCCTGGGGAGGGGGCGGGCAGGGGCGCTGAGTGGTGGCATGGGCAGGGCACCGCACCAGACTTCCTTTATTTGAGGCTGGGGAAGGAGCCGTGGTGAGGCCCAGCCGCCCACTGGGAAGCCCGAGGAGCTTGTACTGCTGACGTTTCTCACTTACCCCAAGTGGGTGTTTTAGGATCTGACTCAAGGGCGGGCAGGGTTCGGGACTTGTTTGCGACGGGCCCCACCACTCCCTGAGCGCAGAGTGCGCCAAACCCACCTACATGGCTTTTTGTTTTTTCTCTGAAGAGAGGCCTTCCTGCATGCCAAGGACAGGCTGGTTGGTCTCCGTGTCCTGAGCTCTGCGAAAGCTCACATCACACCTGGCAAAGCCCCAGCAGGGCACACCCCGCCCCGCCGCGTGGCCTTGGAATGCCTGCACTGCGCCCTCTGCTGGCCCCGGCAGACCATTACCTCGCGCCCAGCCCCAGGGACTGCAATTTAACAAGCTCACTGGAACCTGTCATGAAGTAGGGCTCCCCTTCGCCAAAAGTGGCTTGCCCAGCGTCCCATAAATCTCGGAGACACACCCAAGAAAGGCAGCTGCTTGCCTTCTAAGTCACACCTGGTCTTTGATTAAAAAACTGGAGTCGAGGCGCATGCCTTTCTTTAATCCCAGCACTTGGGAGGCAGAGGTAGGAGGGTTGCTATGAATTTGTGGCCACCCTGAGACGACATAGTGAATTCCAGGTCAGCTTGGGCCGGAGTGAGACTCTACCTCGAAAACACAGACAGATAGAAAAACTGGGTAGGAAGGGCTGGAGAGATGGCTCAGTGGATAAAGCTCTTGCTGCACAAGCCGGAGTACCTGAGTTCAGAACACCAGACTCCGTGTAAAAGCTGGAAGCCTGGGCTGGAGAGGTGGCTTTGCAGGTAAGGCACTTGCCTGTGAAGCCCAAGGATCCAGGCTTGATTCTCCAGGTCCCATGTAAGCGATGCACATGGTGGCACATGCATCTGGAGTTTGTTTGCAGTGGCCAGCACACCCATTCTCTCTCTCCCTCTCTGTAATAAATAAATAATTTTTAAAACAGCTGGAAGTATTGCAGGCTTCTGTAACCCCTGCATGCCCACGGTGAGATGGGAGCTGGAGATAAGAGACTGTGGGCTCTTGGACCAGGTAGCCTGGTGAACACACCAAGGAGAACAATAATGAGAATGAGAGACTCTGTCTCCCATGAGGTAGAGGCAAGGAACAACTCTGGAAAGATGTCCTTTGACCTCCACGGGTGTGTTATGGCATGGGCACCCCAGATTCACACATATGAACACACACATGCACACGTACCACAAAGGAACATGAATAGAGACACTTGCTCCTCTTCCCCTGCTCACTGCCAGTGACTGTTGTCCAGATATCTTGCACCCTAAGAAAATGACACCCAGTGGTCCCCAGATCTTCAGACAGTTTGTTCCTGTCAGCCTGCAGGGGGAAGAGGGTTCCTGACACATGGGGCTGTGCTTGCTTCCAGAATTTCAAAAGCAATTTGTTTTCTGTTCGGAAAATTTGAAATCAATATAGACAAGAGCAAATAACCAACACTTATCACAATCTTAGCCTGTAGACATGATATTTTTATTTTTGTATGAATCCTCCTACACGCCATTGTGCTTAAGTGAAGATGGTACCCTGTTTGGATTGACTGTTCTCTATTCATATATTTCATTTAACCTGTTTTTCTCCCAAGCTTGTATCACACATTTGTTATTATTTCGTTTAACATTCTTTTATAATAGGATTGTTAATGGGTGCAAAACATTTAATCATGTAGCTTCTCAGGGATCCCCATTCCTTAGGGTATTCATTTACTATAGAAATTCTTATTTGCTAAAAAAAAAAAAAATCAGTTTTTTTTTTGTTACATGCCAACAGAGAAAATACCATTATTCATGTCTCTGTTTCTCATTGACAAGATCCTGATGTGCAGAATCCATGTCTTTCCAACTTACTTAAGACCCTGAACCAAGCTGGAGTGGGCTATTGTTTCCCTACAGAAGTAAATTTGCACATCAGCCAGACCCTCAGGAGTGCTGGTTTGGTTTAGTTTCTCCCTCTCTTTTATTTATGGGGGGGGGGGAGCACACGTGAGAGAATTAGCGTGTCAGGGCTCCGGCTACTGCAGTCAACCTCCAGATGTGCATATCACCTTATGTGCAAACTTGCACTTGTGTCACCTTGTGTGTCTGGCTTATGTGGAATATGGGGAGTTGAACCTGGGTCCTTAGGCTTCACAGGCAAGCACCTTAACCACTAAGTCATCTCTCCAGCCCCCCCCCCTTTTTTTGTTTTTGCTTTTTCGAGGTAGGGTCTCACTCTAGCCCAGGCTGACCTGGAGTTCATATGTAGTCTCAGGGTGGCCTTGAACTCACAGAGATCCTCCTGCCTCTGCCTCCCAAGTGCTGGGATCAAAGGTGTGCACCAACATGCCCGGCTAGTCTTTTTAAAAATATTTTATTTTTGTTTATTTATTTGACAGAGAAAGAGGGAGAGAACGGGCATGCCAGGACCTCCAGCCACTGCAAATGAACTCCAGACGCATGTGCCCCTTTGTGTGTTTGGCTAACGTGGGTCCTGGGGAATTGAACCTGGGTCATTTGGCCTTGCAGGCAAATGCCTTAACCGCTAAGCCATCCCTCCAGCTTTTTTTAAAAAATGTAGTTTAGTTTCTCTGTTCAATGTTGGGTCTAGAAACTTTATTTTCCAGGAAGGAGGCCAACCTGTTCTTCACAGAAGAAACTTAGAATCCTTGCTCTTCCTGGAGCTTTAGCCTGACACTTCCTCTTTTTCTTATGGTGATGGTGGAGTAGAGCCTGTGTAGCCAGCATGGCTTGGTCCCACCCTCCTGCCCTCCCTCAGCAAGCCCCACCTGAGCACAAACACGCACCATCAGCCTGGGAGTCTCCTTTTGCCTCTAGCCAACCCAGAAGGTTCTGCCAGTCTCTCCGCCTCACTTATCTGTGCCCAGATTGCACCTTTGGGCTTCTGTCACTTGCAAGGCTGCCTCAGTGCACGTTTTCATGAGCTCTGTCCTCTAGGATGGCCTGGGCCTCTGCCGCATGATGTTTTTGCACCTTAAGGAAACTTCTCCCCATGGAAGATTGCTTACCAAAGTGGGTTCATCTGCAGAATGGCTCTGAAGAACCTCAAAGGCCTTCTTGGTACAGAACCTGAGCCTTGTGGCCTTGGAGAGAAGGCCCTCCACCCTCCCTTTTATTTTGTGGTATATTGATGGCCAACAAATGTTCATAATTATAAGTGGTGTTGGTCAGCTTTTCATTGCTGTAACAAGTACCTAAGATAAACCAACTTGAACAGAGCAAAGTTTTATTTTGCTTCATTGTTTGGGAGGTTTCAGCCCATGATCCGTTGGCTATGCTGTTTTCTGGTCTGGGGTGAGACAGACAGCTGTGGAGCAAGTTGCTCACCTCATGGCTGCCAGGAAGCAAAGAGAGAGAGAGAAACACACCCTTCAAGGGGTTTCCCCAGTGACCTGACTTCCTCCCATTAGGCTCCACTTTATTTATTTTGCAGTGTTGGGAATCTCTCCTAACGCCTCATACATGCTAGGCAAGTGCTCTACCACTGAGCTATACTTCTAGCCACTACTGTTTAAAGGTTTCCCAACAGCACCCAGGCTGCGGAAAGAGCTCTAAACGCATGGGCTTTATGGGAGAGGGACATTTAAAGTGCAAGCCATAGCACAGGCACACGTCTTCTGTGATTTCTCTCTTCCCCTGAGTTGTGTGCTAGTCTCAGGGAGCACTGGCTGGGAGCACAGGGAGGAGTCTACACTCTCAACTCAGAGGGCTCGGCTGTGGGGCAGGACTTGGTGCTGGAAGATCTGGGCTCTGGTCATTTGGGTTCCTGGTCCACGTAGAAGATGGAGCAGGTGTTGGCATGAGGCTTCAACTCCGGCGGATTCTGAGGCAAAGGTGCCTCCGGCCCTCAGTGTCCAAACGGCTTGAATGTTAGAGGCTCCGAAGCTGGTATTCGCCCAAGTACTCTGCACTGCAGGACAGCTCAGGGGCACTTCGTCTGGTCACCCTGCCTGCTGGATGCCAATTATGCATTTCCCTCACCGCCCTCACTTCCCTGGTGGTTGGTGGCTGGATTGGATGGGGGCGTTCCATTTCCTGTTGGAATGGCAGGCATGAAAGATGACCCAAGGTCTGCATCTACTTGGGCTGCCATTGCAACCCTTCTCACAAAGAGTAAGGCTGGTGAGGGGACAGACCCAAGGTCACCAAGGCATCCGTCACCCCCTCCCTCTTCCTCCAACCTCCCAACCCGAGCCCCCAGCAGGAATGGGACTGTGACTGTGGAGAGCTCTGCCACCAGCTAGAAGTTTGTTCGTCCCTAAAATGGGGCCAAGTCTGCCCACCATACTTGCCGTAAGGGCCAAACAAGAACCCAAGTGTGAGAGTAAGGAGCGTTACTGCC
The DNA here is from genome assembly GCF_020740685.1 of Jaculus jaculus. Lineage (NCBI taxonomy): Eukaryota > Metazoa > Chordata > Mammalia > Rodentia > Dipodidae > Jaculus > Jaculus jaculus. The sequence continues at coordinate 43,885,115 of NC_059103.1, forward strand.
CACCTTTGGCCTCCTCCTCTCCAAGCAAGGCAGACAGGAGTCTTAGAATGGGGTCCAGTTGAATGCCACTCTCCCTGGGAGTGGGATGATGGAAGAGGAGGAGGATGCCAGCCCTTGGTTCTGTTCAAGAGCCCATGAGCCAAGCACCGATTGGCACTAACTGTCCATGTTCACTGCAGGAGTGAGTCTGCTTTCGAGAAAGCCAACGTCGATGTGTTCCGGGTGAGAACGAACAACGTGGGCCTCATCTATAAAATCAGGTGAGAGCTGGCCCCTGGCCAGGGTGCGGGTGATGATAAAGACAATATTGACATTTTCTGAATATTGATTCCTCCCTGGCTGCCATTTGAAGGAATATCAAAGGTCAAGATCCTTCCATCTTGGATGAAGCTAAGAGGATGTGGGACATGGCTGGGGAAGGGGCTGAGATGCAGGCAGTGTATTGCAGTGGCAATCATTAACTATAAGATACCCTCAATTCATAGACAAGGAAACTTTTCTAAATTCAAGTCACCAAATAACTGGAGCTATCTTTGGAATAATCTTTGGGTACCCTTGGTTCTGCCAGTGAACGTGTAGGTGTTGGCTTTCTCTAGGATTGAGCATGATAACACAGGCTTGAATGCAAGCTGGTACCTGAACCATGTCATTGTGACCGATATGAAGAGGCCTCATCTCCGTTTCTACTTCAACTGCAATAACTGGCTGAGCAAGGTTGAGGGTGACCGCCAGTGGTGCCGGGACCTGCTGGCCAGCTTCAACCCCATGGACATGCCTAGAGGTCAGTGGCTAGGCCGGTCTGCCCGTCATCAACCCCAGCCTGGGCTCTACCTCCTCTCCTCACCCTGTTTTACTGTTGGCCAAAGCCTGGTGAAACCCTATCTTTTTTCTGTGGCCCTCCCGGGAGCAAGCTTATGGACTGGGGAGGGGAGGCAGGGTGGTCAAGGGAGCGGGAAGCACACAGGACCTAGAGGTATGATGGGGGGTGGGCTCAGTCCTGGGGCTTCCTGTGTTCTCAAGAATTCTTGTTGATAAGTGTCTACTACCAAGAGCTCTTCTGGGACCAAGGCAGCCTTCCCAGTCTCCTTTTGCCTCCTTCCTCCCTCCTTTCCTTCCTTCCTTCTTCCTTTAATCATATATATATAAACATATACATATATACATATACATATATATACATACATATACATACATATATATACATACATATACATACATACATATATATATGAGAGAGAGAGAGAGAGAGAAAGAGAGAGAGTGAATGGGTGTCCCAGGGCCTCTTGCCACTGCAAAGAAACTCCAGATGCATGTGCATCTAGCTTTACATGGGTGCTAGGGAGTTCAATCCTGGCTCTCAGGCTTTGCAAGTAAGTGCCTTTAACCACAGAGCCATCTCCCCAGCCCCCAGTCTCCTTTCTTATGATGCCCAGGAAACATTCATAACCACCAGGGAAGACTCTGGATTCAGATGATATCGCTGGCCAAAGCTCCTCCATTCAGTCGCCATAGTTCTGTGGGAATAACGGAAGATAAGTGGACAAAATCTATAGAGCACACTGTAACCTGTGTCCCTTTTTCAGCCTTTGCCTACTAAAAAGTCGACCTAAGGCAGGGTGTGGTGGCACACACCTTTACTCCAAGTACTCGGGAGGCCCAGGGAGGAGGATCGCTGTGAGTTGGAGGACACCCTGTAACCACATAGTGACTTCCAAGTTGGCCTGGGCTAGAGCGAGACCCTACCTTGAAAAACAAAAACAAAAAAAAGGTGGAAAAAAAAATCACCATCTCCACCAGTTGTAGGTGCACAGTTCAGAGGCATTAAACACGTTTATTTTCTTTTGCTACCTTTTCCACCGTCCATCTCCAGCACTTATTATCTTCTCAAACGGAGACTCTGCCTCCCCCTGTTGAACTTGAACTCATCTTCTGTAACCCTATCCTCTGCTCACCTTGGCTCTATCTTCTGTTTCTATGAGTTTGACAACTCTAAGAATCTCATATAAATGGAATCATGTAGGCTTATTTCACTCAGTTAAAATCTTCAAGATTCATCCACACTGTAGCATGTGTCTGCTTTTAATTTCTTATATATATGTATACATATATTTATGTATCTTCAAGCAGGGATAGACAAAGAGAGAAAGACAAGAGAGAGAAAGAGAGAAGGGGGGCAGGGAGAGAATGGACACGTCAGGGTCTGTAGCTACTGCAAACCAATTTTAGATATATGCGCCCACTTTGTGCATCTGGCTTTAAATGGGTACTGGGGAATCAAACACAGGTCACTGGGCTTTGCAGGCAAGCACTTTAACTGCTGAGGCATCTCTCCAGCCTCTAATTTTAACTTCTTTTTAAAATATTTTATTTGCTGGGCGTGGTGGCGCACGCCTTTAATCCCAGCATTGGGGAGGCAGAGTTAGGAGGATTGCCATGAGTTCGAGGCCACCCTGAGACTACAGAGTGATTTCCAGGTCAGCCTGATCTACAGTGAGACCCTTCTCGAAAAAGAAAAAAATTTTTTTTTTTTTAAAATTTATTTGAGGGGGTGCAGATAGAGAAGGAATGGGTATGCCAGAGCCTCTAGCCACTGTAAATGAATTCCATATGCATGTGCCACTTTGTGCATCTGGTTTACATGGGTACTGGAGAATCGAACTGGGTCCTTAGGCCTTGCAGGCAAGCACCTTACTGCTAAGCCAACTCCCTAGCCCTAGTTTTAATTTCTTTTTTTTTTTTTTTGGTTTTTTTGAGGTAGGGTCTCACTCTGGCTCAGGCTGACCTGGAATTCACTATGTAGTCTCAGGGTGGCCTCGAACTCATGGCGATCCTCCTACTTCTGCCTCCCGAGTGCTGGGATTAAAGGCGTGCGCCACCACGCCCGGCTTTAATTTCTTTTTAAGGCTAACTAACATTTTTATTGAATGCATATCTTGTTTATTCATTCATCTGTCAATGAACAATTGGGCTGTTCTCAGCTTTTGGCTTTGGTGAATGAAGTTGCCGTGAACATGGGTGTGCGGATCCCCTTGCTGATTTCACTTCCTCTGGGTGCACACCCTGTGATGGGGATTGCCCAGTCATGTGGTGATTCCATAATGAAGTTGGAGGAATCCCTATGTTTATTTTTATGGTGGTGGTTGCACCATTTTACACTCCCCACCAGCAATGCTGAGAGTTCCAATTTCTCTGAACTTGTTCTTTTGGTGAAAACAATCCAGTGGACATAAAGTTGCATTTGTTTGTAATTTTGAAAAAGATCTTTATTTATTTATTTACTTATTTATTTATTTATTTATTTGTTTTTAATTTAGAGAGAGCTAGAGTGAGTGAGTGAGTGAGTGAGTGAGTGAGAGAGAGACAGAGACAGAGGGAGAGGGAGAGAATTGGCACACCAGGGCCTCAGTCACTGTAATCAAACTCCAAGTGCTTGTGCCGCCTAGTGAGCATGTGCAACCTTGCGCTTGCCTCATTTTTGTGTGTCTGGCTTATGTGGGATCTGGAGATTCAAATGTTCATCCTTAGGCTTTGCAGGCAAGTGCCTTAAACAGTAAGACATCTCTCCAACCCTCTTCGTAGTTTTGATTTGCATTTCCCTAAGATCCAAAGTGTTGATAATATCTTCATATGCTTCATGGTCATTTATATATTTTCTTTGAAGGAATGGCTATTCTGATTCTTTGCACATTTTCAGAAGTCAAGTTGTTTAATTGTTATGGTTGATCTCATCAGATATAAAGTTTATGAATATTTTTCTTTCAACCCATGGGTTGCCTTTTACTCATGATCATTTCATTATATGAATGAGGGTTTATTTGTGTTCTATTACATTGGTCAAAATGTCTGTCCTTAAGCCCGCACACTTCTTTTGCTTTGTAATAAGTTTTAAAATCAGAAAGTGTAAAATTTGCAATCTTCTTCAAGATTAGTTTGGTCTCCCAGGGTCTTTTAATGATCCACTTTTTTGAACATATTCTAAATAGTCATTACTCTGTGTGTGCGTGTGCACATGTGCACCTTCCGTATGTGGGTACTGGGGAGTTGAACCTGGGTCCTTAAGCTTCTCAGGCAAGCACTTCTACTACTAAACCATCTCTCCAGTCCCATTTTTTTTTAACAGCGACAGTATGCCATGTTAACTTTGCAGACAAAGGGGCCCTGTCTACCTGAAGAGAGAGAGAAAGAGAGAGAGAGAGAGAGAGAGAGAGAGAGAGAGAGAGAGAGAGAGACTGAGAGAGATGCCTGTTCCCTCAAGTCCTCAGTTCTTGGCCAAGGCCACCAAAGAAACCTGGATTCTCCTGACTCATATCCACTGAATCAGCAGGAGTGGGGGTCCCCATCTTGGCTGGCTCAAATGGTCTAGGCAGACAGCACACACATTAGGCATTGCAGACATGCATGGAGCCCTCACGGGGACTTGGCAGCCATCTCCATGACAGTCTCCCACTGAGAGTGGGTGTAAGGGTCCTAGCGTATTCTGAAGGCTGACATTCCCCTTCCCAGCACACTTCCATTTAGCATCCCTGGGAACACAGGCTCAGCTACTGAACTGCTCCAGAAGTGCTGTGAATTTTCCTTCCTTCCATCTGTCTCTTGGCGTTCTTCCCATGGCCGTGGACGTCTGCCTCCCTTCCTGGAGGGTTTCTTCTATCCTGCCTGACGTGACTCATTCTCTTGACAGTGCAGAATCCACAGCGGCCCAGCTCCTGTGGTGCCATCTCCACACCAATGGTAGCCCTGGGCTGGGAGCCAAGCCCAGTCTCCCACACTGTGAGGTGCAATGTCATCCTCAGTGGCTGCCAGAGCAGGTCCCTCTGGCCGATGGTGTGAGATGCAGTTCCCAGGTGTTCTGGGATGGGCTAAGCGACACAACACGGGGCTAACGCTCATAGTTCTGAGCTCTAGCTATTCAGTGGGTCTGTGTGCCTCTTCAGTCAAGCTCAGGTTGCTCCGAGTGTAACAATGGGGTCTCCCCCTATCCCACAGTGATTGTTCTTGCCCCCCTGGTCCCTGGAACTTAAGGGCTTGTATGCACACTTGTTAGCGTTACGTTTGTCATCTGGGGGCGGGGGGGGGGGAAGGTCACGTGTGACATACCATTTATAAGGTCAGCAGCAGACACAGTTGCAAAGAGCTCTCCTGGGGGGCATCGACTTCGGGTCTAATATTTCCTTTAGTCACCGTGTCACTTTGGGCAAGTAAGTTATGTTACGTGCATCCATTTCCTCATCTTACCAGAAGGTTGCACTGGATGTCCCCCGAGGTTCCTTACTGTACTGGCTTTCTCTGGCTCTCTGCTAGCTGAGCACCTCGTCTCCCTGGCCTGCCTACAGGTTTCCCACTCACTGATTTCAGTACCCCTACTTTGGTGTCACTACTGTTGTGACAGTCCCAGGGCACAATACCCACATGCAATTGATAAGCTTGCTGCGGCTACACAGGCTGAGAATCGAGGACTAAACAGGCTCCCTATGACCCCAGGGAAGCTCTTAGCGCATTCTTGAGGCTGGGCTGGGGTATGGGGTGAAGGGGGAGTAGAGGTAGTCAAGGTGTATAAGGCTTGGCAAGATGATGTGATCTCTCAGGACAGATTTGGGATGACACAATGTTGGGTCTTAATAAATTTAGATTGGAGAATCTCTGTAGTTGGGAGGTATGAACAAGACTCGTGTACGTGGCCCCTGCCTGGCCTTCTCAGTGCCAATGTGATGCCACTTCCTGTCTTCTTCTGCAAAGCAGTTGCCCAGGGTTCAGGGACAACCTACAAATCGTCCCACCTTGAAAAGGTCATCTGGAAGTTACCAGATGACCATGGTGGCTTCAGCTAATACCGAACTCACCGCACATTGCCCTGGGAAATCTCTGCCAAAAAGGCACAGGCTGGACTGGGGGCTATTGACAGTGCAGGCTGTCAGAACCCAGGCATAAAGGCTCACAAAGACGTCATACTCACGCCTTCTCAGCAGTGGAGGGAGAAGGCCCTTGTCCCCAGAGGACCAAGGCCTGCCTCCTTCCCGGCTCCCAGATGGGACTTGTTCCCTAGGCGTCATTAGGACAAGCCTTTTTCAAAAAAAAACAAAACAAACAAACAAAAAAAAACCCAAACTATACTTATTTATTTGGGAGAGAGAGAGAAAGAGAATGGGCAAGCCAGGGTCTCCAGCTGCTACAAATGAACTGCAGATGCATGTGCCACTTTGTGCATGTGGCTTATTTGGGTCTTGGGGAATCGAATCTGGGTTCTTTGGCTTTGCAAGCAAGTGCCTTAACTGCCAAGCCATCTTCAGTGTAGGACAAGCCTTTTTGTAATATTTTATTTTTTATTTATTTGAGAGAGAGAGAGAAAGAGAGAAAGTGCCATGAGGCATTTCAGAGACATGCCAGAGCCTCCAGCCACTGCAAATGAACTTCAGACACATGTGCCACCTCGTGCATCTGGCTTACGTGGGTCCTGGGGAATCAAACCTAGGTCCTTTGGTCTTGCAGGCAAGCACCTTAACCACTAAGCTATTTCCCCAGCTTCTGACAAGCCTTTTTTAAAGGCACATTTAATCTTTTTTTTATTTATGAGAGAGAGAGGAGGTGGGGAGAGAGCGAGCAAGAGAGAATTGGCTCACCAGAGCCTTAACCACTGCAAACTAACTCCAGGCTTGTGTGCCACCTTGTGCATCTGGCTTACATGGATTCTAGGGCGATGAACCCAGGTCCTTAGGCTTTGCAGGCAAGCGCCTTAACTCCTAAGCCATCTCTCCAGCCTAGCACATTTAATCTTTAGCGAATTGATAATGAGGACAGCTGAAGGCAGTTTTGTCATGTACTTCACAGAGGGAGGCTTGTGACCAAGAAGTGCTCTCACACAAGAAGCAATAGCTACTTGGGCAGGTGGGCCAGGAGCAGACCAAAGGGCAAGGGTGGGTGACATTTGTGTCTGAACTCCCAGGCTGGAGGTGTGACGTGGCCCTTTCATTGTTGTGTTTGCACTTGCCGTGCCCAGTGGAACAGCCTGCCTGGAAGCTGAAAGTGGTCCAGACCCTGGGAATGGGTTCTAATGGGATTGTGTTTGTTCTCGGCACCACATACTTTTCTCTTTTCAGCCATTGCATGAGGTAACTGGACTACCATTTCATAATAGCCCATGCCGAGAGCGCCACGCCGATTATCCCTCAGCTCCAGATGTGCCCTGAATCTTGGCAAGGCCACATGGGGCATGGTGTTCAGAATGCATTCGAGGTGAGGACAGGACGAGAAGGGGGTTGTGATGACCATACTCAGGTTGTGTGTAAATCGTGCTGACCTTCCAGTGGCTTACAGACCTTCTAGAGGACTATGTGGGGCCAATACGAATGCTAAGTGACAACAGCCTGGTCCATTGTTGCACACTCTCTCTGTGAGGCTCTCCCAAGGAAATCAGTAGCTGTGACTTCTTTCCAGGACTTACTGGACACCGTTGAGTAATTAAATGATTCTACTGGATACCATAGAACAATTCCATACAGCGATTGAATAACTAATGATAAAATATAACTGTCTCGGTCAAAAGGCACACAGGGTAAATGTACATTCCACGTTCTAGTTCTGGCCTTCCTAACCCAGTGGCAATAAGATCTGGGGCTCATCACAATTCCTTTGCCACCCTTCCTCTGTTGATAGCTGGGGCTAGGTGGCCTCTGGAATCATTTGGGTATTAGTGGAGTGTGGGTGGGTCTGGATTCAGCCTTCTCCTCAGGTTCTCTCTGCTATGGTCATTTCTCTCATTTCACCCCCACATTCATCCTATTGGGGTCCCATTCTCTGTTATGAACACTGAGTTATTAGTCCATCACTTGCACAAACACAGTAAAATACAGAGCACTGTGCCGTCTCCTTGCCCGTATGGGGTGGGAGGTGCTGGGCTTTGAACCAGAAATGTCTCACACAGGTTCATGTTGCGGCCTCTTGTCTTTATCGGGTGGTGCTGTTTTGGGGGCATGCAGAACCTTTGGGAAGTGGAGCCTGGCTGGTGGAAGCAGGTCACTGGGGCGACCTGCAGGGGGTGTACCCGGACTTTAGGTCTGCTTGCTCTTCTCCCCGGTCTGCTATGATGTAAACAGCCTCCACCACTGATCCTGTCCCCATGTACTGAGCAGCTCTGTAATGCCACAGTGGGCTCTGAAGGCACTCTGACACCATGGGCCAAGGTGAAAAGACACAAACCTTCCCTCCATTAACCTAAGGTTAACTGGGGAACAGCCATGAGGACTTGATGTGGCAGCTGGCACGGAGCAGGACTGGTGTCCTCCCTTCTTTCCCCACACCTAGGATGGCGTTGGCTCCTCAGGATTACATTTATACAGACTCCAGCTCTCAGCCTCTCAGAACTAGAAAGGACTTTGGAGACACGCAGTGCCAGGGTCCCCTTCAGGATTCAGGCAGGCTGAAGGAGACCAATGGGGATACACTCATGACCTCCAAAGCGCTGTGAGTCTGTAGAAAGCGCCTCTCCTCCCAGCCTCCATCTCCCCCCACCCCATGGTTTCCATCAGCCAGCTTTAGACCTTGTCCAGGGCCTGTTACCTCGGACGCTGCCTGGGAGTCACCACTCCCTTGAGCCTATGGAGGTTGGTCCCAGGTTCCTAGGTGCAGGAACCAGGGCTTTAGGGTGGCGGAAGTGGACCAGCCCTGCCGAATTCTCCTTCTCTGAGGTTCATGGCAGCTTCCCACCCATCCCATCTGCTTCCTCCTAGCACGGCGGAAGATCATCTCCGGAAAGAGTAGGAAGAGACAACCACCCGTAACCAGGCTCCAGTAAGGCAGAAAAGAGAATTTGAGGACTGAGAGGGACTTTTTTTTTTTTTTTTTGCCTTCTCCACGTCCACTTTAGCGAGGAGCAACGGAGGCCCAGGGGAGCTGAGCAACCTGCTCGTGGACACACAGCTTGGCTGTGGGGCAGGGCAGGAGCCCCGGGCTCCTGATACTGACTCTCGTGTCTCCATATCTTTCCCACTCGCGAGCACCTTCACTCAGTAATCCAATGATTGAGTTGTTTTGCAATTTCTATGCACCAGAGCCGGTGGTTAGGGTGTCCGTGTACAGGCCTTCGACTCTTGGAGCTTACTGGCAGGGCAGAGAATTCCAATGCAAAGAGAGTGCTGAGAGTTGGGGGTGACCCGGGCCCACAGTTGAAGGGGAATCAGGAGGGCTTAACGGAGGAGGGGGTACTCCAGCTGACGTTATGGATGAGAAGGGGTTTGCTTGACCTTCTACAGAGTGAAAGGAAATGGTGGGGAGACGGTGGGCTTTGTTGGTGTCACACTCACACACTAGTCCCCAGCTTTACTGAGGCCTCTGTCCTCACGGGGCCACTGCCTCCGGCATCCGTCAGCCCCAGCCACCAGCACCTTTGCAGAAGGCCGAGGAATTCCATGCTTTCTCTAAACATGGTGGTTTTCATTTGTAAATAGGTGTTTCCAAAATAATCCTTTTCCCTACTGGTGGAAACAGCACTTCCCTGTACCACGTTTTGTGGCTGTGAAAACGGAGTGGACCTGTCAGCTGCCTCACCCCATCGCTCTTTGGCTCATTCTTGTTTGAGTCAGGGCTTCCTCCCGAGCCTGGACTTGGCTGCTGTTTTGTTTGTTTGTTTTGTTGTTTTAACAAACCCTGAAGATTTCTGTGCTTGTTTCCCTCGGGGACTGGGGTTACAGACATGTGTGTGGGATCTGGAAATTGGAACTTGGGAGGTCTCAGGCCCCCCTCTGGTCCTTGTGCTCATAAAGGAAGCACATTAACCACCGAGCTCTCTCCTAGCTTGAAAATTGAACTTCTGATTTGGATCCTGCCTCGGCCCTGACCCAGCTTTCTGATGGTTCTCCCCTAAATTAAGGTATAGGTCTGAGTGGACACAGTGAGAGTCACGGAGAAGTCCTTACTGCCAGGGAGGGACGAAGTCTACACAAGGTCCCTGAGTCTCTCTTCTTTCCAGTCCACAGTCTTCCCTCCAGCCTCCTAGCTACTCTGACTGGCTTGGGAGTGTTTGATGCCAAAACCAGCTTTAGGGCACAATAGATTGGCAGGGCTCCCGGGTGCTTGTTCCGAAGCAGAGCATAAGACTAAAAGTATCAACTTTGGGTGACTTTATTCTTTAGTTTTCAGTGATGGAGGGAAAATACATGGCCTAAAAAACACACAAAAGTATTATACAATTTGGCAAAAGAGAAAATTTATTTGGCACTTACTCATTCTCAAGAAGTTGTCTGTGTATCTGTCTATCCACCCATCACATATCATTCATCCATAATGTTTACAACACCCCATGAGGAAGTATTACTCTTACCCCAGTTCTGCGGATGAAGTTACTGTGTAAATATGGAGCCAGGAATAATCCTAGGGGCTGGAACTCAGTCACTGTGTCAGATTGCTTTGGAGTCGCCCCTGTTAACAAGTTGGTAGATTTTCTTTCCATTCTTCTGTTTTTTAAAACAATTATTTGGCACTATATGTTGATTTAAAATGGCATTGCGACACACTGTCAGCTTTGTAACCGTTCTTTTCACTTAATACCCTGATTTAGCATTAAGTCATCTTCTAACCACTATTTTGAATGGCTGAGTGAGACAACATCACACTTTATCTCCCCCCCCCATAGCCTCCTACTTGGGGTACCTATTAGTCACAACGCTGTCACGCTGTCACAGTAGCCCATGAAGAGAGCCATTACTGCAAGCTTATGTGTGGGGATTGCATTGTTTGGTTCAGGAATTTGCAGAATATTCAGACTTGGGGCAGGTGTGATGACATGTGACTCACTTGCCCTCCAGGGAGGCTGGGGAAGGTCTAGTCTCTTCCTTCTGCGAGTGAGCAGCTGTCCGGGAATATGAACTGAAGCAGCGCAGAGGAGTCTGGGAAGAAATGATGCCATGGTTCCTGGGGGAGGGGAACCGGTGGAAATGAAGGTCTTGGGGCAGCAGGCGTGGGAGCCAGGAAGACACGTGACCAAGGGACATATGAACAGAGCTCTGCAGGGCTGGTGTGAGGAAGGTGAGCCAGATGGGCTGAGAAGGTCTGGAGGCTTACGTCCCCCACACCGTGTTCTAACATGTAAGAGTACTCCACTTACACCAACAGTTTCTTAGGAGAAGACACTAGCTGCCTATGTATAGAAGTGATGGAACAACTAATGACTAAGTGATGCTTCAATGTCATGGTCAATCAGACTGAGGTTAAATCCCGGGCCCGTGTATGACCACCTAGTGAATGAGCATTGCAGACACAGGCAGTTCAGTGAGGCACTGTGGCCTTGGGAAGATGGGCGCTTCTGAGAAGCTTGGGCTATGAGCTAGATGTGGCAGCTGAGAACAATTACCATAAACAGACAGCCCAGGTGTTCAGATCTCACCAGTTCAAACCTGGGCCTAATCCTTCAAACTGTATGAACTTGGCCACGTTTCTTAACCAACTTGTCCCATCAGTCAAATGGTGACATAGTAGCAAAGGGTTAATATTCATTACTTTTCTCACGGCTATGACAGCATATCTGACAGAAACAACTTATGGGAGGATGGTTTACTTTTGGCTTGCAGTTTGAGGCGGTAAAGTTCACCATGGTGGGGGTGAGGATGGAAGTGTGCGGAAGGCATGTTGCAGGCAGATTCATGGGCTTGGGAGCTTTCAGTAGCTGCTAGTCATATGGCACTGACCTGGAAGTGGAGAGGGCTCAAGCTGGAACCGGGGCTAGGGTACAACCCTCTAGCCTCACTCTGTAGCCCCCCATCTGCCAGCTAGGCCCCCTGTCTGCCAGCTAGGCTTATGTCCAAAAGTTTCACAACCTACCAAAACAACGCCTTGCAAAGCCATGAGCCTATAAGAAGCATCCCACATCTGCATCCCCAACAAACTCCATGACTGTGAGGATTCAATGAAATGATGGATTGGCCGGCCCCTCAAAAGTCCTCATTCCTAGAAGTTCTTACATGGATGTGTCTTTAAGGGAAGCAAAGCAGAGAACATTCTAAGGAAAACAGAATATTCTAGTCTTATTTGCTGGATGGTAAGCAAGACTGAGGAAGGAAAAGAGATTAGAGGAGGGTATTGCAGGGAAAGCAGAGGAAGAGCCTTGGGGGTCTCTGTTTGACTCTGGGAACTGGGAGTGCAACCCCCAGAGGCTCTGTGTGCTCAGAAGAGTCTGAGCAAGGAGGTGGAAGGAGTGAGCTAATGGGAGAATGGGCACAACCAGGAGGGGGGGTGGATACAGGGCCTGGGTGGAAGAGAGGGACCTCTGAGCTAGAAGGAAGTGGAGATCTTTTGGAAGCAGCATGGGCAAGGGAGCGCTCAGTCCTGGAGCCTGGGAGGGATTCACAGCCAGGGGCCAGCACGGAGCATTGCCCTCCTGCCCACCCTGGTACACCTGGAGCAGTGGTGGCCTTGCTTAGCCGGGAGAGAGCATTCTTTCTTCTGCCTACCCCCAGGGCAGCCCCGCAGCCTCTCCCTCTCCTTCATTTTCATCTCCTCCTACACACCGCCTGTGATGGATGCCTCCTTCCAGGGCCTCAGCGGGCTCAGCGAACGGAGTAAAATCGAGCCGTGAGCCTCCTCTCCACTCCCTCTCCATCGCCTGCCCGAGTGATTAAGGTCGCATTTCGCCCACATGGGTCTGTGGACGTGCGGAGGGAAGGGAAAGAAACACCAGCGGTTCATTCATGATTCCTTCCTAAAAAAAAGCTGGCCACGTGCACGGGTCCACCCGAGGCTCAGCCTTTGTGCGGTGCGGAACGGCCTCTTCCCAGCGACACGAGGAGGAACGACTATGGGCTGGTGCTTGGCATGTGTGGTGGCAGAGAACATGCTGAGCTGATCTGCCAGGCTCAGCTGTGCGTGTGGCACCAGGATTTGGGAAACCAGCCTCCACCCCCCCCATCCTTCTGCCTCCCCCACCCATAGGATGCTCTCTGGAGATGTTCTGTCTCTGCGATGTGCCAACTCTTCCAGACAGAGCGCAGGGGAGGCGTGGGGGCGGCTGGTGCGCCAGGCGCAGGCGGTTCGAGCCTGCCAGCGCCTGCCTTTTGTGGAAGCCCACGCAGGCACTTCCGCTGGCCTCCAGGGACAGATTTTCTGTTTAAGGGAGCAGCTTTGGGTCTCTGCCTTTATCCTGCACAGGGACCTGGGCAAGGCTCTCTCTCTCTCTCTCTCTCTCTCTCTCTCTGTGTGTGTGTGTGTGTGTGTTTCATTTATTTATATATTTAAGAGATAGATATAGAGGGTATGGGCACACCAAGAACTTCTTGCACTGTAAGTGGACTCCAGATGCACGTACCACTTTGAGCGGCTGGCTTCATGTGGGTACCGGGGACTCGAACCTGGGTCAGCAGGCTTTGCAAGCAAGTGCCCTTAACCTCTGAGCCATCTCCTCAGCCCCTCTCCTTGAATTGTGTTCAGAGAAGAACTCAAACTTGTTTGACCTGTCTGAGCTCACACTGACCTTTAGTAGAAAGAGAATACTCCTGCAGGGTAGGGTCGCTGGGGTCAGATGAACTTCACTTAAGAGTTGGTTGACCTGTGTATTATCACGGATGACCAACAGATGGCAGTCAAGTGACTTGAGGAAGGGATTCTTCTTGCTTAAGGTGCTTGAAGGCTCTGTCTGGGCTAAGCAGCCCCTCTGAAAGAAGAGTCAGTTCAGGGTGACTTTGATGGCAGATAATATAACAAGTGGGTAGATCAGGCTGGGTGGCAGTCCTGTCCCTGTGCTTCTCGCTGTGTCTTTCTCTTTGCTTGCTCACTCTCCTTGGAAGAGAAATGAACTCTTTCTAGCTTCTTCCAACTCAATACTGCCTACTCTCTCCATCTCTGCTGGTCCTGGCTCTGAGGTGGGCTGGGGGTGCACATGGCCGCAGGACCCCAGCCAGACTTGGACCTCCAGGTTTAGCTCCACACCCACAGCTGGCAGGGAAAGCTGGCCCCGTCTGCACTCCCCTCCCGGACACGTTCCAACCCTACAAGAGAGAGGTGCTGCCCTACACCCCATTCAGAACCCTGGGCTATTGAGCAGGGAGATTGAGTGCCATCATCCAGTAGCTTCCAGTTGGCCAAAGCCAGGCAGCTTTGCTCCCATCAGGACCCATCAGAGAACTCCTTGTAGTCCCTGTTTTGAGCACAAACAACAGGTCACAGGTCACAAGGCCAGAGCAACAGTGGCCCCATTGGCCCGCTCCCTGTCTGTTGCCTTTCTTTATGTGGACTGTACTTAAGAGTAATTTATATAATGCTTGCTAAGGAATCAAATCCAGAGATTCCTGGGTCCGTTTCCAAAAATAAAGTTTTTTAAAAAAAATTTAATATTTTATTTATTTGCAAGCAGAGAGAGGGAGAGATAGAAGAGAGACAGACAGAGAGAATGCACATGACAGAACCTCCAGCCACTGCAAATTGACTCCAGATGCATGCACAGTCTTGTGCATCTGGCTTTCCATGGGCATGGGGAACTGAACTTGGCTTGTTAGGTTTTGTAGGTAAGTGCCTTAAGCACTTAGCCATCTCTCCCCAAAATAAAGTTTTAGCAGGACACAGTCGCTCTCATTTGTTCATGCAGTATGATCAGTGTTTTTTTTTTTCTTTAAAATAGCTTCATTGAAGTTCAGTTTGCACTTGTTGCCTTATTTTTGTGTAGTTCAATAATTTGGGGAAACGTAGACAGGTGTATAACCTCTACCTTAAGGAAAATAAGACCATTTCCATTACGTCAGAAAGCCCTGTCATGCTCCCTGACAACCAACTGTCCTTGCCACTCATGTCACAGGGCTGGGTCATTGCAACAGAGATCAAATGGCCTACAAAGCCTAAAATACCTCCTGTCTGGCACTTTCTGGAAAAAAAAAAAAACACGTTTGTTGGACATCTAGGCTGGTTCTCTGGAAATCATTATATGAAGCAACATGACCCAGACTCAGCAAGACAAAGACAACATGTTTTCTCTGGTGTGCAGGTCCCATCTCTAATGCTTCTCTGCATATATGCGGAGCGGGTGTGGGTACAGGTCGTGAAGTTAGCAAGAGGAAGAAAGAAGTGCTGCGGGGGGGGGGGGGAGGCGAACGGACACGTGTGAAAGCAGAAACTAGGCTACTGGGGCGGAAGGGCGCAGGGGGAGCCAGGGGACAGCAGAGAAGGGGAAGAGGCAGATCAATAAAACTGAATTTTGGGTTGGGGAGATTGCTCAGTGGTTAAAGGCACTTGCTTGCAAAACCTGATGGGGCTTTACCCACGTGAAGCCAGATGCACAAAGTGGCAAAGGCATCTGGAGTTCATTTGCAGCCGGAGGCCCTGGTATGCCCATACCCTCTCCTTTTCTTTCCTCTCAGATAGACAAATAAATGAATATTTTAAAAACGGAAACGAAATTTTGTGTGAAAATGCCATAATGAAACACAAGACTAGCGTTCATTGAAAAGAAAAAATTGTGAACAAGTTTGATAACCTGTGACACAGGGCATGGAAAGCCACTGGCCCTCCCAGGCAGGACATGTGGCTTTGAGCCTCTGTGGCACTGTTTGCAGCTGTGTGCCCCTGGGCAAACCCCCTCATCCCCTGATGCTTGGCTTGCCCCGCCTGTAAGTGACAACACAGTACCCTGCCTGTATCATATGGCCACTGATGTACCCGATGACCTCAAAGATGTGCAAATGCCTGTGTGAATGCTGAGTATTATTTTCCCCGGAAAGTGGGCCACCATGCCGTGTTCATGGATGAGCTGTGACCTTCCCTCTGGGAAGCCTCTTCCAGTGCTTTCTTGTATCATCTTTCTCCCTACTTCTCCACTCTCTCCTAGCCCGTGGGCAGGGTTTCTTCAGGTCGTACCATCTCCATCTCTTCCCTCCCTCTCATCTTCCTTCTTCCTGGCTGGTTGCTAGATGCCAGGGGGCACCTGACATCCTTTCCTGGCCTCTGTATCCATGTGTATAGGGAGTGTACATATGCACATATCTGTGTACACACACACACACACACACACACACACACACACACACAAGCTGAGCATGCTGGCGTATGTTCGTAATCCCAGCACTGGGGAGATGGAGACAGGCAGATTCCCAGAGCTCACTAGCTAGCCAGTCCAGCCTACTTGGTAAGATCCAGGCCAGTGAGATGCCAAGAGTTGCATAGTATGAGGGCAAAAAAAAAAGATGCCATAAAAGAGAAAATGGACTAGTCGGAAAGAAGAATGGGTTCATTGGAAGGATAATAGGGAGAAGGGACAAAGGAGGGTTGTGGGAGGGGATTATGATCAGAGTAATTGTGTATGTGTATGGAAGTTATCAATAAAATTAAAAAAAAAGATCAATGGTGCCAGGCGTGATGCCACGCTCCTTTAACCCCAGCACTCAGGATGCTGAGGTAGGAGGATTGCTGTGAGTTTGAGGCCAGCCTGAGGTTACAGAGCAAATTGCAGGTCAGCCTGAGCTAGACCCTACACTAAAAAAAATAAAAAAAAAAGATGGATGGAGCTTGCAGAACAACATCCAAAGTTGTCCTCTGACCTTCACACGCATGCACACACGCGTGCATGCACACACGCAAACAATTCTATGCTCCTCGGTAATCTTCTTTTGGTATTTTTTTGTATTACTATGTGAGCATTTTGCTCCTTTATTATTGATATATTTGTGTGTGCGGGTGCGTGCGTGCGTGGGTGTGCATGAACACATATGTGCATGCGTGTGAAGTTCAAAGGACAATGTTGGGTGTTGTTCTTCAATCACCATCCTTTTTTTTTTTTAACTTTTTTATTTATTTATTTGAGAGTGACAGACACAGAGAGAAAGACAGATAGAGGGAGAGAGAGAGAATGGGCCTGCCAGGGCTTCCAGCCTCTGCAAACGAACTCCAGACGCGTGCGCCCCCTTGTGCATCTGGCTAACGTGGGACCTGGGGAACCGAGCCTCGAACGGGGGTCCTTAGGCTTCACAGGCAAGCGCTTAACCGCTAAGCCATCTCTCCAGCCCAATCACCATCCTTTTTGAAACTTTTTTTTAAAAATATTTTTGTTTATTTTTATTTATTTAAGAGCGACAGAGAGAGAAAGTGGCAGAGAGAGAGAATGGGCACACCAGGGCCTCCAGCCACTGCAGACGAACTCCAGATGCGTGCGCCCCCTTGTGCATCTGGTTCTGGGGAATCGAGCCTCGAACCGGGGTCCTTAGGCTTCACAGGCAAGCACTTAACCACTAAGCCATCTCTCCAGCCCCTGAAACTTTTTATTAACAACTTCCATACATACAGACAATATAATATGATCATAAACCCCTCCCACCACCCTCCCTTCATCCCTTCTTTCCAACTAGTCTCTCCCTTCTGTTTTTCTATCGTCATTTTTCCCCCTCTTGTCTCCACCAGCCACTGTGAGATCATGAGTACCATGGTCCCTTTGTGCATGGAAGACAGTATCTCAAGGCACTCCTCCCTTCCTTTGGCTCTTACGATCTTCCCACCACCTCTTTCTCAGTGGTCTCTGGAGAGTGTGATAAATCTATTGCACTTAGCACTGCAATACTGCTATTGGCATTGCTT
The DNA here is from genome assembly GCF_020740685.1 of Jaculus jaculus. Classification (NCBI taxonomy): domain Eukaryota; kingdom Metazoa; phylum Chordata; class Mammalia; order Rodentia; family Dipodidae; genus Jaculus; species Jaculus jaculus. Next base: position 43,902,650 of record NC_059103.1, read on the forward strand.
CTCAGCACTTTTCTACCTAGTGTTTTAAAAACATTTTATTTATTTACTTACTTATTTGAGAGAGGTGGGACAAATAGAGCAAGAGAGAGAGAGTAAGAGAATGTGGGCCTATCAGGGCCTCCAGCCACTGCAAGCGAACGCCAGATGCATTTGCCACCTTGTACATCTAGCTTTACTTGGGTCCTGGGCAATCGAACCCAGGCCATTAGGCTTCACAGGCAAGTGCCTTAACTGCTAAGCCATCTCTCTAGCCTGGAATCTTCTCCCCCACTTTTTTTTTTTTTAGCATACTCCCAAGGCAACCTGAGTATGGCCCAAGGAACACATTAGTATATTAAAACAGGAAGTTCTCACTGCCTATAATTTATGTATTGCAAGGAGCTTAGTAATGACCTTTTGGAGTGAGTGGCATCTTTCTTGCTGTGCTGTTGACAGTAATGATGGCAGTTCATGCGTTTCTGTGGACAGGGTGAATGGTATGGTAGCTACTTAGGGGCCCCTGTTCTCTTGTGATCCTAAGGAGTGAAGGGTTTCTCTGTCCTTGTTCCCAGGTAACAAGTACGAAGTCAAAGTGTACACTGGTGACGTCATTGGTGCAGGGACAGATGCTGATGTCTTCATCAATATTTTTGGAGAGTATGGAGATACAGGTAATGGGTTTGAAACCTTTTCTTTCTTTTTCTTTTTCTTTTTTTGAGGTAGGGCCTTACTCTGGCCCAGGCTGACCAGGAATTCACTATGTCGCCTCAGGCTGACCTTGAACTCAGGTTGATCCTCCAACCGCTGCTTCCCTAGTGCTAGGATTAAAAGCATTCGCCACTATGCCGGGCCTCGGGTTTGAATCCTTTTCTAATAGGCCATTCCCTGCATTGCTTCTTAGATAAGCTGACCTCCTAACAGATGAATGCAGCTTCCTGTTCTGTGGTTTGTCATGACTTATCCTGGGTAGTAGGGTGTATGTGTGTGTGTGTGTGTGTGTGTGTGTGTGTGTGTGTGTGTACGTGTGTGTGTGTTCTTTTTTGAAGCAGGGTTTCACTGTAATCCAGGTTGACCTGAAACTCACTCTTAGCCCGGGCTGGCTTTGAACTCATGGTGACCCTCCTATCTGAGCCTCCTGAGTGCTGGGATTATCGACATGTGCCACCATGTCCAGGTGGGTATCTATTTTGCATCATAAAATTTCCTTATGTTTGATGAGTTTTCAAAACAATTTGTATGCATGCGATGGAGTTTCAGAATATTGTGGGTCTGAGTTTGGGGCTGATTAAAATTAACCCACTTCCTACCTAACAACAAAGCCAACTCCATTCATCAGAGAATTCATTCGCACCTAATCTCTTTATTTCCATAAGCTGCTCATCTGAAGTATAATTTGGGTTGTGTGCTTGTGTGTGTGTGTGGGGGGGGGTATGGTATGATTCAGTGTAGTGAAGTGGAACAGACCAGAATGGGGCCAAGAGATAGAATTAGACTTGGCCTGGCCCACAGTGAATCAGGAGCTGCAGGTGCTGGGAGGAAGATCAGCTCAGCCCATCTAAGACAGGTGGTTCACTCCCACTTCTGCCAAGTTAATGGAGTAGCATAGGAGGAACCAGAAAAGGAGACAGACATGAGTTTTGGATATAATAAATAATTTAAAAATTCAAAATGTATTCCTGAGCTTGTAAGAAATGAAAAATAACTCTCCACGAACCAGAAATGAAGAAGAATCACAGGACCAAAATGTTAACTCTGAATTGATGTTGTAGCTTTTAGAAGGAGGGAGCTTTCATGTGCAGCAGCTGAGAAGACAGGTTTTAATGCTCAACTGAGGCCAGAAAATGGGACCTAGACGCTGCATGAGGCAAGAGATTTGAAATTAGAACTGTATATAAATGAGAAACTCTGAAGGTTCAGAGGGACATCTCTAGTGAAAAGTAGACCAGGAAAATGTTTGCTCATTGGCTTAGTAAACTTATCCCTTCAAAAACTCTAGAGTTAAAACCAAACTGCTAAGAAATTGGTATTTTAGGCATATACTTTAGGCTTGAGATCTGACCTTACAGTGTAAGTGTCATTTGGAGGCCCCACTTTTTAAATTAAATTAATTAATTTATGAGAGAGAGAGAGAGAGAGAGAGAGAGAGAGAGAGAGAGAGAGAAAGAGGCAGATAGACAGAGAGAAATGGTCACTCCAGGGCCTCTAGCCACTGCAAACAAACTTCAGATGCATGTGTCCCATTGTGCATCTGGCTTATGTGGGTACTGGGGAATTGAACCTAGGCCCTCAGGATTCACAGGCAAGTGCCTTAACCGCTAAGCCATCTCTCCAGCTATGGAGACCCTTTCAATACATACAGATTATTTGGTTCTATAGCAATGATAAATTCCCATTAATACTCAGCAGAAATTGCTATAAAACTGCACAAGACTCCCACAGATGAGATATTGGAGATAAGTTTATTTTCCAAAACAGCAAAACACCCAAGGGCACAATTCATCAAAACTTTAAACATCAGTCAACACACCAAACAAGATCTAATCCTTAGGAATTTCAGATCATGGAGCAATATGAGGAAGTATACAACTTACATTGTTTAAACTTATTAAAGACATTAAAGGAATGATTGAAAAAAATAAACCATGATGAAACAACGTAGCACATTTGGGAAAATGATCAAGCAGAAAGATAAGAAATGAAAATACAGCTGTGAAAGCTTAGCATTTAATGGATGAGTGAAACAAAACAATTAAAAATAGTTTACCAGCAAGGCATGGAGGATCATACCTTTTCTCCTGCATTCAGGAGGCTGAGGCAGAAGATCACTATAAGTTTGAGGCCAATGTAGGCTACAGAGTGAGTTCCAGGTTAGCCAGGGCTAGAGTGAGAACTTGCCTCAAAAAATAGTTGAAAAAATTTGGAACTGTGATAAAAATCCCCGTTCCCTAAAAAATGTGTTAATTAAATGTTAAAAATATGTAATTATTTTGTCTTCCTCATCACATTTAGATATGCAGTGAACAGGTACTTTGCCAGAAAAATAGAAGTAACATGAAATAATGCATCTATGTATGCCTGTATATATATATATATTTGCAAATGGAGTTGTGGGAGAGGAGCAAGAAGGAAGCATTAGGGCCTCTTACCACTGCAAATGTACTTCAGACACATGGGCCACTTTATGCATCTTGTGTTATGTGGGTACTGGGGAATTGAACCCTGGCTGTCAGGCTTTGCAAACAAATGCCTTTAACTATTGAGCCATTTCTCCAGCCCCTATGTGTGCTTTTGTCAGAAGTTTATAAATAAGTTGAAAAAGACAGGAGGTTTTGAAGTTTGAATAAGCTTAATCTGTTATGGTTTTTATAGTTCATACTGTTGAGTTTCTTCAGGCATGAAGGTAGACATCTCACCTAAGATTTCTTCTTTTTGGGGGTGGTTTTGAGGTAAGGGGATCATTGTGAGGTGGAGGTCAGCCTGTGACTATGGAGTGAATTCCAGGTCAGTTTGAGCTAGAGTGAGACCCTACCTTGAAAAACTAAAAAAAACTCATGGCGATCCTCCTACCTCTGCCTCCTGAGCGCTAGGATTAAAGGCGTGTACCACTGTGCCCAGCTAGATTTCTCCTTTTTAAAAAAATATTTTATTATTTGCAAGGAGAGAGAGAGAGCACACATAGACATGCCAGGGCTTCCAGCCACTGCAAACGAACTTTAGATGCATGCACTGCCTTGTACATCTGGCTTTTTATGGGTACTGGGGCATCAAAGCCCAGGTCATTAGGCTTTGCAGGCAAACACCTTAACTATTGAGCAATCTCTTCAGCCTACCTCCTTTTTTTCAAGGTAGGGTCTCACTCTAGCCCCGGCTAACCTGGAACTCATTCTGTACTCCCAGGCTGGCTTTGAACTCATGGTGATCCTCCTGCCTTTGCCTCCTGAGTGCTGGGATTAAAAGCATGCACTACCATACCAGGCACATTTCCCCTCCTTGACCTCTAAGAGGGTTATTATCAGTCCACAGCTTTGAGTTTCTTCATTTATTACCACAAAGCTCACCCACTAGAAGTATTTCCAAAGTGTTATCATTGCTAGTTCATCAAAGTATTTCTATGTTTGCAGAGTAGGTTTAAACCAGGTAAATTAAGCTCCATTTAACTCTTAAACACTGCTTAAAATGTTGATTTCTCTTCATATCATTTTTTCATTAAATGCCATGTATTTAAATAGATAGGCTTTGTGCTATAACAGAGATACAGTTTTCAAATTTCCCTTAAGGTAAATATCTGTGTTTGGTTCACAACTGAAAATCAAGCATCTAACTTCCAAGCTACCTGATTCAAAGCCATTTATTAAGGTCATAGCCAAAGAAACCTCATTTTCCAATCAATAAAAGACACAGAAATCATGAGGTAGAACATTTGCAATCTGTTTTATATTAGAAAATGGAGACTGTGTAGGCAGTAATAGTGACTAACAATACTGAATACAGAGACTTTTCTCTCCTTTTTCCTATTGTATGCTTATCCCCATTAAATTCCAATTAAACAATAAAAATAGTCGTGTAGGGCTGGAGAGATTGTATAGTGGTTAAAGCATTTGCCTGCAAAACCAAAGCACCCATGTTCAGTTCCCCAGGACCCATGTAAGGCAGATTCACAAGGTGGCGCATGCATCTGGAGTTCATTTGCACTGGATGGTGGCCCTGGTGTGCCCATTCTCTCTCTTTCTCTCTATATGTGCCTCCCCAAATAAATAAATAAAAATAATTTTAAAAAGTTGTATAGAGTTAGTGAACTATAAGACAAATATGAGCAAAATAGTTTGCTGTACCACTGGGAGAAAAAGGATGGGGAAGCAGTAGACATGAGAAGTCATGGGCGCTGAGGTGAGCATGTGAAGGTCTGAGAGATGCTGAAGAGTTCCAGAGAGTATGAGGTAGGGGTGAGAGGAAGTATTCAGAGACAATGGCTGAAAGTTTTCCAAAATTGAGCAAATATGAATCTTCAGATGAAAGTAGCAAAATGACTCACTGAACCGACTATGTAAACAAATCCACATTTATGTACATTGTGGTAAAACCCAAAGAGAGAGAAAGATCCTAAAAGGAAACAGGTTTGGCAGCTGGCCTTTTATAAAAATAACAACTAGACTGATAGAAAACTTCTGTCACCAATACATGTAATCATATTTTCAGGGTCATAAATTCACATTGTCGTATCTTCAGTGTTCTTAGCAAAAATGTTATGTCAACATATAATTTTGTACCCAATAAGTTATCATTCTGGAGTGAGGAGAAAAAATAATAAGTTTCCATTCCAGCAAAGAAATGAAGATACGTCTCTTGTACTCATGCTTGAAGGACCACTAAAGGATATACTTTAAGACAATGAAAGCAGGGCGTTGTGGCACATGCCTTTAATCCCAGCACTCAGGAGACAGAGGTAGGAGGATCGCCATGAGTTCAAGGCCACCCTGAGACTACATAGTGAATTCCAGGTCAGCCTGAGCTAGAGTGAGAACCTACCTTGAAAAACAAAACAAACAAAAGAAAGAGAAAAGAATATGAAAGCCATGTGGGAGTGATGGTTCTTGCCTATAATCCCAGCACTTGGGAGGCTGAAGTAGGAAGATCAGGAATATGAGGTTAGCCTGGGTTACATAGTGATTTCTAGGCCAGCCTGGACTACTTATAGAGTAAGAGTTTGTCACAGAAAATGGATGAGCAAAAATAATTCAATAACTATGTAACACATCTAAGGAAAACATAGTAATTACGCCAGTATAAGGGCAAGACTTAAAGTCAATATTTGAGAAGGAAAGTGGATAATTAGAGGTGAACCATAACACATCTCCCACCTTCAGAAGAGTGAACCATCAACTTTAGACTTCAGTAGGTCACATGTGATTATTAACCTGTGAAGATAAACCTCAAAAGTAGAAAAATATAATTCATAAACTGATCGAATTAGTAAAGGGAATAAAGACCCAATCATTCTGACAGAGGCAATGAAGGAGGAGAAGAAAAAAAAAAAAGCTAATAGTTCATCAAAGTGTTGACAAAAAAATGCCTATTGAGTGCTTAACACCAAATGAGGTTTCGCTATCAGACCCTCCAGGTCTCAGAGAACCTTGCATAAGATGGGGCCAAAAGACTGTAAAATCCGGAGGATGGGGAGAAGTGTGTTTTCAGATAATGTTCTCTGTGGTCATGAGGTGACTGTTCTGACTAGGACTACACAGAAGCTGTAATTACCTCTACCTGACTTGCAAAGTATTGAGCCCAGCCAAACTTGGACATGGACCATGGAGGTGGATTTTCAAAACAAAAGACATCAAATAGGAGGGGACTAGTTGAAAGAAGAAGGAGTTCAGTGGAAGTGGGCAGAAGAAGGGAGACAAAAGGAGGTAATGGGAGGAGATTATGACCAAATTACGGTTATGTTCATGTATGGAAAGTATCAATAAAAATTTAAAGAAGAAAAGAGTTGAGGACTGGAGAGATGGTTTAGCGGTTAAGGTGTTTGCCTGCAAAGCCAAAGGACCCAGGTTTGATAACCCAGTACCCACTTAAACCAGGTGCACAAAGTGGTGCATGCATCTGGAGATTGTTTGTAGTGGCTGGAGGCCCTGGTGTGTTCATAATCTCTCTCTCTCTGCCCCACTCTAATATATATATATAAAACTGGCATGGTGGTGCACTCAGGAGGCAGAGGTAGGAGGATCAGTGTAAGTTCAAGGCTAGCCAAAGACTACCTAGTGAACTTCAGGTCAGCCTGGGCTAGATGGAGAACGAGACCCTACCTTGAAAAAAACAAAAAGAAAGAAAGAAAAGACTTGAGAATAAATAGTGATCAACAGTAGGAAAGTAACCAGCATTACTGTTCACATTGATCTCATTAAACATTTAGGCAAACTACTTTGTTCAAAATCAAAGTGACGACAGCAAAAGAATAATGATGAAAAGAATAATGCAGTAATTCTGAATTTGTATAAACTTAATCACATATCATCAAATATGCAAAGCATCACTTAGCAAAATTCTTGATGTAACTTGAAAAATACATAATCATGTGGGAGATTACAACATCATGCTCTTGATAATTAATAATACCAAATGGCTAAAATTTAGGACGAATGAAGATTTTAACTGCTCGGTTAATAAGCTTGATTTTACAAGAGTTTTTGGTTTTTTTAAAAAAATTTTAATCATTTTATTTATTTATTTATTGGATACAGAGGGACAGAGGGAAGGAGCAAGAGAGAATGGGCATGCCAGGGCCTCTAGGCACTGTAAACGAACTCCAGATGCATGTGCCATGATGTACATCTGGCTAACGTGGGACCTGGGGAATTGAACCTGGGTCCTTAGGCTTCACAGGCAAGTGCCTTAACCACTAAGTCATCTCTCCAGCCCAGTAAGCTTGATTTAATGGAAGTGTGCACATCACCACATCTAGTTGATAGAGGATACCCATTCTTTTCAAGTACATAATGACTACATATAAAACCACAAAGCAAGTCTTAAAAAGTGAATCAGTAAGAGACATCATCATCATCATCATCATCATCATCATCATCATCATCATCATTATTATTATTTTTGTGTGGGGGGGGGGAAGAGTTTATTTATTTATTTATTTTGTTCATTTTTATTTACTTGAGAGTGACAGAGAGAGAAAGAGGCAGATAGAGAGAGAGAGAGAGAGAGAGAGAGAGAGAGAGAGAATGGGCGCATCAGGGCTTCCAGCCACTGATTATTATTATTATTATTAAGGAACTCCAATATCCCAGCCCATGTAGAAATTGAAATACACTTTTCCAAGTAATTAATCAGCGAAAGAAGAAAGGTGAGAGATCCGGTAGAATGTCAGTCATCATTGTCATCTGGAACAGAATTTATTGGAGGAAACTAACAGTGCCAATAGCAGGTATGGAAGCCTCCGCTATCCACCTGAGTTCAGGTTATGGCCGGATGTGCTGCTGAGCGAGATGGCAGGCTCTGGAGAGCTGCCGTCACCCAGGGCAACGCTGGGCTCCAGCTGCGTCCCTGGAGAAGTATCGCTGGAGTCTCACAGGACCTCGACAAGGAAGAGTCTCAGCCGTCAGTCTTCTTTGCTGTGTAGCTTTCACGCTTGCGCAAGCACAAGGCTCTTCCCGACACACCGTGGATTCCGGGCCATGGGAGTGTCACCCTGTGATGCAGCCTGGTCGCTCACCTCAGCCTCCCATCAGGATCAGTTGTTTCCAGGACTTGTAGAAGCTAGTTCCAAAGAGACGGGCAATCACCAAAGCCAGTGAAGCAGCTATTGAAATCCACCCAAGACATCAGACCCATAGATTCTTTTTTTTTTTTTTTAAAGTTTTTTTGTTCATTTTTATTTATTTATTTGAGAACGGCAGACAGAGAGAAAGAGGCAGAGAGAGAAAGAGAGAGAGAATGGGCACGCCAAGGCTTCCAGCCACTGCAAACGAACTCCAGACGCGTGCGCCCCCTTGTGCATCTGGCTAACGTGGGTCCTGGGGAATCGAGCCTCGAACTGGGTCCTTAGGCTTCACAGGCAAGCGCTTAACTGCTAAGCCATCTCTCCAGCCCAGACCCATAGATTCTTTAGACAAAAATATACCAAGTATTTAATCTACCACTAATCTCCACCTTATATAAACTGTTTCAAAGAACAGGGAAATAGGTCATGTGTTCATTTTGAGTTTTGATATCAAAAATCAGGTGGGCACAGTTAAAGGAAAAGTGTGAAGGTTAGTTTCATTTATGAAAAAACCCCCACAAATCCTAAAAACAAATTAGTACACTAAATTTATAAATAAATAGGTGGATAAATGACAATTTCTGCTCTACAAGGATCTTTCCAGGAATTCAATAATCTTAGATTAGTCAGTAGCATATTAAAGAAGCTAAGATAGAATTAGCTCAGAAATAGTCTTGCTGATCATGATTTGTGTTCATCATAGCAGACAAGTCCCAAGGTTAGCAAAAAGGGCAAGGGAAAATTAAGATCTATAATGACTGAAATTGAAGGAAAAAACTTATTTTCTTCTTTTTCCTTTGTTCTGTCTCCATCTTCATTTCCCTCTTCTCTGCCCCCTGAAGCTGTGCTGAGATTATATGTGCCATTGTAGGCTAACAAGCTTTCATTTTAATTAAAGAAATCTATCAAATCCAGAATTTACAAAATATCAGGACCAGTGAAAGAGAAGGTTTAATAAAGGCGATAGATTCAAGATTAATTAGAAAAAAATTATTAAAGCCACCTCAATCATTGAGTGTAAAAATGTACTATTTACATTAGCAATTATATGCTAAGAATGATGAACTTTCTGGGGAAAATATAACTTTTTATTGAACAATATATGCAATTGTCAAGGTATGATGTCGCCTGGTTTCTCTTCTCAGCATCTGATGAGGGTCAATTGTCTCAAGGACTTTCAGAAGCTACTTTCCAAAGAGATATGTTGGAGGGATGGCTGAGTGGTTAAAGGAGCTTGCTTGCAAAGCCTCATGGCTTGGGTTCAGTTCTCCAGTATCCACATAAAGCCAGATACACAAAGTGGTGCATGTTTCTGAAGTTCGTTTGCAGTGGCAAGAAGCCCTGGCATGCACATTCTCTCTCTCTCTCTTTCTCTTAGTATCTCCTTTCTCTGTCAAATAAATAAAATAACACATACATGAGAGAATACATAAATAAATGGAAATGTGTTCATGAATAAGAAAAGATTCAAAACTACAAAGATGTCAAATTTTTCCAGGTTGTTTATAAGCATAATGCAATGTCAGTCAAGTTCCCAAAAGACAACGCCTATACATTAAGCTACTTTTAAGATTCATGTTGAACCATAAAGAGTTAAGTATTGCCAAGACAATTTTTTATAATGAAGACAATATAAACAACATTAGTAATATGGGAACAGTCTCTGTCCTGGATATTAAGACGTTGTAGGACTTTAAAAACTAGGACGGTGTGCTATTGGAAGAAGGATAAACAAACAGACTAATAGAACAGAATAAAGGACCTAGAAACAGAAGGAAAGAGATGTTTAATTACTGGTGTTTGAACAATTGCCTATCCATTTGAGAAAAGATAAAATTAGATACTTACCTTTTACCATGAACACAAATAACTTCCAGATGGGCTAAAGACTTAAATGTGCAAAAACTATAAAAAAAAATTTAGTGGGAGGCAGAGGTAGGAGGATCACCATGAGTTCGAGGCCACCCTGAGACTCCATAGTGAATTCCAGGTCAGTCTGGGCTAAAGTGAGACCCTACCTCAAAAAACAACAACAACAACAACAAAAATTAGAAGAAATTCCGAGTACTTTTTAAAATCTTAATTTAGGAATGAAATTTCTTAGTTCACTAAAAGCACAATAAATGAAAATATTGATAGTGCCCATTAAAACTAGAGACATGGGCTGGAGAGATGGCTTAGTGGTTAAGCGCTTGCCTGTGAAGCCTAAGGACCCTGGTTCAAGTCTTGATTCCCCAGAACTCACATTAGCCAGATGCACAAGGGGGCACACGCATCTGGAGTTCGTTTGCAGTGGCTGGAGGCCCTGGTGCGCCCATTCTCTCTCTCTCTCTCTCTGTCTGTCACTCTCAAATAAATGAATTTAAAAAATTAAAACAAAAAACTAGAGACATACCTGCATGCAAAAAATACAATAGACAAAGAAAAAGCAGGAGAAAATGAAATAAAGGATATGAATAGAAAAATTACAGAGAAGCAAACCTGCCCCCATCTCTCCTTCACACACACACACACACACACACACACACACAATATATATATATATATATATACTCAATTTCTACAAATGAATAAGTGAATGCAATTTTAAACCTCAATGAGTCTGTATACAACAAAAAGGTTTCTTTTAGTTTTCTGGAAGTAGGATCTTGCTCTAACCCAGACTGGCCTGGAATTTACTATGTGGTCTCAGGCTGGCCTTGAACTCACAGGCATCCTTCTACCTGAGCCTTCTGAGTGCTGGGATCAAAGGTGTGCACCACTACACCTGGCCACAATAAAATTTTTTTAAAAAAATATATTAATCATGATTATGGGGCTGGGAAGATGGCTTAATGGATAAATTGCTTGCTCTACAAGTGGGGGGACCGAAGTTATGATCCCCAGAACCCACATAAATGTTGGATGGGCATATGGCCTGCCTGTAATCCAGAAGCACAAGAGTAGTCTTCATGCAGGCTGGCTGGCTGGACAATGTACATGGGTGAGCTCTGGGTTCCAGTGATTGAGCCTGCCCCATAAATAAAGTAGAGCGTGATCAAGGAAGACACCTGCTGTCAGCCACTGGCCTACACACACATGTGCATACATGTGCACGTGCATCTGCACACACATGTATGTGCACACACATGCACTGCATACACATTGAAAAAATGATCATGGGCAGTGGAAATCTTCATATGCTTCTGGTGGAAATTAACATAGTGTAACCATCTTTGCGGGGCTTTAAAAATTTTTTTTTCAGATGGGCAGTAGGTACATGAATGTCTGATATTATTTTCTATATTTCGGGATGTCAAAATGTAAATTTTAGAAAATGGGAGAATACCAAATGGTTTGAGCATAAAGTTGGTGTTTTGGTGTGTGTGTGTGGGATTAGAAGGGCTAATTTGAGTTACACAGACATAATCACAGAAACATGATGCTGGAAAATGGCAGAAAAAAGAAACCAGAGAGAACAGGTTAAAATGGGAATGCTAGTTTTGTGCTCACTGGCCTCCCATGACTTTGGGAAATTATTTAACTTTCTCAGTCTCAGTTTCTTCATTTGCAAGCCCGAGTTAATTCTACCTCCTTGGTCTGTGGCAAGGAGAAAGGAGAAAAGAGAGATCATGTTAACAGCTGGGAGAGTCCAGTGATGGCTATCAGCACTGACTTCTAGAAAGGGGGGTCACTGTAAGAAATGTAGGGTTCTAGCCACAGCCCCTGTACCAACTACCGTACTCATTTTTCCGGTTTAGAGCTGTCTGTGGCTAAGGCAAGACAGGGCCTCATGTGTTTGGAATAGGATACGGGGATGGGGACTCTAGACTAAGGCTGAAATCAGAAACCCGGTTATAAGACCTGGGCACTGACCACACAAGAGGCAAACTGGGCCTTGCCAGAGCTGGAAGGACGGAAGGAGCCCTTAGATCTCAGTGGGGAGCCGCCCTCGACTTTGCGAGGGCCCTTTCCGTGGGTAGACCGGGCAGACTCATAGTTGCTTCTTTCTTCTCCTCTGGTCTTTGTGTGACTTTCTTGCCTCTGTGTGTTCAGGAGAGCGTAGGCTGGAAAATGAGAAGGACAACTTTGAAAAGGGAGCCGAAGACAAGTTCATGCTGGATGCCCCGGATTTAGGGCAGCTGATGAAGATCAATGTGGGTCATAACAACAAGGGGGGATCTGCGGGCTGGTTCCTATCCAAGGTGGGTTCAAGGGCTTCCCTGCAGTCCCGGGGGCCCAGGACGCGCTGAGTGGGGAGCTGCTGGGTATTCTGAGGCCTGTCACTCAGCCCAGCTTCTTTCTCTAGGTCTGTCTGCCTCCACTCTGCTACCTGAGTCTGCAGGCCAGTCACACTACCCTCCTGGGGGCCTCCAAAGACTGTCCTTTTTAGAACCTTTTCTCCAAGCCCGGCTCTCTCATCTGACCCAGCCAGGGCCCAACCATTTTTCAAAGCTCTACCATGAAGCTTTCCCTGCCTGGGGCTCACCAGAATCTGCCCCACCCTTGGGCTCCACAGTGGGGACACACACACACACACACACACACACACACACACACACGCACGCACGCACGCAGTTCCCCTGATCTGTGCAGCGCCTAATTCAGGTTATATAAAAGTGGCGGAAGTCACTCCACGATCGCGGAGAGATATTGCTGCTCAGCCACAGCTGACCCTCCATATTGACCTAAATGTATGGACTCCAAACCATGTGTTCACTCATGTTCTAAGCCTGTGTGGGGAGAGAGGGGGCTGTGCAGTCCGGGATGATTTGGTGTGTCTGGGGCCCGTCTGTGGAAAGGCAAGAAAGAAATAATTCCGCTTATCAGCGTCGCCGTTTCCTCCATTGCTTCGTTCTCTGGAGGTCCTATCCTTCTTGGCTTCTGCATTAGGGAGTCTTGCCTTGTGGGTGCTGTGTCCCTGCAGCCACAGAACATAGATGGCCTTAGCTACAGGACACAGCTGGTTTCCCTCTTACCTCTCAGAAGACAAGCTCTACCTAAGGCTTGTCAATCAATAGAGACTATTCCTCAGAGATAATGGCTCTTGATTTTTTTGTTAGTATGTATGTATGTATGTATGTATATGTGTATGTATGTATGTATGTGTGTGTGTATATATATGGATGTATGTATGTGACAGAGAGACACAGGGAGCAATAATGGGTATACCAGGACCTCCTGCCACTGCAAACAAACTCCAGATGCATGTCCCACTTTGTGCATTATGGCTTTACGTGGGTAGTGGGGAATTGAACCCAGGCTGTCAGGCTTTGCAAGCAAGCACCTTTAACCACTTTCTCTCCAGCCCAGGTCTTGCACTTTTTATTAGATCATTGTTTCTGTTCTGTCAGTCAGTTGGTCCCTCTCTCTCTCTCTCTCGTTCTCTCTCTCACTCACACATACACACACTACCCATGTGGTTCCATTGTTTATTATGAAGATGCTTTTGTTTGTTATTTTGTTGTTGTTGTTGTTTTGTTTTGTTTTTGAGGTAGGGTCTCACTCTAGCTCAGGATGACCTGGAATTCACTATGTAGTCTCAAGGTGGCCTCGAACTCACAGCAATTCTCCTGCCTCTGCCTCTGCCTCCCAAGTGCTGGGATTAAAGGCATGCACCACCATGCCTGGCTGCTTCTGTTTTTTTTTTTTTTTTTTTTTTTTGAGAGAGAGGGAGTCAGAAAGAGGGAGAGAGAGAGAGAATGGATGCACCAGGGCATCCAGCCACTGCAAACAAACTCCATATGCATGTGTCATCTTGTGCATCTGGCTTATGTGAGTCCTGGGGAATTGGACTTAGGTTCTTTGGCTTTGTAGGCAAGTGCCTTAACTAAGCCATCTCTCCAGCCCTGTTTTTTTTTAATGGGTACCTTTGGGAGGGCTTCTCAGCTTCCTGGTATATTCTAGGATATATACTTATCTCAGCTTCACCAGCCTAGTTCACATGGGAATCTGGGTGACAGTTCATTTATGACCATTTCATTCACCTCATTGTCTGTGGATGATGTTTTCCTGACCACCAGGTCCTTGTATTCCTGGTGTCTGGTCGGGGGGCTTGGAGTTCCCTTTGAGTGGCCTCTACTTCTCACCAGTAAGATCAGATGCCCTTGTTAACAAGGGAGAAGATGACCATCACCCCAGGGGACAGATCCAGGCCTCTTTTATCCCAGTCTCATTGAGTATCTTTGCTTCATTTTTTTTTAAGAGAAAGAGACAGAGAGAGAGAGAGAGAGAGAGAGAGAGAGAGAGAGAGAGAGAGACAGAGACAGAGAGACAGAGACAGAGAACTGGCGCACCAGGGTCTCAGCCACTGCGCTCTAACTCCAGATGCTTGTGCCACCTAGTGGGCATGTGTGACCTTGCACTTGCCTCACCTTTGTGCATCTGGCTTATGTGGGACCTGGAGAGTCCAACATGGATCTTTAGGCTTCACAGGCAAGCACCTTAGTGGCTCAGCCACCTCTCCAGCCCTGCTTCAGTTTTCAAAAATGCCCTGCAGTAGCTGGGCTTGGTGGTGAATTGAATGCCTTTAATGCCAGCACTCAGGAGGCAGAGGTAGGAAGATCGCCATGAGTTCAAAGCCACCCTGAGACTACACAGTGAATTCCAGGTCAGCCTGGGTTAGAGTGAAACTCTACCTTGAAACAAACAAAAAAAAAAAAAACAAAAAAAAAAACCAAATAAACAAACAAACCCGCAAACCCCAAAACAAACAACCAAACAAAGAATGCCCTGTAGTAATGAGGAGCAAGTGGCTGGAGATTCAAGCAGGGAACCACGGTCAACCAACCCTGGGTAACTTTGAAGATGTCCTTGTAGCCGCTGTGTCCTGTGACCAGATGTCCTTGAGCAGAGAGGAGATCTGAGGGCATTCTTGAGGTACACTCTGGTGGCTGGTAGGGCTGGGTAGATCCCCTAGTGCACCCTCAGTAACATTTAAGTCCAGTCCTTCCTCTTTTCTTCTCCCCAGATTGTCATTGAGGACTTTGGGAACAAAAGGAAGTATGACTTCCCCCTCAACCGCTGGTTGGCCTTGGATGAAGATGATGGCAAAATCCAAAGAGATATCTTAGTGGGCGGAGCTGAGACCACAGGTATGCTGGGGAGAAGGAAGACCCATTGGCCAATCCTTCACCTTCTGCATGAGGATAACTGTTCATGTCTGTGGGCACCTGGGGCTGTGATCAAGCAAGAGTCAGATGGGTTTATAGACAGCATCTCTGTGGCCCTTGAAAATGCTGTGAAAGTCCCTAGCTTGCAGCCTGTATGCTGTTGATTTCCTAGGAGCCAGGGAAATGGTCCAGGGCAGAACTACTGCCCGGGCTGAGGGAGCTGCCCATATGAGGAAGCCCCAAAGATAATTTGTGACCCACCTACTTTCCATTAGTCCTCATAATCCCCCCATGATGTAGGTAGGCATTGTCTTGTCTCACAGATGAGGCAATTGAGTGCACTTAAGAAACCTACACAGGACCACACAGCTTGTAAACGACAGATCCAGTATCTGGTCTGTCTCCTAAAGGCCCCTGTCCACTGTGAATTCCGAGAAAAACCTCCAACTCTCGGCCTGCCTGAGGGGACCATAGGGGCTCCAGAAAACCCATGGGTGTTGTGCATACCTGGGAAGGTAGCTCTTCTGCCAGAATTCCATTGCTCATCCCGGAGTGAAGTCCATGTCCGGTCATGTGACATGCAGATTGGCCCACAGTTTGTCTCGTCTCTAGGTTGTAATTGGGAGCATCTTTCAATGTTCTTTCTCTTTTCACTCCCACAGACCCTCTGTCTCATCTACTGCATCTGCACATTCTTTCTAGTGTAACACCCTCATTCTGCCCTCTCCACATTCACACCCCTTCCCGCTTTCTCCTCTCTTCCTGCTCACATCAATTTTTCCTTTGTTCTCAAGCCTGGTTTCTCTTGCGTATGACATCATTTCTTTCTGCATTTTAAATTTTATTTATTTATTTGAGAGAGAGAGAGAGAATGCCAGGATGTTTAGCCTCTGCAAACTCTGGCTGCATATACTACCTTGTGCATCCAGCTTCACATGGGTACTGGGGAATCGAACCCTGGTCCTTTGGCTTTACCAGGAAGTGCCTTGACCACTAAGCTGTTTCTCCAGCCCCTTTCTGCATTTTAAATTCCTGCTTCCATTCACCTCCCTGGAGCCCTCCCTGGCCTCGCTGCGCTGAGCAACTTCTCCCTTCTCTGCTCCATGCAGTCTGGAAAGGCTTTGCTGCTGCTCAAAGCTCCTCTTCTCAGCCTCATGGCGCCTTGGACTGGTGAGGTGTCACAGTGCAAATTTGTAATTTACTTATAAATGTACGCTAGAGAACATTTACCATGATGGCACTGGCCGTGTTATATGATGGAGGGAAAAGAGAACTGACACAAGCTGGGAACCAGTGCTAATTAATGTAAGTAGTGGTAGATGTAGATCTAGTGTGAGCGCCCTGGATCCCCGTGCTTTGGAGAAATGGAGCGTGGGAATATCCATTCATCGTCATATCCCCCCAAAGGCCTGGCATCTAGCATGCGTTCAATGTTTGCAGAACCAAAGAGGTATGAATATGTGAATGAATGATGCACCCCCTTTGGTTGCATCTATCCCCTAAAAAACTTCGGCATATGCAGTCTTCTAGGCTCACAGGATGTGGATGTGGGATAGAGTGGGCTGAGGGATGGGGGGTAGGAATTAGCAAGGGCTGCAACACCTATTGCCTTAAACTCCAAGACAGACTGAATGCAGACAGACCTTAGCAGAATTTTTGGTTCAAATGCTTGCTCTTTTCCTTTCTTTCTTTCCTTCTTTCTTTCTTCCTTCCTTCCTTCCTTTCTTCCTTCCTTCCTTCCTTCCTTCCTTCCTTCCTTCCTTCCTTCCTTCCTTCCTTCCTTCCTTCCTCCCTCCCTCCCTCCCTCCCTCCCTCCCTCCCTCCCTCCTTCCCTCCCTCCCTCTCTCTCTCTTTCTTTCTTTCTTTCTTTTTTTGCCTCATTAAGAGTTTAATTTCATCTGGCCATGGTGGCATACGCTTTTAATCCCAGAACTCAGTAGGCAGGGATAGGAGGATTGCCCTGAGTTCAAGGCCACTCTGAGACTACATAGTGAATTCCAGGTCAGCCTGAGCTAGAGTGAAACCCTACCTCAAAAAAAAAAGTTTAATTTCCCTAGCTCATCCCCAGAATTCCAAGTGCTCACAGTACCTCTGACTGATCACAACCCAGCATGGCCCAACTTACAGCGCCCCCTCTCTTTTCCTCAGTCCAGGTGGTGAAAAAGACGTTAATGTCTCTTCTCAAAAGTAATGTTTTTCACTTTTCGGCAAAAGAGTAAGCTAATGAACCAGTTGTCTCAGATATAAATCTCTATTAATGGAGTTGACTATTATAATTAAGTTAGATTTAAGAGAATTCATCTGGCAGCTATTAATAATGTACACATGGTAATTAACATTAATAATAAGTACTGTTCTCGGTCAGCTCAAGTTCCTCCTTCTCTGTGTTAGTTGCCTGCAATCGGCACTGACAGTTTCCTGTAATAATAGATGCACTTTGTCCTCAGTCTTAGATACACTGACATACAAACTTTGAAAAATAAAATGAGTTTTTGAGGAACCTTGGATGTGGTCTGAGAGAGGAAGACATGAGGGGAATAGGGTGTGTGTGTGGAAGAGAGTGGGCTGTCGCCAGGATAGGGGACATGGGGTATGATCAATGAAGCTCCCTTTGAACCCTCTCCTTCCCTGTTTCCACATCAGCCATCACCTATATTGTCACTGTCTTTACTGGGGACATCCGTGGAGCTGGGACCAAATCCAAAATCTACTTGGTCATGTATGGGGCGAGAGGGAATAAGAACAGTGGGAAAATCTTCCTGGAAGGCGGTGTGTTTGATCGAGGCCGCACAGACATCTTCCACATTGAGCTGGCCGTCCTCCTCAGTCCACTGAGCCGGGTCTCCATCGGGCACGGCAATGTGGGTGTCAACCGAGGCTGGTACTGTGAGAAGGTAAGGGACATCACCCGTAAGACCTAATATGATTCAACCCCTCTCCTCTTTAACTTGTGAGTACAAACTCTTATCATGATTCCTACTTCCGCTTCTTCGGGACCATAGCTGGGCAGTTCCTTCAATACTGTGTCCATCCATCTTGTCTTGCTATGAAGGCTTGCGGAAAAAGGGTTGGTCTCCAAATATAGGATTGGTTTCCATAGGTATTCACTTGCCATTTAACAGTGACCTGATTTCTGGTAGAGTGTTTCATCCCAGCTTATAAAACCCTCAATCAACAAGTATTTTTTTTTTTTTTATTTCAGAGACAGTGTTGGGGGGAGGGCAGAGGGAGAGAATTGGCATGTCAAGGCCTCAGCTACTGCAATAGAACTCCAGACGCTTGCGTCACCTAGTGGGCATGTGTGGCCTTGTGCTGGTGTCACCTTTGTGTGGCTGGCTTATGTGGGATCTGGAGAGTCAAACATGGGTCCTTAGGCTTGGCAGGCAAGCGCCTTAACCACTAAGCAATCTCTCCATCTTTCAACAAGGGTTTTTAAAATATATGTATGAGTATGGAATGCTGGTACTATAAAATATACATAAAGTGAAAAACAGATTGTGATGGTTGATATTGATGGTCAACTTGACAGGACCTAGAGTTACCTGAGAAGGACTTCCTAGATTACGATAGCCTCTGTGCTTGCCTGTGGAGGAATTGTCTTATCTGTGGGTGCCATCCTTCCAATGGCCTGGGATCCTGGACTATGTTTAAAAGAGACCAGAGAACTCCCTGAGCACCAGCATTCAGAGCTGTTTCCTCACTGTGGGTGAAGGTGACCAGCTCTGCTTTAAGCACCTGCCTTCAGGCTTTCCCCACCATGATGAACTGTAACATGAAATTTTCAGTGAAATAAACCCTTCATTCCTTAAACTGATTTTTGTTAGAAGTTTTGTCCCAGTAATAAAAATATTACTAGTACATAGATAATGATTTTCAAAACTTCGCATCTTTTTCCCATCCAACTTGAAAAATGAGATATCTCCATGCTTCTGAAATTTCTCAATGTCCTTTCTGATCATAAAGTATTCTTCCCTAAAGGGCAAGCACTTATGAATTTTATTTATGTATGTAATTGTTTTGAACCGGAAATTGTCATTCAACATTATACTTTAGGGATTCATCCAAATGATAGCAGAGGCTGTTGTTCATACATTTCCTGCTGCCTTCTAGAATTGATTCAGATTGATTTGTCCTCTCTTCTGTTGATGGGTGTAGAGTTACTTTTGTATTTTGCTGCTGCGAATGGTGCTGTCATGGAGTCCTTGGGCCTGTGTTTTTGCACATGTGTGCAGAGCATCTCAGGATGGAAGCTCAAGGCCACAGGGCAGGAGACTCTGGCTTTCAGGATTGTTTTTATTTTCAAAGTAGTCCAGATGTCTCCCACAGCATTTCCATCACTTTCTTCTTCTGTCAGCTATGTGTAAGATAGCTTATGTTAACACTTAACATCACCTAAATTTTAAGGATCTCCATTCTGAAACTTGCGAAATGGTCACATTGTGGTTTAAAATTTTATTGTCACTACAAAGATCAATTCCCCTCCCCCGCCCTGCCCCGGCCTCACATAGCCCAAACTGGCCTGGAACACACTACGTAGCCACGGATGATCTTAACGTCCTGATACTCCTGTCTCCACCTTCCAACCGCTGGGATTACAGGTCTGTGCCACCACACCAGACAACATCCTTTTCTTTTTTTTAAAAAAATTATTTATTTATTTATTTGCGAGACAGGGAAAGAGACAGACATGGAGATAATGGGTGTGTCAGGGCCTCCAGCCACTGCAAACATACTCCAGAGGCACGCGCTACCTTGTGCATCTGGCTTATGCTGATATTGGGGAACCAAACCTGGGTCTTCGGGTATTGCAGGCAAGCATGTTAACCATGAAGCCATTCCTCCAGTCCCTTTTTATTTCTTTATTGATCATCTTATTTCCTTTTATGTAAAATTCCTACTCGTGATTTTTGCTAATTTTTCTATTGAATGATCTATATTTGAATTTATTGTTTAGGAATTCTTTAACCTGAAAATTAATTGTTTGCTGGTAGTGTATAGTTTGTTTACAATGTTCTTTGAAGAAGAGATTTAACTGATAAGTACTTTACTGGCCAGGCAGGTGGCTCACACCTGTAATCCCAGCACTTGAAGGCCAAGGCAGGAGGACTGACTCAAGTTTGAGGCCCACCTGAGCTACATAGTTAGTTCCAAGTCACCCTGGGCTTCCCCACTGGGGGTAGATAAGGGTAATATGGGACGCCTATGATCAAAATGAAACATATATGTATAACATTGTCAAAAAAGTAAAAATTTACAGCTAAAAAAGAACACAAAAGACCTTGTTCCCCCAAAGTAATTTAGCTTATTAGCTTTGTTAATGTTTAATGCTCTTTTGTTGGTGAAAGAAACTTGCTTATCTTAAAGCTATAATATTTTCCTATATCCTCTTTTAAAAATAGGAAGGTTTTGGTTTTCTCATTTATATCTTTAATCTACTAGGAATTCTTGCAAGCTCACGGGTCAGCTACCCTGGCATATGCACAGGTGGACAAGAGACCCTGCCTCAAATAAGGTGGAAGGCAGGGATCAATACCCAGGGTTGTACTCTGACCTCCGCACACATGGTGGCATGCATGCCCACACTTACATACTACACACACACACACACACACACACACACACACACACACACCAGCTTTGCTGAAGTATTGTTCAATGCCATTTTACTAAGAAAACATGTTCTGTTCAATGCATTTTTAAAATGTTGAGAATTACTTGTGTGTTTATACACCAAGAGCTGAATTTAAGGTTTTGGTTTTGCCTCTTAAATTGAATGAGTTATTTGAATATTCTGTCATTGCGAATATATCTTTTTCTGTTTGATCCATTAGTTACTAAGAAAAGTGTTTTGGAACTTTCCATCTCAATGGCAGCAATTTCAATTTCTTATTCTAGCAGGGTGTCATGGTGCACACCTTTAATCCCAGCACTTGAGAGGCAGAGGTAGGACGATCACTGTGAGTTCAAGGCTACCTTGAAACTACATAGTGAATTCCAGGTCAGCCTGAGCTAGTGAAACCCTACCTCAAAAAATAAAATAAAATAAAATAAAAACAAAAACAACCAAGAATCAATTTATTACTCTAGAATTATCAATTTTTCCTGGGTATAGTTTGAGACTCCTAATGAATTCAGTTTTTCATTGTCCAACATAAAGGTAATTACTCAAGCTATAGAAGTTGTAATCAATTGTGATTACTGTGAACAACTGACAACAGTTGTCAGTAGTTTGTAAAAATGCTTGACCAATGGGAGGGTCAGAATCATTCCTAAGTTAAACCTAAGAAGGTAAAGTGTGAAATCTAGTAATGTGCACAGTGAGGCTTTCTCTGCCTAGAAAAGGTTGGGCAGTGTGCTGGGCATAGTCCTTTGGGCATCCATATTGTGAGCACCTAGGAAAATCGACTTCCACATTGCAAGCCCAATAGTTCAAAGTGTGGTGCAGGTGGAGAAGTTTAGGAAATAGGATCGAATATGCATGACGCCTAGACGAGGGCAGCTGGTTCTCTATTAAATTCTAGTTAATCAATTAGCCTTTATATGACTTACCGTCTTCCTGTAAGAATCAATTTGGTAGTGTAGGGGGTCATTTGGCTGAGATAAACAGCTGTATGGACGTGAAGATATGAGGTATTCAAAGCAGGTGCAATGTGTAGAGGGAAAGGGCTGGGATTTGAGCTAGTATATTGGTGGATTGTGACACCTACTTTGAAAGACTTCATGGAGAGGTATTTCTTGATTAAGACCTAATACAAACAGGTAACAGAAGAAGTCTGAGGGTCTTAACGCAGATATCTGTTCACTGGAGCTTGCTGAGCACTGTGAGTCGGTTCCACTGGGGGGACCCAGTCCACAAAACACTTGCAATCTGCCCTCCCAGGTGGTGATTCTATGCCCCTTCACTGGCATCCAGCAGACTTTTCCCTGTAGCAACTGGCTGGATGAGAAGAAAGCAGACGGGCTGATTGAGAGACAACTCTACGAGATGGTGTCTCTGAGGAAGAAGCGACTGAAAAGTAAGTGCAGAAGACCCAGACCCAGGGCGCCTCAGACAGGTACCAGGACCAGGATGTTAGACTACCAGGCAAGAAGACTTGAAGAGCATCACGTCTGCTTCTCAGTTCTCCTTTAGAAAGCAGAGGATTGAGCCCTCTGGGGAGTTCAGTTTTCCAAGGTACAGGCCATACACAGTTGCGTATCTGGTACCGTGACTCCAGGGTCCCCACAGTGAAGAAACTACTGTGATAAATGAGGAGTTAAAGTGAGACACTCACTATGGTGAGCTCCAAGTATGCCAGACATGGCGTGGATGGTCAACTCTTCCCCACATCTAAAATGTTTCATTAAGTGAAACATCACGGCACCTTATTTAAAAAAAAAAATTATTTATTTGTGTGCAAGCAGAGAGGAGAGAGAGAAAGAGAGAGAGAGAGAGAGAGAGAGAGAGAGAGAGAGAGAGAGAGAGAGAGAGAGAGGAGAGAATTAGCCTCCAACCACTGCATTTGAACTCTAGATAGGTGCACCATCTTGTGCACAAGTTCACGCTTGCGTCACTTTGTATGTCTGGCTTATGTGGGACCTGGGGAGTAGCACGTGGGTCCTTAGGCTTCGTAGGAAGTGTTTTAACCACTAAGCCATCTCTCCTGCCCAAGACATCTTCTTTTCTTTTATTACTTATGGACAGACTTAGTATGTAAACAGCATATGTTGGCTACTATCCTTTCCCTCATCCCTGCCCCTTTTCCAAAGGGACCCTCCTTGTTGGGGATGCAGGTCATCCCCAGGGGGATTGTGGGTCATGGATTGTGGGGGTAGCTGTCAGTTATGGGGAAGAGATAATGTCTCTATTCATAATGTCCCAACTTGTGGCTCTAATAATCATTCTGCCCACTCTTCTGCAAAATTCCCTGAGCCATGATGGGTATGTTTTAAGTCTACTTCAGTAATGGGCTCTTAGCAGCCTCTGGATCTCTGGTTTGGTAGATATTGAGTGTCCTCAGTGTCTATCTCCTTCACCCTTGTGATGATATCAGGTTCTCGCTGAGAAAGCAGCACTCTTGCTCATTAGACATCTTATTTTTAAAAAAATATTTTATTTTTATTTGAGAGAGAAATAGAGAGAGGGGGTGAGGAGAATGGGCAGACCAGGGCCTACAGTTGTTGCAAACAAACGCCAGACACATGCGCCACCTTGTGCATCTGGCTTATGTGAGTCCTGGGGAATTGAACCTGGGTCCTTTGATTTTGCAGGCAAGTGCCTTAACCTCTAAGCCATCTCTCCAGCTCTAGACATCTTATTTTTAATAGGAAAGTAAAACACATGTGGCAACATTGTCATCCCTACTTACTCTATACTCCCCACTTTCTCCATTGGTCGCATGAAAATCTTCTCTGGGAGCTGATGGTGCCCTTCACCTGTGTTGTAGAATTTCCCTGGTCCCTGTGGGTCTGGACAACTGACCTGAAGAAAGCAGGCACCAACACGCCCATCTTCATCCAGATTTATGGGCAGAAGGGGCGGACAGATGAGATTCTTCTGAATCCCAACAACAAGTGGTTCAAACCAGGCATTATCGAGAAGTTTAGGGTAGGAGGGAAATGGGGTGGGGTGGGAGGCAGACTGGAGAAAGCAGTGGAGGAGGTGTGGGTCACGAGGATTCTTATTTTCTTTTTTCTTTTTGGTTTTTCACGGTAGGGTCTCACTCTAGCCCAGGCTGACCTGGAATTCACTATGGACTCTCAGAGTGGCCTTGAACTCATGGCGATCCTCCTACCTCTGCCTCCTGAGTGCTGGCATTAAAGGCGTGCGCCACCATACCCGGCATGGATTCTCATTTTCTAAGCCAGGTTTTGGGTCAAGTTTGAAGACAAAAAAGGATGCCCTGGAGATTTAAGACTCCTGCGAAGAGTGACAGATTTGGTGATCTATAGCCAATTCGTTGAAAGGAGTACACTTTATATCTGGCCTTTCATATGAAACCAGCAGTACAGGATTGAAATGAGGCTGGGAGACAGTTAGTGTGGAATGTTTAAAGCATACACAAATGGGGTGATTTGGGGTATTGTGTAGTCAGAGACCCCAAGTAGTTGGAGTTAGACTGCCCAGTCTGGCTGTATTACAGAGTCAGGAACAAATTTAAGAGAAAGGCATGAATTTTGAAGCATTTGAAAGGAAATCCACCTTTAAAACTTTTCAGTATGTACATAACTGGAGCAAGTCTCCCCAACCCCACAGTGCTGCTTGACCTTTACGTAGGAATAATGTGTAATTTGCTGCTGTCCGCTCCAAGCAACCACTGGCACCTCTATTCCACCACCAAGTTCATTGCTCTTTACGTGTTTGTCTTTCCTGCCAGACTTGAGCCCCTGGGGAAAGGGCATGACTGCTATACTGATCTTTTTGTCTGTCTTGGTGCCCAGTGGGGTCCTGGAGCGGTGGACCTGTGCTAATTTGTAAAGCAGCCATATAGAGTTTGTTCCTGAAAGTTTGTTGCTTGGCAGATCCCACTGTGAGTCAGTTATTTTTGTTCAGTTTTACCAGCCCAGAGTGAACCCTGATTGCTCATGGCTGTTTTGGTCCCATGTGCTACTGATTACCAGAAATATGACAGGGCTGAGTATGTGAGGGTGGGTAGAAGCAAGCCCATTCTTGTTGGGAAAAACACAGCCGAAAGCAGGCACACACCTGGCTGTGGTCAGCTGTAAGGACAAATGTCTCCTTGACTGTGCCCACACAGACCTATCCATTACTTCTTGTAGATTGAGCTCCCAGATCTTGGCAGATTTTACAAGATTCGGGCATGGCATGACAGGAGGAACCCCGGCTCTGGATGGCATCTAGAAAGGGTGAGATACACCTTGGGAGCTGGGAGAGGAGCCAGAACTAATTCTCTTCATGACTGGGTCACATGCATTTCCCTCTGGATTTATTAGGCTTGGGGGTGAAGAAGGGTGAACATGGATATGGGAGAAGCTTTTCAAAGTAGACTGGGAAAATGCTCACGTGTTCACAAGGTTTTCCTCCTGCTCAGCTACCCACATACTAGGCAAGTGTAGGTCTTTAGGGGCCAGGAAGAGGAGCATCCATCTGGCCATCTGCCTTCCCCAGGGGTCATCTACAGGAGGTGGCCTTGGCCACTGTGAGATGAGATAGCAGAATGGACTCTCCCAGCCATGGATGGAAACCTCTGGTAGACTCGCCTGCTTACCTCATTGCAGATGACCCTGATGAACACTCTGAATAAGGACAAGTATAACTTCAATTGCAACCGCTGGCTGGATGCCAATGAAGATGACAATGAGATCGCGAGGGAAATGACTGCCGAGGGCCCAACAGTGCGGAGGATAATGAGCAGTAAGTACTGGCCAGCTCTCGTCTTGGGGAGGAGAAGAACTCCTGCTTGGGATGCTAGTGGGGGACCAACCCACCAGCCACTAGTCTTGTTTGCTGTGTATCATTAGCCCCTGTGACTGTCACAGTGCACACAGGAGGTTCTAGCTTCAGGACTGGCTTGAAGGAGCCATTCAAGCATATGCTAGAACTCTACTATAGTAGGTGAGCTGCGGAGAAAGAGGAGATTCATGGGTCTTCTAGTTGGCCATGAAAAGAACTTGCACTGGACAGAGCCTCCCTGAAATTAAGGGAAATACCGTCTTGTACCTTGCACATGAAGAAAACTGTGGAATGCTCCATAAATCTCGGTTCTTTTAGACATACTTAGATATCACCTGATGAGTGCTTGATCTCTACATGAGGCCAATAGGAGGTGAACAGAGATTTGTATATGGAGTCCAGAATTCACTTTGAAAGAGCTGAAGGGAAATTTATTTTTATCTGGAGGTTATAATAGCACAGTGTTACAAATACATACTGCGTGTCTATCCTTTTTCCCAGGACAGGCAGTATTACTAAATAATCATGAATTTGAAATGAACTTTATAGTCCTCAATATAGCACTGAAACAGACATTACCAGCTGATCAGAATTGGCACTTAAAAATAAACCTATTTGGACTGGAGAGATTGTCCAGTGGTTAAGGCTTTTGTCTGCAAAGTCTAACAGCCTGGGGTTGATTCCCAGTGCCCACATAAAGCCAGATACACAAAGTGGCACATGTGTCTAGAGTTCATTCTCAGTGGCTAAAGGCTCTAGTGTTACCATTCTCTGTCTGTCTGTCTATATCTGTCTGCTTGCAAATAAATAAATAAAATATTTCAAAAAACTGGGTGTGGTAGTGCATGCATTTAATCCCAGCACTCGGAAGGTAGAGGTAGGAGGATCACTATGAGTTCAAGGACATCCTGAGACTACATAATGAATTCCAGGTCCAGCCTGGGCTAAAGTGAAACCCTACCTCAAAACCCTCTCCCCATAAAAAAATAAGCCTACTTATCATCACTGTGGCTGTCCCCAGTTTTTTTTTTTATTTTTATTTATTTATTTGAGAGTGACAGACACAGAGAGAAAGACAGATAGAGGGAGAGAGAGAGAATGGGCAAGCCAGGGCTTCCAGCCTCTGCAAACAAACTCCAGACGCGTGCGCCCCCTTGTGCATCTGGCTAACGTGGGACCTGGGGAACCGAGCCTCGAACCGGGGTCCTTAGGCTTCACAGGCAAGCGCTTAACCACTAAGCCATCTCTCCAGCCCTGTCCCCAATTTTTAATAGCAATATTTCAACAGTAGTATTGCAAAATCACAGAAAGTTAAGACTACATAGAAAAGTATGTCATCTATGGTTCCTGTAGCCCTACTAAATATTTTAATAATGACAATCAATTCACAGGTGACCATGTGATACCTCAGAATGCTCTGCAGATGTACACCCAGGAGAAGCTTTGAATACATTTGTTGAAATGATTTGATTAGTATTAAATCCTCAAATGCTTACACATGTACAGACACACATACACACATCACAAATAGCATCTATCTGAGATGAAACCATCTTACCCTTTAGTCTAAATACACAATGCCTTTCATTGGCATCATGTTTCCTCTACTTTATGGTTCATCCTTTTAAAACTTTTGTTAATTAATTAATGTGTGTGTGGGGGGGGTGGGTTTGTGTACCACAGAGCACATGTGGATGATGTCAGAAGACCACTCTGAGGTGTCTCTGTGCCACCTTTCTTGAGACAGGGCCTCTTGCCACTGCAGACAAACTGCCAGACCACAAATGAACATCACTAGCTGACCCTCATTGTAGGTGCATTGGGATTGCAGACACATAAGCTACTTTACATCTGGTTTTATGTGGGTGCTGGGGAATTGAAACTGGGCCGGCCAGGTTGGCAAGCAAGAGTCTTTAACCACTGAGATATCTCCTCAGCTTTCTCTTCTTCATTCTAATGAGGAACTGAGGGAGCTCTTGCTAGGATTTCACAGTTTTGATTACTGATTTAATGACTACTTACTTACTCCAAGACATGGAAGGAAGGAACATTCTTTTGACTCCTTCCTGCATCTCCAGATTCTCGCCCTATGGTGAGGCCCACACCATCTCACAAAATTTCCAGCTACCCTTGCTCAGTCCCACCTTCTAGTGATCTTTACTTACTGCTCCTCTCTACTAAAGGCAGTGTATGAGTCCCTTGACCAGAACCTATGAAAGTGTACCATATATATATAGTGTTTCATATATATATATATATAGTGTTTCATATATATATATATGAAACACTATGCCATGGAAGCTTACATAGGAGAAATTTGTTCTGAGGTATGATGGAAGCTAGAGTTCAAGATCAAGATCTAGGTATTGGCAGGGTTGCTATCTTTTTTTTGTGGGGGTTACTTACAAATAGTTGTCCTTTCTGTGTCCTCACATTATCTTCCTGCTGGGTGCATGTGTGTTTGTGTTCTAGTCTCTTCTTATAAGGACACCAGTTGTAATGGGTCAGGGTCCTCCCATATGACCTCATTTTACTTAAAGGTGCTGTCTCTAAATGGTCCCATTTTGAGGTACTAGGATTATGATCTCAACATATGACTCTGGAGCAGGGATCACAATGTAGCCTATAACAGACGATATCTCTCAGAGCAAAGTGAAGGGCCCATCTATAGCAAAACTGCCCAGTATTCACTAAAATGCAAATTCATGGGCCCAACCCCAGCTATGCTGATCAGACTCTGTCAGGACTATGCCGGGTAATGTGTATTTTATAAAGCACACCCTCTAACCTCTTAACCCTCTCATGACCCGATTCACTCCACCTTGAACCTCTCTTTCCTCTCCACATTTCTTCTGGCTTTCCAGAGTTGTTTCATACTTGAGAGTGTGGAGGGTGGATGTGAGGGCCCACTCAAATTATTGTCCAGGGAGAGAAAAAGAGACCCTGAAACCAGGCCAAGGTTGTGTAGAAGATAAATCCCAGAAATTGTTTGAAGGTAGGACTGGTGGAGCTTGGAGTGTGAATGCTCTGGAAACCCAGTGGGAACTTAACTTCCTGCTCCTGTGTTTGGTTTCCAAAACTGTGCATGTGAAGGGCTATCCAAGCCAGGTCTGCTGAGAACTTTGACAGGTAAGGAGAGACTGTGGAAGAGAGGGCATTTCCATAGGTTACACATATCATGTCCATAGTACGTGGGAGCTGTCAGGCTATTATTTGGTTTTTTGTACTCATGCTTCTATGAAAGCACCATTCCAATGACAAAAAGATTCTAGTGTTTGGCGTGGTTGGAACGGCTGTCTGTCTTGGCTCTAGGATGGCTTGATGTCTTCTGGGGATCTTTCCAGCCCCTGCTGACTCAGTGTCCTTCCTCCTAACTATTCTTTCTGGGCCACAAGCATTTTTCACTTGTGCTTGGAATGCATCTGTGACTTCTCTCAGATTTCTTCTTCTGGTCTGCACTGCTCTTTTTGGAACTAAACAGAGCTGGGTCCTACTTTGTGCCCTGTTGGCACCCCTGTGTAATGAGTAATGTGCATGGATAGCTTCCTGGGGACCTTGTAAGTGGAAAGTCTTATATTCACATACAGTGAGTAAATACCACTTTAAAATCAATTCTGAGTCCGAAGTTGTCTCGGGTTTACTTACAAAATAATGGCCAGCCAAATAAGCAATTAATGCCGTGTCTACTCTCAGAGAGGCTTTCTGGAATGATCATACTGATTAAGAGAGACCAGGAGACACGACAAAGCACGTGCCAGCTCACAATTTATTTCTACCTTGCCTTTCCCTTGGGAGCTCGATAAGATGGTAAAACAAATGAGTTCCACATCCTCCACTGTGATTACACACCGCTGATGATGAGTGGGCGAAAGTCCATCAGACTTGAGTGTTGAACATTGTCACTGCTTGTTAATCAGATTGAGCCGTAATTTTAAAATTAAAGCCCAGGAGACTCTGGTACTTGCCCATCTGTTTAAAGTCCTTCATTACTAATGTCGAACAATGTAATTATTTTTAATTATTTATAGACTTCTTGCCAGGCAGAGTTTGGGGCCTCGGTAGCTGTCAGGCTGAGCAAGGCCCATAGAGAGAATAAGGACTTGGCCTGAAAAGATGGCTTAGTGGTTAAAGGTGCTTGCTTGTAAAGCCTGCTGGCCTGGCTTCAATTCACAAGATACCCACATAAGCTGGGGAGTATGCCACAAAGGCTGGATAAGCGTTCTTTTAGGTACACTTGGTTATTACCTGATGAGTGCTTGGTCTCTACTTGAGGTCAGTAGGAAAAAGACCGAGATAAAAATCTGGAGTCCAGCATCACTTTGAAAGAGTCAAAGAGAAGTCGTTTTGCCTTGACTTTTGTAGTAACAGAGTGTTAGCAACCCATATGTTCTGTCCTTTTCCTGGGGCAAACATCACTAAGTGTTCATGACCTTCTTTATCGTTGAATCTGAAATGAACTTTGTAGTGTTCAGTATAGCACTGCAACAGATAGAACCAATTGATCAGAATTGACATGTAAAAATGAACCTACTTGTTATTGTTATGACTGCCCTTAATTTTTCAATAGTAATATTTCAAAAGTAGAATTGAAAAATCACAATGAGTTAAGACCATATGAAAAACCATGGAGAGAGTGAGGACCTCTAATGGAGTGGACCTCATTAGCTCCAGTACAGTGGGGCTGGGACTCCCAAGAAAGAGATTTTCAAATTATTAAATTTGAATTATTAATTATTATTCACTTGTGAATTTCCTAGCATGGCAACTTAAAAATCAGGGTTTGGGACTGGAGAGATGACTTAGTGGTTAAAGGTACTTGCTTACAAAGTCTGCTGGTCTGGGTTCAATTCCTCAGTACCCATGTAAAGCCAGATACACAAAAGCGAGGCATGTGTCTGAAGTTCATTTGCAGTGGCCAGAGGCCCTGGCTCACCTATTCCCTCCCTCACCCATCTCTCAAGTAAATTAACTTAAGAAAAAAAAAAAAACAGGGCTGACCATCACAATTCAGACTGAAGCGAGGTTGGTGCTTGGGCCTTTGGCTTTCCTTTGATGCCCCCTGTTTCCACTGCCCACTCTTCGTGCCAGCCAGTGATCCTCGTTCCTTTTATTGTCAGCATGTCATGTCATGGAGAGCGCATGCGGGTCAGTTTTCTGTCACTGTGAGAATTAGCTGAGATAAATGAATTAAAAGGTGGAGTTATTTTTCCTGGCAGTGTTGTTTCAGACTGTGGTCCTTGGGCTGCAATGTTTCCTGGCCTGTCATGTGACAGACCCTCCAGGTGGGGAGCAAAGGTAGTGCAAAGTAGGCAGATGGGGGGCACAGCCATGAACACATGAAGAAATAAACTGACAGAGTCTACTGTTCAGGTAATTTTAAGCGACGGTAAGCTTATACCACCATAGGCACCCCTACTCTGTGGTGCATTTTCAGCATGATTGTTGGGCTCATAATGGCTGTAGTTTGTTCACTTCTTCACTCTCACGGTGTGTCCTCCGCACTGGGGAGTGGTGAAAAGAAGGCAGAGCCCAGCTGTTCATAAAGAAGGGCCACCTTCCTTTGCATGACAAGAAACACAGAAACTGGAGAACGACCCAGGACAAAAGAGTTTATCAAAGCCCAAAATATTTAGATTAGGGGCTGGAGAGATGGCTTAGCAGTGAAGGCACTTGCCTGTGAAGCCTAAGGACCCATGTTGGACTCTCTAGATTGTACATTAGGCAGACACACAAAAGTGAGGCAAGCGCAAGGTTGCACATGCCCACTAGGTGGCGGAAGTGTCTGGTGGTTCGATTGCAGTGGCTGAGGCCCCTTACATCTCTCTCTCTCTCTCTCTCTCAAATAACATAATAATGATAAACTTAAAAAAATATTTAGATTAGGCCAATGATCCGTGGCACACAGGCCAGTTCCATTAGACTCCCCAGAGGGAATTTGTGAACAATTTAATTTCAAGGTCCTTATCCCTGGAAATTAAGATTTGAAGTTTGAAGTGGGGCTCAACAATTTGTGTTCTTTTAAAATTTTTTTTTATTTATTTTTATTTGAGAGTGACAGATAGAGAGGAAGAGGCAGATAGAGACAGAGAGAGAGAATGGGCACGCCAGGGCCTCCAGCCACTGCAAACGAACTCCAGACGCGTGCGCCCCCTTGTGCATCTGGCTAACGTGGGTCCTGGGGAATTGAGCCTTGAACCAGGGTCCTTAGGCTTCACAGGCTAGCGCTTAACCGCTAAGCCATCTCTCCAGCCCCAATTTGTGTTCTTATAAAAGTTTCTCACGCGAGTCTGATAACTGGCCAGCACTGGGGCCTCTGATGTGTCGAGGCCCAGGGGCTTTGCATGAGTCAGCTCTGCAGTGGCTTGCTGCAGGGGGTTTGGAAGGTTGGAGAAAGGAACAAGGTCAGAGCTGAGAGAAGAGGGTGCAGAATGTAAGGATGGGGGCAGAGGTTGCCAATCAATGGTATCCCTCTCTTTATCTGACAGTGGCCCGGTACCGTGTGACGGTGTGCACAGGGGAACTCGAAGGCGCGGAGACCAATGCCAACGTCTATCTCTGCCTTTTTGGTGACGTGGGGGACACGGGAGAACGGCTGCTATTCAACTGCAGGAATAACACTGACCTGTTTGAGAAGGGCAATGTGAGTGACAGCGATGTGCCACCCTTTCTTGCCCCAGCTACTCTGTTTTGTCCTCTTCCTTTTCTCTGCTCTTCAGAAATAGATTTGATGGCTTGTTTTAGGGAGTTTAGCCATCAGATAGTCTCTCTCTGGGTAAAGGGAGTAGGGACTGCAGAAGTGCTGGGGGAGCCATGGAGGAGCTAGCCATGCTGGTTTTATTCAGCCTCTGAGAGTTTGGCCCATTGGCATTCGCTAACATGACAAATACATGATATGCACGAGGCTTCTAATACTACGTAGCTCAAAACTGGAGGGCCAGCCTAGAGGGGTCCTGTTCTCCTTACCATGAACTTTGGGAAATGATGAGGAAGGACCCTCACCTCAGGGTGGACAGAGGGGAAGACTGCTGAGCATTGCAAGTGGGTATCAGAGGACCCAGGCTGAGAGCAGCTGGGCACCTGGGGGAGGGCCAATGTGCGTTTGTCACTAAGTATGACCACTGGGGACAGACAGACGGTTCCCTCTTCTTTTGAAAGAGAAACCAAGGAAAACACTGACCAGGGATGTGGGAGAACTGGGGTCTCTTAGCCATATGACAAGTGTGTTAGATACCCCTCTGGTACTATAGCCATTAAGAGGTTTACTGTGGCAGGGTGCTTGTGGAGCAAAGAATCAGGAAGGTCTGGAGAAAAATCAGCCTTGGACCAGTCTCTCCCTTCCCCTGTGGCCTATGTTCCTTGAATCTAAAATGAGGGGAAGGATGTCTACCTGTGACTGACTACTGTGAGGATTAAGGAGAACCTATGGAAGTACTGCCTCAGGGTCAGATGTGGCTCACAGTAAACCATAAGAGACCCACAAAGAGCCGCTGCAATGGAGCGAGGCTGGAGGAGTTCACAGATATCAGTGAAGAGCCGCTGCAATGGAGCGAGGCTGCAGGAGTTCACAGATATCAGTGAAGAGACGCTGCAATGGAGTGAGGCTGCAGGAGTTCACAGACATCAGTGAAGAGACGCAGCAATGGAGCGAGGCTGCAGGAGTTCACAGGCATCAGTGAAGAGCCGCTGCAATGGAGCGAGGCTGCAGGAGTTCACAGGCATCAGTGAAGAGCCGCTGCAATGGACGAGGCTGCAGGAGATCACAGACATCAGTGAAGAGCCGTTGCAATGGAGCAAGGCTGGAGGAGTTCACAGACATCAGTGAAGAGACGCTGCAATGGAGTGAGGCTGCAGGAGTTCACAGGCATCAGTGAAGAGCCGCTGCAATGGAGCGAGGCTGCAGGAGTTCACAGGCATCAGTGAAGAGACGCTGTAATGGACGAGGCTGCAGGAGTTCACAGGCATCAGTGAAGAGCCGCTGCAATGGAGCGAGGCTGCAGGAGTTCACAGGCATCAGTGAAGAGACGCTGTAATGGACGAGGCTGCAGGAGTTCACAGATATCAGTGAAGAGATGCTGCAATGGAGTGAGGCTGCAGGACTTCACAGACATCAGTGAAGAGCCGCTGCAATGGAGCGAGGCTGCAGGAGTTCACAGGCATCAGTGAAGAGCCACTGCAATGGAGCGAGGCTGCAGGAGATCACAGACATCAGTGAAGAGCCGCTGCAATGGAGCGAGGCTGCAGGAGTTCACAGGCATCA
This sequence comes from Jaculus jaculus, assembly GCF_020740685.1. Taxonomy (NCBI): domain Eukaryota; kingdom Metazoa; phylum Chordata; class Mammalia; order Rodentia; family Dipodidae; genus Jaculus; species Jaculus jaculus. Next base: position 43,936,636 of record NC_059103.1, read on the forward strand.
GTGAAGAGCCACTGCAATGGAGCGAGGCTGCAGGACTTCACAGACATCAGTGAAGAGCCGCTGCAATGGAGCGAGGCTGCAGGAGTTCACAGGCATCAGTGAAGAGCCACTGCAATGGAGCGAGGCTGCAGGAGATCACAGGCATCAGTGAAGAGCCACTGCAATGGAGTGAGGCTGCAGGAGTTCACAGGCATCAGTGAAGAGCCACTGCAATGGAGTGAGGCTGCAGGAGTTCACAGATATCAGTGAAGAGACGCTGCAATGGAGTGAGGCTGCAGGACTTCACAGACATCAGTGAAGAGACGCTGCAATGGAGCGAGGCTGCAGGAGTTCACAGACATCAGTGAAGAGCCGCTGCAATGGACGAGGCTGCAGGAGTTCACAGGCATCAGTGAAGAGACGCTGTAATGGACGAGGCTGCAGGAGTTCACAGATATCAGTGAAGAGACGCTGCAATGGAGTGAGGCTGCAGGACTTCACAGACATCAGTGAAGAGCCGCTGCAATGGAGCGAGGCTGCAGGAGTTCACAGGCATCAGTGAAGAGCCACTGCAATGGAGCGAGGCTGCAGGAGATCACAGACATCAGTGAAGAGCCGCTGCAATGGAGCGAGGATGCAGGAGTTCACAGGCATCAGTGAAGAGCCGCTGCAATGGAGCGAGGCTGCAGGAGTTCACAGGCATCAGTGAAGAGCCGCTACAATGGAGCGAGGCTGGAGGAGTTCACAGACATCAGTGAAGAGCCGCTGCAATGGAGCGAGGCTGCAGGAGTTCACAGACATCAGTGAAGAGCCGCTGCAATGGAGCGAGGCTGCAGGAGTTCACAGGCATCAGTGAAGAGCCGCTGCAATGGAGCGAGGCTGCAGGAGTTCACAGACATCAGTGAAGAGCCGCTGCAATGGAGCGAGGCTGCAGGAGTTCACAGGCATCAGTGAAGAGCCGCTGCAATGGAGTGAGGCTGCAGGAGTTCACAGGCATCAGTGAAGAGCCACTGCAATGGAGCGAGGCTGCAGGAGTTCACAGATACCAGTGAAGAGACGCTGCAATGGAGTGGGGCTGCAGGAGTTCACAGGCATCAGTGAAGAGCCACTGCAATGGAGCGAGGCTGCAGGAGATCACAGGCATCAGTGAAGAGCCGCTGCAATGGAGCGAGGCTGCAGGAGTTCACAGGCATCAGTGAAGAGCCACTGCAATGGAGCGAGGCTGCAGGACTTCACAGACATCAGTGAAGAGCCGCTGCAATGGAGCGAGGCTGCAGGAGTTCACAGGCATCAGTGAAGAGCCACTGCAATGGAGCGAGGCTGCAGGAGATCACAGGCATCAGTGAAGAGCCACTGCAATGTAGTGAGGCTGCAGGAGTTCACAGGCATCAGTGAAGAGCCACTGCAATGGAGTGAGGCTGCAGGAGTTCACAGATATCAGTGAAGAGACGCTGCAATGGAGTGAGGCTGCAGGACTTCACAGACATCAGTGAAGAGACGCTGCAATGGAGCGAGGCTGCAGGAGTTCACAGACATCAGTGAAGAGCCGCTGCAATGGAGCGAGGATGCAGGAGTTCACAGGCATCAGTGAAGAGCCGCTGCAATGGAGCGAGGCTGCAGGAGTTCACAGGCATCAGTGAAGAGCCGCTACAATGGAGCGAGGCTGGAGGAGTTCACAGACATCAGTGAAGAGCCGCTGCAATGGAGCGAGGCTGCAGGAGTTCACAGACATCAGTGAAGAGCCGCTGCAATGGAGCGAGGCTGCAGGAGTTCACAGGCATCAGTGAAGAGCCGCTGCAATGGAGCGAGGCTGCAGGAGTTCACAGACATCAGTGAAGAGCCGCTGCAATGGAGCGAGGCTTCAGGAGTTCACAGGCATCAGTGAAGAGCCGCTGCAATGGAGCGAGGCTGCAGGAGTTCACAGGCATCAGTGAAGAGCCACTGCAATGGAGCGAGGCTGCAGGAGTTCACAGATATCAGTGAAGAGACGCTGCAATGGAGTGGGGCTGCAGGAGTTCACAGGCATCAGTGAAGAGCCACTGCAATGGAGCGAGGCTGCAGGAGTTCACAGATATCCGTGAAGAGACGCTGCAATGGAGTGAGGCTGCAGGAGTTCACAGGCATCAGTGAAGAGCCACTGCAATGGAGCGAGGCTGCAGGACTTCACAGACATCAGTGAAGAGCCGCTGCAATGGAGCGAGGCTGCAGGAGGTCACAGATATCAGTGAAGAGCCGCTGCAATGGAGCGAGGCTGCAGGAGTTCACAGACATCAGTGAAGAGCCACTGCAATGGAGCGAGGCTGCAGGAGTTCACAGGCATCAGTGAAGAGCCACTGCAATGGAGCGAGGCTGCAGGAGTTCACAGGCATCAGTGAAGAGCCGCTGCAATGGAGTGAGGCTGCAGGAGTTCACAGACATCAGTGAAGAGCCGCTGCAATGGAGCGAGGCTGCAGGAGTTCACAGACATCAGTGAAGAGCCGCTCCATGGACGAGGCTGCAGGAGGTCACAGGCGGAGAAGGTCTGCAGATGTCTTTTCTCTCCCTCCTGTCCCCACTTCCCTTGGTGAGGACAGAGTGAATCTTTTGGAATATGTTGTAGTTGCTGAAACAATAGCCAACCATAAGCAGCTGATGGAAGTTAAGGGTTTCTTTAGCTTACCCTCTCTAGGGGGAGTTTCATCATGGCATGGCATGGCACAGCCTGGCAGAGCAGAGGCTGGGCATCACATTTCTCCACACAATATCTGGCATGATGCAGCAGGTTGAGCTGTGACAAAGGAGAAGCTGGGGTATAACACCCCAAAGCCCACCTCTGGCCACACTCTCCCTCCAGCAAAGCTTGACCTCTCACTGTCGCCAGCTGGGGACTAAGTATTCAAAACACATGCAGCTATGGGGAACCTTTCATTCAAACCACTACCCAATGCAACTGGAGCCCCCTGGCCCTCTGAGCCAATCCAAGCTGCCTGATTCTTAGGGTGGGGACATCTGCAGGCTGTGGTGGTAAAGCCCTTGTGTGCAGGAGGTTGTGGGTTGGATAGGGTGTATTTGGATGAAGAGACAGGGATATTGCCTCATGCATTTTATTTTATTTTTTGGTTTTTTCGAGGTAGGGTCTCACTGTGGTCCAGGCTGACCTGGAATTAACTCTGTCATCTCAGGGTGGCCTTGAACTCATGGCAATCCTCCTACCTCTGCCTCCCTAGTGCTGGGATTAAAGGCGTGCACCACCACACCTGGCTGCCTCATGCATTTTATTTATGTTTTATCCCTAATCTATCTTTTTCTATTCTTCCTGAATACCCTTCCTTCCTTCCTTCCTTCCTTCCTTCCTTCCTTCCTTCCTTCCTTCCTTCCTTCCTTTCTTTCTTTCATTTTTACTTATTTATTTAAGAGGGACAGGGAGAGAGAGAATGGTCAAGCCAGGGCCTCCAACCATTGCAAATGAGCTCTAGACACATGTGCCACCTTGTACATCTGGCTTACTTGGGGACTGGGGAATCGAACTTGAGGTCCCTTGGCTTTGCAGGCAAGTGCCTTAACTGCTAAGCCATCTCTCCAGCCCTCGTCCTGTGTATTCTGACACCCTTTCCCATCACTCCCACTCTCCTTATTCCTATTCCTGGAGGCTCTCGGGTGTGCTTATGTAGACTTGAAACTCATTAGCCTCTCCCCAGATTTGCTGTGTCCATGTTCAGCACAAGTGCAAAGTTAGCAAGATGCTTGCTTCCCACCCTCCAGTCAGTTCTAATCTTTCCCCACTTCAGAAGGAAGCTGGTGTCCTCTGTCGGGGAGCCCGAGGAGATCAGCCAATGAGATGATGGTGACTTGTTACACCCTCCCATGTGCTGACTCTTTGAGTAAACTGCCTTTCCAAAGGAGAGTGTAAAGCCAGGTGTGGTGGTGAAAGCCTTTCAGCTTAGCAACGGGAAGGCTGAGGTAGGAGAATCACCTTGAGTTCAAGGGCTGGGCTCAGGTGAGACCCTACAGTGAAAACAGAAACTAAAAGGAGAGCTTAGAGAACATCTGTCGTTGAACCAAAACCTCCACATTCCAACTGCTGAGAATTTTTTTAAATTATTTATTTATTTATTTGAGAGCGACAGACACAGAGAGAAAGACAGATAGAGGGAGAGAGAGAGAATGGGCGCGCCAGGGCTTCCAGCCTCTGCAAAGGAACTCCAGACGCGTGCGCCCCCTTGTGCATCTGGCTAACGTGGGACCTGGGGAACCGAGCCTCGAACCAGGGTCTTTAGGTTTCACAGGCAAGCGCTTAACCACTAAGCCATCTCTCCAGCCCCTGCTGAGAATTTGACACTACTGATATTCCTGATAGCAGCAGCTGTCAGTCCCCCGCAGTGGTCCCTGCGGGAAAGCCCGGTGGTCAACCTGTCACCTCTGGCTTTTGATTTCTGAAGGTGTGTCTCCCTTTGGTGGTGGGGTCCCGGGGTAGCCACCACCCAGGTGATTCGGTTGTCTTTCTTGTCCCAAAGGCTGACGAGTTCACCATCGAGTCTGTCACCATGCGGAAGGTGAGGCGGGTGAGGATCAGACACGATGGCAAAGGCTCGGGGAGCGGGTGGTACGTGGACCGGGTGCTGGTGAGAGAGGAAGGCCAGCCCGAGAGCGACAATGTGGAGTTCCCGTGTCTCAGGTACACGCACCCCTCCTGCTTTCCTGTTCCCCACCTTGCGCTGGAGCAGCCCCCTGCCCTCCTACCTGGACCAACAGTAGCTTAAATTGGTAACTGGTACAGGAAGGAGGTGGCTTTGCTGGTGGCACTTAGGCCTGAGCCTCACATTCCCATCCCACCCCTGGTGGTGTGAGGCATTCAAGTACACTTCTAGTAGGCTCTATTCAAGTGCCAACATTGGTATTTTTTTTTTATGATGAAATTTGACAATTTCTAAATTTAAATGAGAGCTATTAGAGAGTTGGTTACATGCAGAATGAAGCTTGTGAATCCAAGGTGGATTTTTTTTTTTTTTTTAATTTCAACAGCTTTCTGACATCTCTTTCCTGTTAACAACTTTTCCAGGTATTTGACTTTGTTTGCATTTCCTTTACTCAAGTTTGGAGGTAAAGTTTCTTTATTCCCCTTTTAGTGAAGCATTTGGATTTCTTTTCCTTTTTCCTTTTTTTTTTTTTTTTTTTTTTTTTTTGGTTTTTCAGGGTAGGGTCTCACTCTAGCCCAGGCTGACCTGGAATTCACTATGGAGTCTCAGGATGGCCTCGAACTCATGGCGATCCTCCTACCTCTGCCTCCCAAGTGCTGGGATTAAAAGCTTGCCCCACCATGCCTGGCCAGCATTTGGATTTCTTGCATAGCCAGCTCAGGCTCCCAGTGATTTCCCAGAAGTCACTGATTGAAGCACTTTAGATCAGGAGTAATATCAGTACTTTTGTACAATCAAAGTGGCCCTTCAGAGTCACCTTGGGGAACACCTGGGAGGTGCCTGCCTCGTGATTCTTCCTCCACCTCAGCTGCTTAAGGCCCCTGACAAGGAGGACAAAGCAGGCCTTGTCTGCCAGGATCAGGAAGGGTTTGAGCGATTTCACATGCGTGTGCCCACACACGTGCATGCGCATACATGCTCCTGTGAGCTCAGGGGGAAGTCATGGAGCCACCAATAGGCCAAATAATCCATTTAGCAACATGTGAGAGAAAAATTAGGCTAGAGCATTTGAAACTGAAAGGAAATGGTTCCTTTCCTACCCCTGAAACATTTATCAATACTTGGCAAATATTCAGGAGCAGAAAACAGACATGTCATAGTTTCTTTTGGCTAGTGGGGAGGAGCTGCGGATGGTGAGTGCAGGAGAGAAGGCAGAGCAGATGAGATTCTCTTTTTTTCTAAAGTATTTTGTATTTATTTTTTGAGAGAAAGAAGGACAGAGAGAGAGAGAGGGAATGAGAGAGAATGAATGGGTGTGCCAGGGCCTCTAGCCACTGCAAACAAACTCCAGATGCATGCACCACCTTGGGCATCTGGTTTATGTGGGTCCTGGGGAGTTGAACCTGGGTCTTTTGGCTTTACAGGCAAGCACCTTCACAGCTAAGCCATCTATCTCCCCAGCTTCCCCTGCCTTTTGAGATAGAGTCTTACTCTAGCCCAGGCTGACCTGGAATTCACTATGTAGTCTCAGAGTAGCCTCAAGATCATGGCAATCCTTCTACCTCTGCCTCCAGAGTGCTGGGATTAAAGGTGTGCACCACCACGCCTGGCTCAGATGAGATTTTCTGATGGCCAAAGGCCTGTAAGCTTCCATCTACAATCTCCCTGTGACTACATGGTCAGGGAATTCCCTAGCATCTCTCCTGCAGACTCTATGACTGTGGGGATTGTCAGAGTGACTCCAGCAGGACAGAGAGGAGGGAGGCCCAGTGAGTCAATTTATGGGACTAGTTAGCAACCTTGGTTCCCAAATACCCTGTCATCAATGCTTAGGACTCTACTGTGCATCTTCATGTCTTGGGGTCTCAACTTGGTTTCTTTAGTGTTCTGAATTCACCATCCCAAAACTCACAGAAGTCAACAGCTTAGCTATTGGCTAGTATTTTTGTTGTTAGCTAGTAAGTGCCAATTGACAAGGTCCCAAAGGAACAGAAGACCTTGCGATTGGATGGGAGGTAAGCGAGAAGCGATGTGGAGATCACGATGGGAAAGGCAGTTATTCAGGAGGCCTTCCCCAGCACTTTGTTAAGTTTTGCATTTTCCCAGTATCTACTGCCAACTGCGAAAGGAAGCTTCCCTGACAAAATGTCAGAGCTACCCTAATCTGCAGGCATAAACATAAATATTTAGAGGACAATTTGATGGTCATAACATATCCATTTAGCCAAACAACAGTAGTAGGTTCCTCCTGACAGGGCCTGTGGCCTTCATAGGCTTTCAACTAGGTTGTCAGTACCAGGCATTCACTGCCTCTCCTGGAGCAGGCCTTGAATCCAGTCAGAGAACAGCTGGTTGTCCCTATAATAACCATGCCACTATTGCACCAGTGGTCACATCTTGCCCTCCTGGCCAGTTGTGTAACTTGCTGGTTAGGACTGTTGGTGACTTTTCTCCCCCAGCAGACTACATAGCCCTTTGCAGCAATGATGGCTGGCCAGCTTCTATCTTAATTCCAACCTGATTTCTCAGTGTCTTACAAGTGAATCACGTGATGTGAGCCTTACCATCTAGTCCTGGTGGGCAACACAGAGCATTGGTAATAGCCTGCATTGTTTTGGGACTGACCCTTTTTCATATGAGAAAATTTTATGTGATCCTGGGTATATAGGAATGAAATAAGTATACAAATAAAGCATCTACTGATAATAAATCGTGAAGAATTTTGTTTACCAACAATTATTTCATATGCATGTAATTATGCCACTATTTTTTTAAATTTTTTATTTATTTATTTGAGAGTGGCAGACACAGAGAGAAGGACAGATAGAGGGAGAGAGAGAGAATGGGTGCGCCAGGGCTTCCAGCCTCTGCAAACGAACTCCAGACACGTGCGCCCCCTTGTGCATCTGGCTAACGTGGGACCTGGGGAACCGAGCCTCGAACCGGGGTCCTTAGGCTTCACAGGCAAGCGTTTAACCGCTAAGCCATCTCTCCAGCCCTATGCCACTATTAATGACAAAACAATTTTGTATACTAATGAAATGGATATGCTTGCTTATTTTTGCACAGAAAATTAGATCTTGTGGCTGGGGAGAGGAGTCAGTTAGTAAAGTGCTTGCTGTGCAAGCATGAGGACCTGATCCCCAGCACCCATGTAGAAGTTGGCATGATAATGCACCCCTGTAATCCCAGCGCTGTTGAGGCAGAGACAAGAGAATCTGTAGGATTTGCTGACTAGCTAGCCTATCTAAGTTGGGGACCTCCAGGTTTAGCAAATGACCCTGTCTCAAAAAACAAAGGGGAAGGGCTGGAGAGATGGCTTAGCAGTTAAGGTGTATGCCTGTGAAGCCTAAAGACCCAGGTTTGATTCTCCAGGTCCCATGCAAGCCAGATGCACAGGGTGGTGCATGCATCTGGAGTTTGTTTGTAGTAGCTAGAGGCCCTGGCACACCCATTCTCACACACTCTCTCTCTTTTTCCCTCCCTCTCTGTCTCTAATAAAGAAATAAAAATAAATATTTAAAAAAAAGCAAAAAGGGGAGTGATTGAAGAAGATACCCAATGTCAGTCTCTGGTCTCCACACACATATGCACACGCTTGCATGCACACAGTATTAACATGCATACACACACACCACACACATCCAAAAAGAAATGAATAAATAACACAGATGCAAATAAAAAATCAAGAAAAAAAATTATCTTGTGTGAATATTTGATTCTGCAGGACATAAAGTGTCTTCAACATTGTTTAGAATTAATTGTTGTTTGGAATCTAGATGCTACAAATACCACTCTGCATAAATATGTAGTACAATTTTTGCATAAATATGCAGAAGTATGGTTAGGGCTTGTATTAATTACTTTATTCATTGCTGTGATCAACTACCTGACAAGAAGTAGCTTAAGGAAGACATTTTTTTTGGCTTATGGTTCCAGGAGGTCCAGTCCATTATGGAGGGGAGGCATGGTGAAAGGAGCCTGAAGTTAGCTGGTCAAATTGCATCATTCATAGTCAGAAAGCAAAGAGCAAACAGGAAGTGGGGCCAGGCTATAAAACCTGAAGCTCTCCCCCCCCCCCCGCCCACCACACACCACAGTGGCCCACTGCCTCCTGTAATTCAGCACCTTCTAAAAGCACCACAACCTTCCCAAACAGTACCGACAGCCTGGGATCAAGTATTCAAACACATGGACCTATGGAGGGCGGCTTCTGTTCAAATTACAACAGAAACATTTAAGAAAGTGTTAGGCTGGGTGTGGTGGCGCATGCCTTTAATCCCAGCACTTGGGAGTCAGAGGTAGGAGGATCACTGTGAGTTCGAAGCCACCCTGAGACTACATAGTGAATTCCAGGTCAGCCTGGGCCAGAGCAAGACCCTACCTTGAAAAACCAAAAAAAAAAAAAAAAAAAAAAAAAAAAGAAAAAGAAAAGAAAAAGTGTCAGGAATTATTAGAAACTCTGTTCTGATCTCAAGCCAGGATTCATTTAGTAGTTTTCTTTTATGAAACTCAAGTCAGCAACTCCTATAGCAATTTCTAAACTTAAATGTTCTAACACAGAACAATCCAAAGACATACGTCTTTGATACTTACATACTGAAAGCTGACCATAGAAAAATATCTGTCCCTGTTTTCCATAATAAAACCATTATGTTTCTATAAGAGTAGAAAACTTAGTATGTGCAGTAAAAACACTGCAATTTGTAATATACAATAATCATGAATCTGCTGGAGAGATGGCTTAGTGGTTAAAGCACTTGTCTGCAAAGCCTCAGGACCCAGGTTCTATTCCTCAGGACCCGTGTAAGCCGGATGCACAATAATCTTGAACCTGAGCTGCAGTGTTGTAGGCATTTAGTCAATTTTACTGTCATTAAAGTTTTCATGACCCCCACACTTAGTGACTTGGTCCCACGTGGGGCTGTGACCACAGTTTATGGAGCTAGGCGCTTGCAAACGCTGAGGCAGTCTTGCTGCTATTGGTACTGGGTCACACACTAGGCAGAATGTAGGATGCGGGCAGCTCATGCGCGCGCTATGGTTGGTTTCTGTGGCTGGGCCACTGTGCTCTGTGAGGAAGGTGTTCGCAGGTGGACAGCACCCATGCTTCTTCCTAGGGGATGACAAGCAGGGGACCGGGGCCACAGTTCACTGTGACAGATCAACGAAGAATAGCTATCAAACCTCAGCCCTGCAGGGCCCAGACCCAGATTCTTCTTCTTTGTCTTTCTTTTATTTATTTATTTATTTATTTTTATTTTTTAAACTTTTTATTGGCAAGTTCCATAATCCTAGACAACAAACCATGATAATTCCCTCTCCCTGACTTTCCCCTTTGCAACTCCACCATCTTTGAGCGTTACAATTCAGGCCCCTTCACAGCAAGCCCTTCTTCCTTCCGTAATTCCCTCCGGCACTTACTTTGGTCCAAAACCCACCTTCACCTTGGGTCTCTGTGTCTCACTCATCCTACCACCATCTTCTTGACCATAGTGTAGGCTCCCAACATCCTGGGCTGTCTTCTTTAGCCTTGGGTCCTTCCTCCCTGGCTTCTGCATAGTGCATACTCTAAGAAGGGGTGGCATTGCTTGGCAATGAAAGTGCCTTTTAATCATGATCCTGTGGTCTGTCCCCCTTCCTTCCTCCTCGGCCAGCACTGTGACTCTCACTTTCTGCATTTTGTCCTCATGGGCCTTCCGTCAACACCTAGACTTCCATCCCAGGATGCATTGTTCCTTCTGGGATGCTCCTCCTTTTCCTGATCAGCATCTTATCCTCCTTCCTGTCCCAGCCGCTGTTATGTGCTCTGAGATGTCTTCCTTTCCCGGTCTGGGATGGGGTACTTTGCTAAGACCTCTCATAGACCCACTTTCCTATGCTGCGCCGAAAGCCCTGAGCCTCCTTGCATGATGGTGTGATCGTTGTTATGTCTGCCTGCCCCTCATAGAACCCTGACCCACTCCCCACCCTTTGCTCACCAGGTGGCTAGACAAGGATAAGGATGATGGACAGCTGGTTCGAGAGCTGCTGCCCAGTGACAGCAATGCCACGCTCAAGAGTGAGTTATCCTGATGACCAAGTGGTGCTGGGTGACTCTTTGGTATGATAGGAGCCTTTCTCAGCTAGGCAAGAGTGACCCCTTCAAGAAAACAAGGCTCTTCCTATTATTTTGTGGAAATAGCTCTGGGGAGACAGAAAAGAGACCCTGAGGGAGGTCTGGAAACTTCTATCATGTCTTTGCTCGTGTGCACAGTCCACGTGTGGTTTTGTTAAGATTCTCAAGATATTCATGGGCTAACAGGGCCGGAGTGATGGCTTTGTGATTAAGGTGCTTGCCTATGAAGCCTAAAGACCCAGGCTCAATTCCATAGTATCCATGTAAGTCAGGTGCACAAGGTGGCACATGTGTCTGGAGTTCATTTGCAGTGGCTAGAGGACCTGCCACGCCCATTCTCTCACTCACTCACTCTCTCTCTCTTTCTCTCTATCTGCCTCTTTCTCTCTGTATCTCAAATAAATAACTAAATAAGATTTAAAATAAGAATGGGTTAACAGAGTGACAAGAACAATAGGCTGGCAAGATGGCTAAGCAGTTAGAAGCACTTGTTTGCAAAGCCTGCTGGCCTGAGTTTGATTCCCCAGTACCCACATAAAGCCAGATACACAAGATGGCACATGTATCTGGAGTTCATTTCCAGTGGATAGAGTCTCTGGAGTGCCCATTTTCTTTCTCTCTCTTTCCCTCTTACTTACTCTCAAGTAAATAAATAAGATATTATTTTCTCTGGGTGTGGTGGCACACGCCTTTAATCTCAGCACTTGGGAGGCAGAGGTAGGTGGATTGCTGTGAGTTCAAAGCCATCCTGAGACTACATAGTGAATTCCAGGTCAACCCGGGCTACAGTGAGACCCCACCTCGAAAAACCAAAAAAAAAAAAAAAAAAAAAAAAAAAGATATTATTTTCAAAAAGAACAGTAGCATTAGCTACTGACGCCAACCATAGCAAAGCCTATCATTCCTCTGTGAGAAGAAACACATTGAAAACCTTTGCAGAGACTACAAAATTAGGACCTTTTGTTTTGCATGTGTGTATACAGTATGTGTGTTGTGGTCTGTTATGTATGGTGTATGCACATGTGTGCAAATGTGCTCTCCCCCACTCTGTGTGTGTGTGTGTGTGTGTGTGTGTGTGCACGCGCATGAGGCAGCCACAGAATTTCAGGTGCCCTTCTCCATCACTCAACAGAGTACTTGCATACTGCCTTGAGAAAGGGTCTCATACTCAACCCAGAGCAGCTGGTTTCGGTCAGTGAGCCCCAGCAATTCTCTGGCTGGGGTCACAGACATGCACAGCCAGGCCCAGCTTTTTACACAGGTTCTGAGGGAGTCGGACTTGAGAGTGAATCTCAGGCCCTCTGCTTAAAAAATAAGTACTTAACCAGTGAGCCATTTCCCCTGCCCTAAAGTAAGGACTTTTTCAACTGCTAGTCATTATCCTTTTATTATAACTTCATAATTATATTTTCATATGTTTCCTTACTGGTGATGTTGCTTCAGATGCTATGGTTTGATCATGAGCTTTAGACAAAGTTAAACATTTCTAGAATCCCAACAATACCAGCACTTCCTATTTCCCATTTCTATCTCACCTGAGCCCTGCAATACCCTGAGAAGGAGATAGAGCTGAGGTTGTTCATTTGTCAGAAAGGAAAACTGAAGTCTAGAAGACCCAGGTATTTTTATCTAACCTTTCCTAAGGTGGAGTCAGAGTTGGGCTCCGAATGTGCACTGTTTGGGCTCAGGGTCATAGAACCTAAGAGTTGTGAAGGAACTCAGGAGGAGTGGTGACCCATGCCTATGGATAGGGAACAACTCTGTTCCCAGGACATTTAAGCCTGTATTTTCAGATGGAGCTGGGATTTGGTTTCCAGTGCATGCTATATGGACTGGGCTCACCGCACCCCCCCCCCAATTTACTAGTCAGAGCCTTTAAAGGGTTTACATAAAAACTAGTGTGAGGAAGAAGTCTTTTAGTTCATGCTACATCTTTTAAAATATTTTATTAGAGAGAGAGAGAAAGAGGCAGATCGAGAGAATGGGCACACCAGGGCTTTCAGCTGCTGCAAACGAACTCCAAACACATGCGCCCTCTTGTGCATCTGGCTTAAGTGGGTCCTGGGTAATTGAACCTGGGTCCTTTGGCTTTGCAGGCAAGTGTCTTAACCGCTAAGCCATCTATCCAGCCCCTGCTGCATCTTTTAAAAGCAAGAACGGACCATTTTCTCACATGCCCCTGGCTGTGCCTGGTGGAGCTGCTCTGACCTGGGCTGGACTGCTGTGAAGGGCTGCCCAGGCAAGGGTTACTCAGCTCACTTTGCCCAGCAATTTCTACCCAGTGGGAAGACCTTAATGTACTACCAGCCCTCTTCTTTGTCTAAATACATCCCTTGGAACCAGCGTGGAAGACTTTATCTTGGCCCAGGTTGTCCACCATATTAAACAAAACAAAACAACAAAGCAACCTGTTTTACAGGCAGTGTAGACCTTTCTGGGTGGCAAAACGGAATGTTATCCACATGGTTTCCTACTAAGGGAAGGGGTTTAGAATCTACACGGAGATTTTACTTTTGGTTAGGGACTTCTTAACTGTCAACATCTCATGCCAAACATGTGACCTTCTTAGTCCTAGATTCTTTGCCTGTAGGTTGAGAATACTTGGCAGTAATACCACCGGGTATATAATGTGCTAAAAACTGGAGAGTTTCATGTGCCTTTTGCCTCAGTTTCTTTACACATCCAAATCTGGATCAGGTGATTGCTGGAGACACTTTGAATCTCTGAAACTTGGACATGCTTGTCTACAATTTACTTTCCTATTCTCAGAATAAAAGAATACATTTCTTATATTCACCCTGTATGGAGCAAGCAGGGCACCGATGAGGATCCTTTTCCTTTCCTTTTCTTTTTTTATTTTATTCTAGAGAGAGAAGAGAGAGAATTGGCATGCCAGAGCCTCAGCCACTGAAATCAAACTCCGAATACTTGTGCCACCTAGTGGTCGTGTGTGACCTTGAGCTTGCCTCACCTTTGTGTGTCTGGCTAATGTGGGATCTGGAGACTAGGACCTGGGTCCTTAGGCTTCGCAGGCCTTAACCACTAAGCCACCTCTCCAGCCCAAGGATCCTTTTTGTAGATGAGGACACTCCACCAAGAGAGAGGGAGCTCCCATTCCTAAGCCATAGGATAGGGATTCCTGACTTGAGCTCCCTGACTCCTGGCCCATGTGACCCCTGTCTTCAGACTGCCCTCCTGGTCACTACTTGCCCCCTGCACTAATCTCCCACCCTCTCCTCTTGCCCTGGCACATTCAGATTTCCGCTATCATATCAGCATAAAAACTGGGGATCTCTCTGGAGCCAGCACAGACTCTAAGGTCTATATCAAGCTTTATGGAGAGAAATCTGACACCATCAAGCAAATTCTTCTTGTCTCTGACAACAACCTCAAGGATTATTTTGAACGTGGCCGGGTGGATGAGTTTACCCTCGAGACTCTGAACATTGGAACTGTAAGTATCCTTCTCAGAGTCAGGTGACATCATCTCATCTATGGCCCCACACAGATCCACATAAGTGTCCACATGAACACGCACAAACATATACGTGCACGTGTGCATAGGTAAGCTCATTTTGAAGGAAAAACAGATGCACTTAGAAGTTGTTGGCGAGGTGTGCTCTTTTCCCTCTGAGCAGCTGTAGGTAATGTGGACAGTAGCTAAGCTTCCAGAACCTCTTTGGGAATGGAATACATACTTTTAGTAACTTTAACCCCAGTGTTTAATTTACATGCCCAAGTCCAGTGTACTCAGGTCTTGGGTACTAGAGAAGGGGAGACAGGATTCAGGGAAGGAAAATAGAGAAGGGAGGACCAAAATGAGGGGGTGAAAATATTTTGCACTTCCAGATTTCAGCGTGCTTCCAAATTATTCATTGCATACCTACTTCAGATTTCACTGCATACTTCAGGGGCACTCCTGAGACATGCTGCCTGGGGAGGTAGGACCACATCACCTTTCTTTTCTTTTTCTTTTTCTTTTTTTTTAAAGCACTCCTTTTGGACCATAAGCTTTAGAGCTTTTTTAAAAAAATTTTTTTTAAATTTATTTTTATTTACTTATTTGAGAGCAAGAGACAGTGAGAGAAAGAGGCAGAGAGAGAGAGAGAAAGAGAGAGAGGGAGGTAAGGAGGGAGAGAGAATGGGCACGCCAGGGCCTCCAGCCACTGCAAAGGAACTCCAGACACGTGCGTCCCCTTGTGCATCTGGCTAACGTGGAACCTGGGGAATCGAGCTACGAACCAGGGTCCTTAGGCTTCACAGGCAAGCGCTTAACCGCTAAGCCATCTCTCCAGCCCACCTCAACTAATTTTTATTTTTTCCAAGGTGGTGTCTCATTCTAGCCCAGGCTGCTTTGAACCCACCCTGAAGTTCCAGGCTGGCTTTGGACTCATGGCCAATCTGCCTACTTCTGCCTCCCAAGTGCTGGGAATACAGGTGTATGCCACCATGTCTGGCTTCACCTCAACTAATTTAATCTAGAAAAACCCCATACCAGACATGACTGGAGCTTTATTTCCATGGTGACTTAAAATCCCGTTAAGTTGACAACCAAAGTTTAACCATCAGAGGTCCACCCCTTGTCAACCTGACTCCCAAACCACCAGCTGGGAGTTAAGTATTCAAACACATGAGCTAGGGAGAACAGTTTACATTCAAACCACCACATTCAGCCCTTTGCTTCCATAGACTAATGCCCATCGCATGATGCAAAATACAGTCAGCCCAACTTTAAAAGTCTCTGTAGTTTTTATCAGTCCCAACACTGTCCAAAAGTCCGTAGGCTCACCTGAGAGACTACTACTTTTGGACTACTACAGGGCAATCTCTTCATTGTGAGCCTTGTAAAATCAAAACACAAATAACCTACTTCTAATATATAAGGGTGCAGAGCAAACATCCCCATTCCAAAAGGGAGAAAGTTGAGAGAGAGAAGAGCAAGCAGGACTAGATTGTAACACCTCAATGTCCACCCTTAGTGACACGCTTCCTCTGGGCAGCCTCCATGTCCTAAAGGTTCCAAAACCTTCCAAAACAGAGTCACCAGTTGGGATTCAGCACAAGAGTCTATTGGAGACATTTTACATTCAAATCTCATCTCTCCTGGTTCCATGTGGCCCTGCTGTGGGTGGTCTCAGGGCATCAAAAACAGACTGAGTTGTCGCTGATCAGACCACCAGGAAGGCAGACGGATCAGTAACACACTACTGCCTCGGGAAAGGGGCCACTGTGAACTCACTTCAGCTCATCTATGCAGAGGTTCTAAAGCATTTAAAGAGAGAATGAGGGAAGCATACAGAGGCACTTGGGCTTTATAACCTTAGCTGGCTTCCTGCTGGAAATCTCAGAGGACTGGACTTCAAGCACTTGGCTGTGACAGTGTTTCCATGACCAGCAAAGAGACTGCTAGCAAAAGCAAGGCTCAAGTGGACAACTTCTTTTTTTTTTTTCTTTTGAAACAAGATCTTATGTAGCCCAGGCTGGCCTTGAACTGATAATCCTCCTGCTTCCTCTGAAGTGCTGGGAGTACAGGTATTTGCCACTACACCCAGTTTATGTGGTACTCAGAATTAAACCCGAGACTTCATGAATGCTAGGCAAACACTCTACCAACTGAACTACATCCCTAGCACACCAAGTAGAGGTAAACCTGGACTTCAGGCCCCAGGCAGAGGTAGCATTGCCCCTGTAAGCCATTACAGAGACCACTCTCAGGGCCGGGAGATTCTCATGTGACACCTGAAAATCTTATCGGATGTTAAAAATATCCTGTATACAGCCTCTCCACTGAACATCAAAGCAGTTTGAACCTTGAACAGTCCACCACACATAAGGATGGTAGTAGGCTCATCTGTTCTTTCATCCCAAAGTAGGTGACTGTAGGGTGTTACTGAACAGAGAACCATGTTTGAGTCTCAGAGTAAGAGAACCAACCAGGTCCTGAGAGCTTGCCTGCATATCCTATCATATCCTACCTGCAGGGTGGGCATGTCAAAGAGGGAATGCAGAGACACGTACAACAGCATATTACTTACAATTAAAGCCCAATCAATGACAGCTGTCAGAGGGAACTAGTAAACACGGGGCGTACATGTGGTCACAACTTCTCATTTCTAAGTACCTAAGAGAGCATTCAAAGGGTACGCCACATCTGCCCACCCCAGCCTCAGCTTCTCACAGCTGCCCCAAGACGAGAGCCAGACCAAGGAGAAGGGTTTGGAGAGGCCCCAGGCAGGAGAGGGCCACCCAGGCAGCAGGTACTTGATGACAGGGACGGGCCTAGAATCCAGACTCTTCTTCAGAGCCTTCCACTTTTTGGGGAGCTGGAGGCTTCAGTCGAGGATGTCTGCTTTCCCTGGTACTCAGGGAGATGGAGATAGGCGCTCAGCAATTTCTCACACAGCTCCTTATGCATGTGTATTGGGGTTTCCTTGCAGATTAACCGGTTGGTGATTGGGCATGACGGCACAGGCATGCACGCAGGGTGGTTCCTGGGCAGTGTCCAAATCCGTGTGCCCCGCCAAGGCAAGCAGTACACCTTCCCTGCCAACCGCTGGCTGGACAAGAACCAGGCAGATGGGCGTCTAGAGGTGGAGCTTTACCCCAGCGAGGTCGTGGAAATCCAGAAATGTATGCAGGAGGCTGGGTGGGACCTTGGCATTGCCCTCACCCCACCTGCAGTGGGGTTGACAGAGTTGACGGGCCAGAAGGAGGCGGGACCAGGGGATAGCGGGGCTTCTCTTCAAGTGGTGGTGGGGGGGAGCTCTGTGGGAAGATAGTGAGGGCTCCTAGCTGCATCTTTGCTGTGGTTGGGGGAGGGTGTGCAATAAAAGCTTGTTTTACAGATGTAAACTGGCTGAAACTATTCTTCTGGGGGAAAGATAGGAAATAATATTAAGAAGTGTACATTTTGGGGCTGGAGAGATGGCTTAGCGGTCTCTGGCCTCCCGTTGTCCACAGACCTCCCAGCCTCACTCTTGGCTGGGCCTGGCATCTCCAGTTCAGACTCTTACTTAGTCTTCCCCCAGTTTTTCACCTTGCTCTGGGAATGGAAAATTGTTCTACTGAAAATAACTCTTTCCTTGAAAAGAAATCATAACCTTGTCTTACAGCATTACCAAGAGTTCAAAGTCCTACATTAGTCACTTTAACAGAAAATATGGTGCCATAGATTTCCTGGGGAACACTTTGCACTCTGGGGAAGCGCCCTCTACCGGTGCATACCAGTAATTCATTTCCCCTTCTAACGTCTTGATAAGTATTACTTCAAAATATGAAGGACTCTTTCTATACATTAGTACCATCTGAAGGTTGCCTATATTTAGAAGAGAACTCTCATCCAATCCTTTGTCCTTTACTGAAATGAAGCAAAGAGATACATAGAATGCTTCTTCCCGCCCCATGGGGCCTGCCTCTCCCACTGCAGTGCTGTCTGCCCAGGCTAACTGTATTTTTTTTTTAATTTTTTATTTATTTATTTGAGAGCAACAGACACAGAGAGAAAGACAGAAAGAGGGAGAGAGAGAGAATGGGCACGCCAGGGCTTCCAGCCTCCGCAAACGAACTCCAGACGCGTGCGCCCCCTTGTGCATCTGGCTAACGTGGGACCTGGGGAACCGAGCCTCGAACCGGGGTCCTTAGGCTTCACAGGCAAGCGCTTAACCGCTAAGCCATCTCTCCAGCCCTGTATTTTTTTTTTAACTGCTATAACACAATACCACAGACTAGATAATGTGCCATGACATGAATTTATTGACTCATGGTCCTGTATGATGGGAAATTCAGTGTCAAGGTGTTGGCACCTGGTGAGGGCCTTCTTAGCTGCATTATAAGTGGCAGAAACTTACCTTTTTTAAATGACAACAATCTCAGACAAGAGGTCGGTCAGTCACTTCTCCAAGACTGCACCTCCTACTGTGATGATTATATTTCAACATGAGTTTTGGAAGGAACTCTGAAGCCATAGCAGGTAGGCTGACAGTGGGGAGTGCCTGCTGATACATTGTGTTCTCATCCCTAGTCCCTAAGGACGCAAGTGGAGCAACAGATAACTAGGGACAGACACTAACTTACGCAGATCCGCCATTTCACCACCCGCTCCACTCCTCTGTCCCTTGGTTTGCCCACTTGGACAACGGGAATGATGTCACTTACCCATGGTGTTGGGGAGAAGGTTAGACATGCTGATTCCGTGGAGCGCCAGGAATGGGGA
This sequence comes from Jaculus jaculus, assembly GCF_020740685.1. NCBI lineage: Eukaryota > Metazoa > Chordata > Mammalia > Rodentia > Dipodidae > Jaculus > Jaculus jaculus. The sequence continues at coordinate 43,955,561 of NC_059103.1, forward strand.
TTGGGCAGGCTAGGGAAATGTCTGTTGACGTCGTTGTTGTTATTACTGAACATCCCATTTCTCCTGCATGTGTCCACCCAGTGGTCCACTACGAGGTTGAGGTTTGGACAGGGGACATGGGTGGTGCAGGCACCACTGCCCGAGTCTACGTGCAGATTTATGGCGAGGAAGGCAAGACCGAAGTACTCTTCCTCTCCAGTCGCTCAAAAGTGTTTGATCGGGCATCCAAGGACACGTTCCAGGTATGTGGGGTGAGGCAGCAGGGTGAGGGGGTAGGAGGGGGTGCCAAGAGGTTCAAGGGTGTGACCTGAGTAATCTTATTTCATTAGCCACACCCACTGGGGACCAGGATGACAACTGGGCCAGAGATACTGACTTGAGGGCAGGTGGCCCTAGGGTTCCCTTGACTTCCTAGGGAGTTCTGAAGGCAAAAAGCAGGGGGTAGACTTTTGAACTGGGAATGAGGAGACCCAGATGCTTGACCAAGTTGTTTTGCAGACTTGGGCTTGCTCCCTCTGGGCCCAAGGTTTTTGGCCCAAAATAAAGGATTGTGCTAGACCAGAAGTTCTGATTGTTGGACTCATGTTCAAATCACCTAGGGATCGTTAAGAAAATGTGCTGCCTAGTCACACCTCAGGCTAGTCACACCAGTCTCTGGAGGTAGGATACACTTTCTCAGATCTACCAGAACATGTTTCATGTATGTTCTTATTCCACCGGACCCTTGGCCTTCAGTGAAGAACCCTTCCCCAGAACCCAGAGAATGTCTTGGCTGAGCCCAGGCTGGGTGTCACAGGTGTCTGGGATGTTAGAACTAGAGGGGCCTTATCGGGTCAAGTGGCTCTTGTATACTACTAATGAGGCCAGGCCCATGTATTTGACCTCTCTGAGCCCCAGCTTTAAAAACTGATCTTAAAAAAGAAAAAGCCTGTGTGTCTTTCTGAGCAAATTGTCTTTGCAAATATTTTCGCTATTAGGCTGAGACAATTTTGATAATCAGCAAAAAAGGGTATTTTTAAAAGACAAAACCCTCATCCGGGGCTGGAGAGATGGCTTAGCGGTTAGAGCATTTGCCTGTGAAGCCTAAGAATCCTAGTTTGATTCCCCAGGACCCACATAAGCCAGATGCAAAAGGGGGTGCATGCATCTAGAGTTTATTTGCAGTGGCTGGAGGTTCTGGTGTGCCCATTCTCTCTCTCTCTCCCTTTCTCTCTTTTTTTCTCTCTCTGTCTGCCTTTCTCTCTCTCTCTCTCTCTCTCAAATAAATAAATGAAAATAAAATTAAAAAAAAAAAAAACCATCACCCATCTCCTCAGAAGTCCCCACCCCTCCCAAGCACATCATTACAGCTTAGCTTTGTAATACCTGCCCCGCTGGCTTCACAGTCCCTAGAATAAGAAAAAGAGTCAGTTTCAGAAAATGCACCTGGGAAAGTGAGCTGTCATGGAGATGTGACTGAGTGAGCAGTGCTCCTTCTAGGTAGCGGTCAGATGACCAGGTGCGGTGGATGCAGGCACAGTTGTCAGGCAGATGTGGCAAAGCGACCTCCCTGAGTAGGGGTATCCCAGGACCCTTCTCTGTGGAGAGGAGAGCTAATGTGCTAAAAAAGAAAGAAAGGAAGAAAGGAAGAAAGAAAGAAAGAAAGAAAGAAATAGAGAAAGAAAAGAAAAGAAAAAAAAAGAAAAGAACAGAAAAGAAAAGAAAATGACTGACCAAGCATGGTCCCCATTCCCTAAGTAGCAAATAAGGCTAAATTCAGCTTCATTCAGGCCCTGAGTACCACCGTGGCTGGCCATTTTTTTTTTCCCTTCACAAAGGTGGTTTGGCTACTTTCTGGATTCATGATTAAGAAGTCAGGAGTGGGCGGGGGGGTGAGGGGCGGGTGGGCAGGGATTATCATGGTTTATTGTCTATAAATATGGAAGTTGCCAATAATAAAAGTTTTTAAAATGAAGTCAGGAGAGCTGGGCTCCCACTTAGGTCTTGAGCTGTGGGACCCTAAGTAATGACTGGGTAGCCTTTGGCCTCAGTTTCCCCCGACACTCAAATGGGATACCTGGCCGGACTGAACTTTGGAAGCAGAAATACAGCCAGGTGTGGTGGCACACGCCTTTCTTCCCGGCAGAGGGTAGAGGGCAGAGGTAGGAGGATCCATCCACACGCCACTTTGAGCCAGTGTGCAGCACCATGCAGTGGGGAGACACAGAGTGATTGCCCTTGCCCTTAAAGGAGCTCAAAACTTGTATGAGTTGCTGTTCTCATTGCTGTGACAGAACGCCTGACGCTAGCAACTTAAGGAAGAGAAGGTTCATTTTGGCCTATAGTTTGAGTCACAGTCCTTCGCAGCAGGGAAGGCATGGCAGCAGGCGCCTGAGACAGCTGGTGAGGGCTGCCAGGCAGCAGAGACCAGACTGGAAGTGGGGCCAATGCCCCTAGTGACCACTTCCTCCAACATGGCTCCACTTCCTAAAGGTTTCACAACCTTCGAAACAGCACCGCCAGCAAGCGTTCAGACACATGAGCCTCGGGAGGACACCCCACATTCAAACTGCAACACAGTTCCAAAGAACCAAGGCAATGGCCAGGTCAGGTCAGGAGCAGAGCTAAAATAAGCCCTGGACCCCCTTTGAGCTTGAGGCAGGGATAGGCTGGAAAGCCAGTGTGCTTGGGAGGGATTGCGACTCCTGAGGATTTTGTCTTGAAAAAATACCTTTTTTGCTCGCTACCAAAATTACAGCCTAACAGGGAACCTATTTGCAAAGAGAGCTCAGAAAGACACACAGTTTTTTTTTTTTAAGATTAGTTTATTTTCTTTTAAAAATATTTTATTATAACCGGGCATGGTGGCTCACGCCTTTAATCCCAGCACTCAGGAGGCAGAGGTAGGAGGATTTCCGTGAGTTTGAGGCCACTGTGAGACTCCATAGTGACTTCCAGGTCAGCTTGGGCTAGAGTGAGACCCTATCTCAAAAAACCAAAATAAATAAATAAATAAATAATTTATTTATTTATATGAGAGAGACAGTGTGTGTGGCGGGGGGCGGGAGGTCAGATAGCGAATGGGCTCACCAGGGCCTCTAGCCACTGCAAATGAACTGCAGAGACGCACTTACCACCTTATGCATCTGGCTTTACGTGGGTACTGGTGAATTGAACCTGGGTTCTTTGGCTTTGCCAGCAAGCACTTCTAACTGCCAAGGCACCTGTCCAGCTCAGGATCGGTTTTCAAAGCACAGAAGTTTGTACCGGTGGCAGTGATGAGTAAGGAGGTGACAAATGCAGGCCGGGTCGGGGAGGTGCGTGGAAAAGACACGGAAACATAGCACAGCTATGGAAAAGGCAATAGCAGGCGAGAGTGGACAACAGGGACGAACTTGGCCATCCCGGGAGTTACAGGAAATAGGTGTGGGTGAGGCTGGGGCCACGCTGGTGCCATGCTGAGAGAGGGGTTGGGGAACGCGTGGGTGAAGGGCCCGGGCCTCCGCCCGCAGCAGCTCAGCAGCCCAGTGCCCTGGCCCCTGGGGGAGGCCGGCGGGGGGCGGGGGGCCGCGAAGGCCGCCCTGGCCACTGCCCCGCGCTTTGCACAGCTGGAGGCGGCGGATGTCGGTGAGGTCTACAAGATCAGGCTCGGGCACACGGGCGAGGGCTTTGGGCCCAGCTGGTTCGTGGACACCGTGTGGCTGCGGCACCTGGTGGTCCGGGAAGCGAACCTCACGCCCGAGGAGGAGGCCCGGAAGAAGAAGGAGAAGGACAAACTGCGGCAGCTCCTCAAGAAGGAGAGGCTGAAGGCCAAGCTTCAGAGGAAGAAGAAAAAGAAGAAGAAGAAGGGCAGTGATGAGGAGGAGGAGGACGAGGAGGAGGAGGAGTCCTCATCGGAGGAGTCCTCGTCTGAAGAAGAGGAGGAAGAGGAGACGGAGGAGGAGGAGGAAGAGGAGGAGGTGGAGCCAGGCATGCAGGAGGTGGTGCAGCAGTACAAGTTCGAGGCCCAGCGCTGGCTAGCCCGGGGCAAGGAGGACAACGAGCTTGTTGTGGAGCTGGTCCCGGCAGGGCAGCCAGAACCCGAGCGTAAGCCTGAGGAGGGCTCCATGTCCCCTAAAGGGACCGGGGACAGGGGTAGAGTGACTCGCTCTCCCTCTGGTAGAGGTGGAATAGATGGGGCCCCATTAGGGTTCACAAATAGCTTTAACCTGCATCTGAGAAGCCACTATCAATCCTTCTGATTTGTGCTAAGTATTTCCCCTGTCATGAGGAAACAGTGGCTTTGGGAAGAGCCTCGTTCAACTTTGGCATAGCCAAATATGGGGGACATATTTGGATCGCAGGTCTTGGGGGGGGGGAGAGTGGGCTGATGTGGACACATCTGTAGATTCTTTCTGATCCCAGCATCTAAGTGGATGTGGCAGGCTGGGCTTCGGCTCTATCCTCTGGCTGTCATGTTTGCAACCTTGCATCTTTCTGTGTCTCTAGCTAATACCTACGAGGTCCAAGTGATCACAGGGAGTGTGCCCAAGGCTGGCACTGATGCCAACGTCTACCTGACCATCTACAGTGAGGAGTACGGGGACACTGGCGAGCGGCCCCTGAAGAACTCAGACAAGTCCAACAAGTTTGAGCAGGGCCAGGTAGAGTGAAGGCTCTCTGGTCGCCGGGTGGGTGGAGCTCAGACCCCGCGGCAGGGAACATGGCATCCTCTGATGATTGGGCCACCATCACTGCCTGCTGGGTGTCTCCCAGGACGCCTCATTGTTCAGTCCAGTGAGACTTGGCTGCAGCCACTCTTCTGTAAGCACTGATGCTTTCTGTTGTGAGTGGTAGAGATGCACGTGGGATCCACTCTTGGATCCCATGGTCCTGCAGAACAGCCAGGCAGTAGCATCTTGAGTGGGCTGAGCGGAGTTCCTGAGGAAAGGGTTAGCAGCTATAAAGAAAGGGCTAACTATAACATACTCCCTAGGGGAGCCCTGGTGGTGTAGCTCAGTGGCAGAACACTTGCTTAGCATGTGTTGGGCCCTGGATCTGATTCCCAGTACCACAAAACAAACAAACAAACAAAAATAAATTTCTTATCTGACACTAGATTGCATCCTAGCAGTTGGGTCCATCTGAGCTATCAAGTGAGGCCCTGTCTCCAGCAAGGAGAAAACAAACACAGAGAGAGGTAGGCCCTTTAGGAAGGGTGGTGGAAAGGACCAACTTGCGGCAAGCAGAGTATAGCTGTATGCGGAGGAGGGAGAACAGAAGGCCAGTCTGAGGACAGTGCGCCTCCCTCCTGAGCTGAGGCTCCCCAACGGCGGCTGAGCTTGGCTAAGACTGGTGTAGAGCATGTGGGTGGGTGGGTGAAAGACTGGCTGAGAAGCCTAACTTCTGCTGGGTCTGTGGAAACCATGAATGAAATGCACACACACCTCAGCCTTCCAATGTTAAAAAAATATATATATATATACTTTTTTTGTTTTGTTTTGTTTTTGCTTTTTCAAGGTAGGGTCTCATTTTAGCCCAGACTGACCTGGAATTCACTATGTAGTCTCAGGGTGGCCTTGAACTCATGGCGATCCTCCTACCTCTACCTCCCGAGTGCTGAGATTAAAGGCGTGTGCGCCACCACGTCTGGCTTAGAATATCCTTTTAATAAAACATTTGCATTTGTAAAATAAAATGTTTCACAAAAGTATAAAAATAAAGCTGTTGATTGGTCCTTCAATATTTGACACAATCCTCTGTTGCTTCTCTCATGCTTTCGTCCCCAACCCTGTCCCCAAATCAGGTTATCTCATCAACACAGGAGGAAGCAATAAGCAAATCCATTACAAGACTTCCAGGCTCATCACTTGATTTGTTTTGGGTGCCACCCTACACTTTCCTTCAGCACTCCCTCAAAGGACTTCAGCACTAGGGTTTGTTTCTGTCTTTGTGCTCTCCTGGAAACATTGTGGCCATTATATTATATTGAGGGAGATCACTGCAGAGGACAAAATTGGCACAGTACAACTGGCAAAATGTGACCATGGACTGCAGTTGGCTAACAGTAGTCATGTGTCACAAAACATTTCAGTCAACAATGAGTGGCATATATGATGTAGTCCCATAAGATTTTATATGCCCCAGTGACATTGTAACCATCTTAATTTGTGTAAACACATGCTGTGGTGTTTTCACAATGGCACAACCGACATACTCACATTTCTTATAGCGTTATTCCTATTGTTAAGTGACCCAGAACTGTATTGTGTTGAAAGTACATTTTCATTTCGTTATGATTATGTGAGAACGTCCTTGTTCTTAGGAACTCACGCTGAAATATTTAGGGGTAAAAGACCACAGTATCTGCCATCTGCTTTTAACGGACTCAGAAGAAGTTGTGTGCAGGGAGAATAAGCAGGAGGAAGCAAGACAGGCGGAAGAGTAATTCAGCAAACCCTGCCTAGGAGGGCAGAAACCAAGTAGAAATGTGAGAAGCTCTACTGGACTATTCCTGAAGTTTTTTTCTGAGAGCTTAAGATCTTTTTCAAACTAAAAAGTCAAAGAAAAGGTATCTCCAGACAACTCCATTCACTTTTGGGGTCTTGGTTGTTATCTTCTTCTCCACTGTGTATGGTGGCCCTCAGGGGTGAGTGGTTCACATTCCACCTTTGCGCTGTGATGCGGAGCAGGCCCCTGTCTCCTGTCCATCGCTTTGGACCTGCCGAGGACTGGCTCATAGCAGGTGCTTAACCACAGCTGTTGGGTGAAGGAGATTGTGCCCATGTGCACAGCAAGGGGAACAGGGGCGCAGTGCACCGCTCCCCCACACCCCACACATATGCCAGGCCGCCCACTTGTCTTTCTCAAGGTCGTCATCTCTCTTCTCTCTCCGCCTTCCTCAATACAGCAAGAGTGAGCCATGCTTCTGGCAGGCAGAGGTTAAAATGACAATAATGCAAGAGCTGGGTGTGGCAGTGCACACCTGTAATTCTAGCACTTGGGAGGCAAGATCAGAAGGATCACAAGTTCAAGGCTAGCCTAAGCTATAAAGAGACGTTGTCTCAATAATAAGAGCACTTGACACCAAAACAATGAATTGGGTTTCCCATCATTGGCATTGCTGGTCACTTTGGATGGTATTGTCTTCCTCTGAGTGCTTGGGTCCTTGAAAGGGCAGAGCTGATGGCAGAAGACAGAGCGATATTCTTTCCCCTCTGGGTGCTGCTTCTGTTCTCCCTAGACAGATACCTTCACCATCTATGCCATTGACCTGGGGCCTCTGACCAAGATTCGGATTCGCCATGACAACACAGGCAACAGGCCAGGATGGTTCCTGGACAGAGTGGACATCACTGACATGAACAATGAGATCACGTGAGTGAGACTGGAAGAGAGGGAGCGGGAGGCCATGCTTGGTGCTAAGATAGTCCTGGAGACGGAGCCTGGTGGGGAGAGGGATGTCTGAAGGCGAGGCTGTGGACAGGGTGGCTTTGCCCATTGCTGTAGTTACCTTCTTGTTGCTGGGGAAAAGCACCTGACAATAGGCAGCTAATGGGAGGATTGTTGGTTTTTTGTTTTGTTTTGGTTTGGTTTGGTTTACAGTTTCTAGGGGAAGCTCCACAATGGCAGGAGAAAGATGGCATGAGCAGAGGCTGGACGTCACCTCTGCCATGGCACATGGAGACGGCAGCAAGAGAGGGAGAGCTGGATGGTGGCAAGAGGAAGCTAGCTATAGCACCCATAAGCACACTTATGCACCCCAACAACATACTTCCTTCAGGCAAGGTTTCACCTCCCAAATTGCCACCAGCTGAGGACCTAGCATTCAGAACACATGAGTTTATGGGGGAGCACCTAATTCAAATGACACGGGCTAGCCATCTTGAGGGGAAGCGTCATGATGGCAGGGGAAAGCATGGCATGAGCAGAGGCTGGACATCACCTCTGCCTCAGCAGGTGGAAAGCAGCAGCAGGAGAGTGAGCCAAACTCTAGTAAGGGGAAGATGGCTATAACACCCCAAACCTATCCCCAGTAACACACCTCCTCCAGCAGGCCTCCACCTTCCAAATTGCTCAGTGACCATCTCAAAAATAAAATCGCATTGCAAATCCAATGACCCTTTCTTTCCTGAATTTGTTATACTCAGATAGGCTAGCACATTGTTAATCCAGGGGAGGTGGAGAAAGCCAACTTTGAGAACATGACACTACTTTAACATTCAGCCCCTTACTTTCTTTTCCTTTTTTTGGTTTTTTTTCCCCCAAGGTAGGGTCTTGCTCTATCTCAGGCTGACCTGGAATTTACTCTGTAGTCTCAAAGTGGCCTTGAACTCTTGGCGATCCTCTTACCTCTGCCTCTCAAGTGCTAGGATTAAAGGCATGTGCCACCATGCCCAGCAAGGCCCCTATGTTCAAAAAGAGTCAGCATTCTTTCTGCTGTCTCAGTGCAGAATAGCAGTGGTGGTAATCTCACAAACAATTGCAGCTGAACTGGCTGCCATCTTCAGCCTGAACTTTCATTTCTGTTCCATATCCTTCTGCTCACACCAGTCTATTTCTTCTAAATTCAACCTTGCTCAAGTTATAATGACATAGGCAGAAGGCAGCAAGGCTCTCACACAAGTTGTTTCTAGCCCAGTCTGGACAAAGCTCTTTCTTCCACTCATAAGCCAAGCTTGCATAATCCATAATTCTGCATTTAGGTCTCTCAACTCTGACTAAAACGGTCCATCAAGTATAATGGTCCACCATTATAACATTTTAAGGTACCTCTTATTCCAAGGTTTAAAATCTACCCATATTCCTCCTGAAAATCAGTTCCAAAAGTCCAGAAGGTCTAGCAGCAATGAGCCCACTCTTGGTACCAATTTCTCTTGTAGTTCCCTTCTCATTGCTGGGGGAAAAAAACACCAGACCAAAAGCATCTGATGGGAGGAAAATTTTTATTTTGGCTTACAGTCTTGAGGGGAAGCGTCATGATGGCAGGGGAAAGCATGGCATGAGCAGAGGCTGGACATCACCTCTGCCACAGCAGATGGAAAACAGCAGCAGGAGAATGAGCTAAACTCTAGTAAGGGGAAGATGGCTATAACACCCATAAGCCCACCCCCAATAACACACCTCTTCCAGCAAGGCCCTGCCTCCCAAATTGCCACCAGCTGTGGAGTAAACATTCAAAACATATGAGTGTATGGAGGGCATCTGATTCAAACCACCACACTCATGTAAGAGAGGGCCTGGGGCGGAGAGGGTGATGTCTGAAAGTGAAGTGAGGCTCTGGACAGGATCGGTTTGCCCAAGTCAGAGTCCAGATGAGCACTGCTTTTCTTTCTCCCCTCCTAGACTTTGTCATGTCCAACAATTCTGAGAGGTCAGATTTTCCTGCCCGTGTTGGACTCCACCTGTCTGCTCTCTGTATCCAGACTTAGCTCACCTGCAGCACTCTCCATGGAGAAGTGCACCTGGTTTTAATGTTCAGGGGACAAGAGATAGACAACATGGGCTGGAGAGATGGCTTAGTGGTTAAGGTGCTTGCCTGCAAAGCCTAAGCACCCATGTTCAACTCTCCAGGTCCCCCATAAGCCAGATGCACAGTATGCAAGCACACAACGTCACACATGCACATGAGGGGGCGCACACATCTGGAGTTTAATTGTTGGAGTGGGTGGAGGCCCTGGCACATCCATTTGTTCTCTCTCTCTCCCTCTATTTTTCTTTCACACAAAAAAGGCCAGTCTGTTGGGCTTGCATCATATATCTATGTATATTATTTTTCTTTTGGGTTTTTCAAGGTAGGGTCTCACTCTAGCTCAGGCTGACCTGGAATTCACTACGTAGTCTCAGGGTGGCCTCGAACTCATGGCGAATCTCCTGCCTCTGTCTCTGGAATGCTGGGATTAAAGACGTGTGTGACCACACCCAGCTAATTTTTTTTTTAAAGAGATAGACAACATTTCTGATAGGTCCACATAGGAGACATTTTCAGCTTTGCAGGCCATTTGTCCTCTGCAGAAATAACTACTGGTGGTGGAGTACAAAAGCAGTCATAGACTACACTTAAATGAGTGGGTATATCTGTGTTCCAATAAAACTTTACCAACACTGAAATGTGAATTTCATGTCACAAAATACTATTGGTCTTTAGGCATCTTCTCCAACCATTTAACAATGCAAAGCCCTGCCTAGGTTGACGTATGTAAGCAGGTGGTGAGCCAGGTTGGTCCCTGCTGGAAACTCATCACCACCATCTGAGCTAGTCTGGGAAGCAGGTGTTATGTCCTCCCCACAGATGAAGGGGTCCTGTTCCCTGGGACGTGAAGATCCAACCCCATAGCTAGTCAATGCCAGAAAAAGACCTGAACTCCAGACCACTGATGTGCGGTCTGATGTGTTTCTCACCATTAGGAAATGCTGCCTCTTGGTTGGAAGAGACCCAGAAGGAATCAAGACGAAAGACAATCCCTCCACGTGGGGTGCAGTGGGACAGAGGAAACCAGGCCACCTTTGAGTGGGTGTCAGGACTGGTGACGGCCTGATGGTGTCTGGAATTTAGTGGACACCTAATGAGATCAATACTTATTGAATAAATCTATGTATTGCTTGCAGCCGCTGGCAGCATGCCCTCTTGTTGGGTTATGCTCTGTGTAGGACAGGGGATAGTTGAGCTCACCCTCCTTTTAACGTACTGTGCCGCACAATCCCAAGGGGACACAATCACAGCTCACGGATAGCTCGGTGTTCGTTGTCGTGAAGTCACTGCGGTGGCACAGAAGGGCCAAATCCTTCGGCTGGAGACCAGGCTCGTGACCTGTGTTGGGTCCCCTGCCAGAACTGTGCCATGTCACCTTGGGAAAGTCATTGCTGTCATCGCCTCTTCTAGCAAATGGGCTTAGTGATGCCAGCCCAGCTTACTTCTTAAGATGTTCCTAAAAACCCAGGGCTTTTCAGCTGAAGGGAGAGTGCAGCTGGAATAGGCTGGAAGCAGACTGTGAACACCATGCTTCTCTTTCCAGCTCAGCCAGGGGCAGTTATTCTATTCCACTGATGTGACACTTCTGGTCCAGCCCACCAATTTATAAATTATTGTAGCTTTATAATCTACTTGAATATCTGTCAGTTCTTATCCTCTTTCATTAGCCCTTAAAAATACTAGCTATTCTTACCTTTTTCAAACCAAGACATGAAATGATTTGGGAAAAAAAAAATCTTCTTTGAATTTTGATTGTTCTGCCATTAAATATATGTGTGGAGAATTGCATATTTAGAATATCAAGTGCCACCCCCAGGTACATTTCCTTTTTGTCCCACTGCTCCTTTATATATCTTGGTAATTCTTTGGGTATGTGTTTGTGTGTGTGTAGATGTGCATGTTTGTGTGTGTACAGGTGCATGTGCGTGTGGAGGACAGAGGACACCCTCAGGTGTCATTCCTCAGGTGCTATCCACCTTTTTTTGAGGCAGAGTCTGCCACTGGTCTGGAACTCATCCAAGTGGGTTAGCCAGAAGGTCAAGAAAAAGATGCATGGGGGTGTAGTGCAGTGGTAGAGCATTTGAGTGCTGAATACAGAATCACAACAGGAGATCTCACATTACTTGGAAAGTCCTCACCTCCGCTGAGAGGGTCCAGGGCCTTTCTTGGCCCTTCCCAGCCTTTCTAGCTCAGGAAGAGGGGCCTTGAAGCCAGGAAGATTCCAGAATGCTGGCCCCATCCCTCCCGTGCCTGGAACTCAGGCAGCAACCTCCCTGTGCACAGGGTATCCTTAATCCTTCTCTTTTACATCCACTTCAAACCCACTGGTAGAATGTGGTGAATCTTGACTCAGAGAGCATGAGTCTGACTCCATGTCTCCATCTTCATCACCCCTCACTTCTGGTCATATCCTCTTGATTCACCCCTTTGTCTCACCCAGACCCTTCTATTGTTGTGGGGTTTGAGAGCTACTGAGCCTTTCTGGGCTCCGGGTAGGCATAGCTTGGGTGTTAACAGCACCAAACACTCAAGGGCCAATTAAAACTCCCTGTGGTGGTTTGATTCAGGTGTCCCCCCCAAAAATTAGGTGTTCTGAATGCTAGGTGCCCAGCTGATGGAGATTTGGGAATTAATGCCTCCTGGAGGTGGTGTATTATTGGGGGCAGGCTCATGGGTATCATAGCCAGCTTCCCCTTGCCAGTGTTTGGCACACTCTCCTTTTCCTGTTGTCCACCTGATATTGGTCAGGAGGTGATGTCCACTCGCTCATGCCATCATGGAACTTCCTCAAAATAAACCCTTTCAGGGCTGGAGAGATGGCTTAGCTGTTAAGCGCTTGCCTGTGAAGCCTAAGGACCCCGGTTCGAGGCTTGGTTCCCCAGGTCCCACGTTAGCCAGATGCACAAGGGGGCGCACGCATCTGGAGTTCGTTTGCAGAGGCTGGAAGCCCTGGCACGCCCATTCTCTCTCTCTCCCTCTGTCTTTCTCTCTGTGTCTGTCGCTCTCAAATAAATAAATAAATAAATAAATAAATAAATAAATAAACCCTTTCATTCTACAAGCTGCTCTTTTTTTTTTTTTTTTTTTTTTTTTTGAGGTAGGGTCTCACTCTGGCCCAGGCTTACCTAGAATTCACTATGCAGTCTCAGGGTGGCCTGGAACTCATGGCAATCCTCCTACCTCTGCTTTCCAGGTGTTGGGATTAAAAGCGTGCACCACCATGCCCAGCTCCACAAGCTGCTCTTGATCAAGTACTTTCTGTCAGCAATGCAAAGCTGGTTACAACAGTAAAATTGGTACTAAGAACAGGGTTGTTTCTGCTAGACACCTGACTGTGTGGCTGTTGGTCTTTTGGGGCTGATTTGAAGGAGGAATGTGGAAGGATTTGAAACCTTGGCCTAAGAGATGTCTTGCAGCTTGACGGACTATTCTGGTCAGAGTTGAAAGACCATAGTAAGAACTATGGACTGTGAGGTTTGGGTTATGAGTGTGAGAAAGAGCTTTGTTTGGTCTGGTCTAGAAGCAGTTTGTGTCAGAGGCTTGCTGTGTTCTGCTTACCTGTGTCCTGAGAACTTATGCAAGATTGTGTTACATAGAAATGGACTGGTGTGAGCAGATGGATATGGCACAGAAAGAAGTAAAGTCTTTGGGCTGAAACTGTTGCCTGTTCAGCTGCAATTGTTTGAGAGAATGCAGTTCTTGAGACTGGGTCAGCTGACTTGCTTTGGGACAACAGGAAGAATTCAGAATCTTTTACGTTTTTTAAATTTTTGTAGTCAGTGAATACAATCAAATTGGTACCATTGTTAGTCTCCTCCCTGTCCTCCCCACTCCACAGGGACCCTCCTTGTTGGGGTATATGGGTCATGCATTTTAGGGTTAGTCTCTAGTTTGGGGTAGGAGGAAATGTCTCTGTGTGTCATGACCCAACATGGGGCTCTGACATTCTTTCTGCCCCCTCTTCTGCAAATTTCCCTGAGCCATGTTGGGTTCATTTTAGGTCTGATTCAGTGTTGAGATCTTGGGAGCCTCTGTGTCTCTGGATATCTGGTTTGGTAGGGGTTGATTGTTCTCTGTGTCTATCTCCTTCACTGTTGTGCTGGTTCCTGGTTTGCCAAGAAAACAGCATTCTTGCATGTTTCCCCAATTATAATTCAGATTCTTTTGAAAGGGCCTGAATGCTAAAGGAGTGTCCTTTTCATCTAAGTTGGCTTTATTCCCCGTCATACCAGATTAACAAATTGTTAGCCTACCTGGTACTATGGAGTATAACAAATGCAGGAAAGGGAGGGTTGTTAAATTTGTAACATAGTTTTGCTTTTTGGAAATGGCCATGGGCAGTGGGAAGCAGGCTTATTGGATTACCTGTATGGAGGCCTGATGGAGCCCTGAATGAATCATGGGTTGCATCCAAGACCAAGTGGAGATGCCAGGACTATGAGATGGCTGCCAAGGAGAGCTGCAGGCCACCAGGTGGAGTATTGCTTGGTGTATGAGCAGCTGAGCTGGAGGGCAGAATTGGAACTCCAGAGACTCATCACTAATTAGAATTTTCGGATTTGGAGACTTGTTGCTGGTTAAAGTTGTCAGACTTGATGCTGCAGAGGTTGATGTTTGCCCTGTTTGTTTTAAATCTTGTATTGGTTGAATATTTCTTTGCTATGCCCAATGCCATATTTTGTAGTGTAATTGCTTATTATATGCCATTATGGTATATATATATATATATATATATATATATTGGTATTATGGCTTAGTTAAAAGCCCTTTATCTATTGAGATGTTTGAACATCATTTGCATGGATAAAATCTATGGGGACTTTATTGTTGGACTGCATGTTACATCATAGATAGTTATCAGTTTATGGGGGCAAGGAGAATAATGTGGTGGTTTGATTCAGATATCCCCTGTAAACTTATGAGTCCTGAATGCTAGATACCCAGCTGGTGGCAATTTTAGAAGTGGAGCCTCCTGGAGGTGATATATTGGTGGGGTGGGCTTATTGGTGTTATATCCAGCTTCCCCTTTTCAGTGTTTGGCACACTCTCCTGCTGCTGTTGTCCACCTGATGCTGGCCAACAGAGTAGACCAATACAAAATCAATAACCATCAGGTAAACATCAGACATCTGTAGTTCAAGTCTGGCATCCATAACCAGTGGCAATAATCTCTGGGTTTTCAATTGCTACCCCTCTAGCAGGCTGAGGAGCCAAGGGAAAACTTTCATCCTGAGCCATGAGTGCTTCGTGGCAGCCATTGCACAGCCCTGGTATATCCAAACCATCTTCAGGTCACCACTGCAAGGGCCTCACTGGTCTCTTTACCAGGGGCATCACCCTGCTTTACATGCTGCATCTCAACAGTGGTCTTGGAACTGTGTGTACTTCATGACTCACTTCTGTGTAATTTTCATGCTTCCAAAATCAATGCCAGGTGTGAACTGACACAGCTATTTCATTAATCTGGGGGGAAAGTAAGTCATGACCTTGAGGAGCAGGTTACTTCCTTCAAGTCATCTTTCAAAAGAATTTGCATTCCTATTGAGATTTTCCTGGGTGGACTTCACTCTTAGCATCTTCTCCACTGTTTCAATGTAAAGCTCTTGGGCCATTCTTAATGGTAACCTCTTTGACAATGGCAGCTTTAACAACCTAAGTCAGTCTCTGTGCCAGTAACTTTAAATTTGCTTGAATTTTTCCTGTGATAAATCATACATTTTTCAGTTCTATAACTTCTGTCAAGCATAGCAGTCTATTACTTTTAAATTCAACCTTGATCAAACTCTGGGCATGGACAGAATGTAGCCAGCCCTTATGACAGTAGTCTAGTTTCAACAAGGCTTTCTGCTATCTTTCCTTCCCCTTGAAAATTCCTAAGTCAACACAGTTCTCTTAGTATTTAGCATTTTCAAGCTCTTACCATACTGGCCCATAAAACTTGGCTTACCACTCTGCAAGTCTTCTTCCGTGTCAAGTATAAAGTACCAAGTTCAGGCACATTTCTCCAGCACACAAGTTCCTAAACGCCAAAATCCACATGGTCAGAGTCATTGTAGAGCAACCCTAACTCTCTGTTATCAATTTCTATTGCAGTCAGCTTCATATTGTTAGGTAAATACTCAACCAGAAACAGTTTATTGGAGGAAAGGATTTATTTTAGGCTTATAGACACAGGAGAAGTTTTATCAATGGTAGAAAAAATTGGATCCCTTTCACAGATCCAAACAGAGAGAATCCACTAATAGCTGGCACCACAAACATGAACCTCCAGGGCTCAGTCTGCTCTCTGCACCTTTGGGAATCATATCTGCCCCAATGACACACCCCTCTGTAGTAGAAATCTGCCTGCTAGGGGCAGAAGTTGCAAACTCCATTTTAATAAAACACCTGTGTTTATGGGGCCAGACATTCTAACTACCACAGCTAGCTAGTACACAAAAATAGGAAATGCCATATTCAATGATTGACTTTTTTAAATTTATTTTTTTTATTGACAACTTCTATACTTACAGACAACCACCCATGGTATTTCCATCCCCTCCCCCACTTTTCCCTTCATAGTTCTGCTGTCTATCATATCCCCTCTCTCTCTCTATTAGTCTCTCTTTTAATTTGATGTCATCATCTTTTTCTCCTATTTTGAGGGTCTTGCGTGGGTATTGCTAGGCACTGTGAGGTCTTGGATATCGAGGCCAAGTTCTGTGTGGACAGTTGTATGTAAGGAGTGGTACCCTTTCTTTGGCTCTTACATTGAAATGATTTACTTTTATGCCAGTATTGGGAATAGAACCTAGGACCCAGCACACAATGGGAACTCACGCTACACTAAGCTGTATTCCTAATGTCCTTTTACTCTTAACTTGAAATATGGTCTCACTAAATTGCCAGGCCTAGTCTTGAACCTCTGATCCTCCTCCTTAGCCTCCCAAAGTAGACCCAGCTAATTATTTACATCCTATACCACTCAACTTTGCAACCTTCTCAGTCAGCTTTTGTAGTTTCCAGGGAGATTATTTTCACTGGTCCCAAGCTTTGATTCAATATTCTTTTGTTTTTAATTTTTAAATTTTTATTAACATTTTCCATGATTATAAAAAAAAATTCCATGGTAATTCCCTCCCTCCCCACCCCCACACTTTCCCCTTTGAAATTTCATTCTCCATCATATTACCTCCCCATTACAATCATTGTAGTTACATATATACAATACCAACCTATTAAGTACCCTCCTCCCTTCCTTTCTCTTCCCTTTATGTCTCCTTTTTAACTTACTGGCCTCTGCTACCAAGTATTTTCCTTCTCACGCAGAAGCCCAATCATCTGTAGCTAGTATCCACATATGAGAGAGAACATGTGGCGCTTGGCTTTCTGGGCCTGGGTTACCTCACTTAGTATAATCCTTTCCAGATCTATCCATTTCTCTGCAAATTTCATAACTTCATTTTTCTTTACCACTGAGTAGAACACCATTGTATAAATGTGCCACATCTTCATTATCCACTCATCAGTTGAGGGACATCTAGGCTGGTTCCATTTCCCAGCTATTATAAATTGAGCAGCAATAAACATGGTAGAGCACGCACTTCTAAGGAAATGATTCAATATTCTTAAAAACCTCCTCCAGCTATCCTTTCCCTTCCATACCTTGTTTTAAGCACTGTAGTATACCTCTATGGCCCAGAACGCTGGTTTGATTACTTCTCTCCTTTTTTTTTTTTTTTTTTTTTAGGTAGGGTCTCACTCTAGCCCAGGCTGACCTGGAATTCATTATGTATTCTCAGGGTGGCCTTGAACTCATGGTGATCCTCCTACCTCTGCCTCCCGAGTGCTGGGATTAAAGGCGTGCACCACCACGCCCGGCTTCTCCTTTGTTTCTTGTCCTTGCCTGCTCTGTCTGCTGGACCCAGACACCTATTTGAGTAGAACTTACTTCCCAGAGAGGATGGAAGGGTCACTAGCCCGGCCCCTCTAGACTGGCATGTACTCTCAGTGGCACTGGGAGAAGGGGGCAAAATGTTCAGTCCCCAGCCCTGGCCTGGCTCTGGTTCTGTCTGTAGGGGATAGGTTGCAGGGGGAATTCTGCTGGCTGGTGCTGCAGCTGGGAGAGTGCTGAGGGCCTTCAGAGGCCTGCTGCGGGTGTCTGGGGACAATGGAGCCTCTCTGCATGCCGCAGGCACTCACGCTGGCACCTGTGGGAGGGATGTGCCTTTCCTCTCTGTCTAACTTCTCTCTCTCTCTCCCTCTCTTTCACTTCCCTAGGTCTTTCTTTGTGTGCTTTCTGCGTCTGTTCTTGCCCTTGCAGACCTGCAGCTCTCATTGTCTCTCTCTGCTCCAACCCCACCCCTTCCTTTATCCTCTTTTTCCCCTTAATTGGCCATAATTTAGAACTTCAGTCTATTATGCTTAAGTTATTTGGTTTGAGTAAAATTTTAACTTTTCTATCCATATATTTAAAGACGGAGAAATAGAATAGTGTCCATTTGGTGCTGAAATACTGATTTAATGGTATTTAATTTATATTACCCTGGATGGAGTCCTGCTCTTTCAATCCCTGCCCTTGGATGTAAAATTCCCCCTCCTCACCCATCTGAGTGTGTGGGCTGGCCTGGTGCCCCCTGGTTCTGCTTTCCTAACATGCTAACATCCAGAGGTGCTTAGGACATGGACCCAGGCAGAGAGGCAAGACCTTCGGAGTGTACTGCCCACACTCAGCCTTGGCCTGGTCCTAGAATGCCCCTTACATCAAGGGAAAGAAGAGAAGCAATTGGGGTAGATGGCCCCAGCTTACAGAGGGGCTGCATTCTCAGACATCCTGAGCTGTTCTGGACTTTAGAGACTGGCCCATAACCTCCAGAGAGCCCAGGCATGGCTGAAGAGGGAGAAGGGGTCAGCAGTGATCACACGTTGCGAATTCTCACTGAGAGACTGCGCTTACCATTACAGGCATATTCCAAATACCAGATGAGGCACACACAAAAACGTGATTCATTGCCTAAAATTCAATATTACTTGGGGTCCTGGCATTCCATTGGTTAAATCTGACAGCCTTAGATCCGAGAGGAAGGAATATGCTCAACATCATACAACAATTAATGGAAGAGCCAGGGTTTAGACCCAAAGCGTCAAACCGTAGGACTTAGTCTTTCGTAATGCTCCTTCATCCAGCTTGGCCTCCTGTCCAGGCTCCATCATCGTGCTATGGCCTTCCTTAGAAGGCCTGGGCATCACTGCCGCTCCTTAGGCACATTCTGCATCTTCCCAAAGCACGCTTGGCTTGTGCCCTCAAAATCCGCGAACTCAATACACATGTGTGGAGCACCTGCCATGTGCAGCACCCTGCCAGAGCATCTCTGGAACATAGATTATTCCAGAAAGTGTGAGAATAGTCTCTATAAGTCCTTCTCAGTCCTTCCACTGAGGGTCTGCTGTGTTCAAGTCATGTTACCTCGTTATCTTTAATGGGGTGCCTGGAGACAATGTCCCAAGTTTACTCTTCACCCCAGGCAAATGACACACAGGTAATTCCCAGGCTGGGGAAGGCAGGAGGGATGTGAGAGGCAGACAGGGAGATGTTGGAGCCCACGAAGGGCCCTCATTCTCAGCTTGTAACTACTCCAGCATGAGACCTTTCCAAGAGGACACTTCAACTTTCCCTACCCCACCCTCACAGGTACTATTTCCCGTGCCAACGTTGGCTGGCAGTAGAGGAAGATGATGGCCAACTGTCCAGGGAGCTATTGCCAGTGGACGAATCCTATGTGCTGCCCAGCGAAGATGAGGAGGGTGGGGGACACGGTGACAGTAACCCCCTTGACAACCTGGCCCTGGAACAAAAAGGTTTCCTAAATTAGAGTTGATTTCTCTCTCCAACATACCACCCCTCCTCTCCTCCTGCTCCCTGGTGTCTATCTTTCTTCTCTTCCGATGGGCTCTGGGTAGCTCCTCTGCTGACATTCTGGCCACTGTGTCCTCTCATTCCTCCCAGAGACACTTGGGAGGCCAGGGTAGGGAGGGATGTCCCTGTAAGTGCAGTACAGGGCTTGGAGTAAGGGTGGCGCTATTGTTAGGAGTAAGCCAGTCCTAACTCATCATTCGCCCTCCCTACAGGCACGTTTTAGCCACCGGAGGCATTTTTAAAATTTTTTTTGTTTTATTTATTTATTTGAGGGTGACAGAGTGAGAAAGAGGCAGTTAGAGAGAGAGACAGACAGAGAGGGAGAGAAAGGGCATGCCAGAGCCCCCAGCCACTACAAACGAACTCCAGACGCGTGCGCCCCCTTGTGCATCTGGCTAATGTGGGTCCTGGGGAATCGAGCCTTGAACCAGGGTCCTTAAGCTTCACAGGCAAGTGCTTAACCACTAAGCCATCTCTCCAGTCCATGAGGCTTTTTTTTTATTTTTTTCGAGGTAGGGTCTCACTCTAGCCCAGGCTGACCTGGAATCCACTATGGAGTCTCAGGGTGGCCTTGAACTCATGGCAATCCTCCTACCTCTGCCTCCCGAGTGCTGGGATTAAAGGTATGCGCCACCACGCCTGGCTTCCCTGAGGCATTTTTACCAAGGAAAACCATGACTACTGGCCTTCAAGAGGCCGTTAATACTTGTCTCCCCCTTCCTGAGTCTCACATCCCTGAAACTCCTCCCATCCTGGAGGGGTCAGACCAGAGCTCCAGGCTATCAGCCTTGGACTCATATGGTCACCTCATGTCCCTCCTGATCATTTGTCACTTCTTATGAATGAGAATTTCCTGAAGGAGGCTGGACCGGGGCATTATATCTACCCTCAGGAAGTTTCCAACCCAAAAACCGCAGTGGAACATCGCAAGTAAAGTGACTCGTGGAACTGACCCACATGAACATGGAAATGTCTATTGCTGGCCTCGGGGCTCACAGCTGTAGGGCTGAATGAGGAGGGAAGGGGTTCGAGTGGCAGGCTAAAGTGGGCAGGTTGGGGAGGCTCTCCTCCCTCCATGTGACCCCAGGGTGAGCCCCAGCTCATTGCTGTGTTTTTCTCCTGGCAGACAAATCAACCACATTCTCAGTGACCGTGAAGACTGGGGACAAGAAGAATGCGGGTACAGATGCCAATGTTTTCATCACGCTCTTTGGCACACAGGATGACAATGGTAAGAAAGAAATACTGGACTGGAGTTTACCAATGTTCCTGGGGGCTTTGTCACACTAAGCAGAAGGGTCCCAGGAAGCTCTGTCCACCACAGTTGACTCCAAGAAGACTGCAGACCCCACCAGAGAAAGGCAATTCCTTTATTCCTGCAAAACTTCTTCCCGTCTAGGCCACCTTTCTGCTGTTGGAATAGCAGAGGAGCCCTTGCCCTAACCCCATCCCAGTAACAATCTGAACGAAGGGGCTTTTCCAGTTCCAGTGACACCCAGCCCAGGGGCTCTGACGTTCCATTGAGAGACCCACACATGGTTCTAGAGTTATTCCAGAGGCTTCATGGGAACTCAGAAGGTGGCATGTAGTGTTAAGGCACCGTCCTTTCACATCCCATTTAGCCATTCTGTCTGAGTCTAGAGAGGAACGTATCTCTCAATTAGTCTTCAGGCATTAGCTGGATGTGTAGAGCCTTGTGCCAAGCCCTGCTGAAGAATGAATGGACCTAGTTCCTGCCCGTGGGGTATGCAGGCTAGAGTTCAATGGTGTCTTAATAGAAAGAATGCTCTGGAGTCTGATGAGCTGCTTGAAATTTTTATTCTACTCTTAGTTGTGTGACCACAAAGTTACTCAATCATTCTGTGTCTTAGTTTTTCCCATTGTAAAATAGAGATCAAACTACATGTGCCTCACAGAGTTACGGATTTAGTGACATGGAATATGTAAGATATTTGGGTCAAAGCAGCACACAATAAACATTAGTTGTTCTTATTATTTTATAGTTTGGATAAAGCAAATCATACTTAATAAAAGATAGGTCATCACTGACTTAAAAACAAAAGATGTTTTTGTGATGGTTCCTGTGTCACGAGCCCTGATAATTACATCTACTTGTCCATGTTTTATACACTTTCTTTTTTTTAAGGGATAGTAAGAGCGAAAGAGACACACAGAGAGAATTGGCATGCCAGGCCCTCAGCTGCTGCAATCAAACTCCAGATTCTTGTGCCACGTAGTGGGCATGTGTGACCTTGAACTTGCCTCACCTTTGTGCATCTGGCTTATGTGGGATCTGGAGAGTCGAACATGGGTCATGGGGCTTCAGAGGCAAGCGCCTATACTGTTAAGCCCTCTCTCCAGCCCTAGACACTTTTTTTTTGTTGTTGTTTTTTCGAGGTAAGCTCTCAATCTAGCTCAGGCTGACCTGGAATCTACTATGTAGTCTCAGGCTGGCCTTGAACTCACGGTGATCCTCCTACCTCTGCCTCCCAAATGCTGGGATCCTAGACACTTCTTTTTTAAAATATTTTTTTTTAATTTTTATTTATTTATTTATTTGAGAGCGACAGACACAGAGAGAAAGATAGAGGGAGAGAGAGAGAATGGGCGCGCCAGGGATTCCAGCCTCTGCAAACGAACTCCAGATGCGTGCGCCCCCTTGTGCATCTGGCTAACGTGGGACCTGGGGAACCGAGCCTCGAACCGGGGTCCTTAGGCTTCACAGGCAAGCGCTTAACCGCTAAGCCATCTCTCCAGCCCCCTAGACACTTCTTTGAGCATTCAACATCATCATCTTATTCAGTCCCCACAAAAACCTTACCGGAAAAGTAACAGATGGCCTCTTTTTGATATTTGAGGAAACCAAGCATCAGAGACATTAAGTAATTTGCCCAGGACAACCAGATCCCAGTAAGAGGAGCAGCCAGTCATTGAAACAGGCTCTGTTTGGCAGTCTGAGAACTTAAGCCAGACTGCAATAAGGCTGTGACTACCAGAAGGCTTTCTACATGAGATGGTACTGGAGGGTACTTGGAGACAGCATAGTACTGCTGAGGTCAGAAAGGATGGCAATGACTCTGAGGCCACCTCAGATTTCAGAATGACACCACAGCTAGTTCCAGGTTGATTCCATATGCGGGGTGGCCATTGGGGGCCACTTGAAGCCACCCTTCCTTCTGCCATCCCGGTAAGTCTGTCCTCCAAAGAGACTCCATTGGCCAAGAAAGTGTGAAGACCATGGCTTTTCACTGGTTATAGAAGAACAGATAACTGAGACCACCCCCTCCACACACACACATACCCTTTCCCCTGGGTGAGTATGGATCAGGCTTTCCTTTGGATATATACTGAAAAGTACAAGCAGACATGAAAGAGATTTTAAGGATCAATAAAAGAAAACACACAAATCAGTGTACGGAGGAGCCTCATGGGTGATATGGGATGACCTGATGGAAGTTCAGAAATTCGGTCATTTGGAACAAGGGGTAGGCTGAAGTCGACTGGGTCAGATCAGGCTGGGAAAGGTCTCAGAGCCAGTCCATCATGTTGGGGTCATTCTGGTTGGCAGGAATGACCCTCCTGAAATCCTCCAAGACCAACAGTGACAAGTTTGAGAGAGGCAGCATTGAAATCTTCACAGTGGAGACACTGGATCTGGGAGACCTCTGGAAAGTTAGGATCGGCCATGACAACACAGGTCTGCTCCCCTGCTGCCTTCTCTGACCATACGTGGTCTCCCTCCCCAGCTTGCTGTGAGCCCAGGGTGCACACAGAGCTTCTGGCTTAGGTGGTCTGGGTTGGGACCTGGATGTCAGTGATTTCTGAAGTCTTTACCTAGCTCCCAATCTCAGTAACTTTAATGTGCAGCTGACTTGGAAAATCCCTGGTACAGTTCACTGGGTTTCTGGCTTGAGTGTGTATTAGAGTCACTGGGAGGGGGCGAGGGTATTAAAACACAGATTCCTCAGCCTACCTCACAGTCCGTCTTTGACTCAGCAGTTCTGAGCATGTGCTTTATCTCCCATGTTCCTGGCTAATGCTGAAACTGCAGCCAGCCAAAGTGTGCCCATGTTTGTTCTCTGGGTAACATAGGACCCTTTGTTTTTCCCAAGACCTCCTCTTAACTTGAGGAAGGGACCATTATATTAGAACTTGGAACTATTTGGACTGTGGGGCTAGGGTCTCCTCTGCCTGGCTTCCATTCAGGGAGCTGTGGGCATCATTTTTGCCAGGGGGTGCAAATGATCAAGTTTTCATGGCTGCAGGCTTACTTTGCCCTCCCTAGGTTCCCTGCTTGAAGCCCCACCCGCCCTGAACTGTCTCCTTGCTTCCCTTGCTCAGGCCCCCCTGCTTCCCCGTCACCTCCTCCCCACGCTCTTGCACTGTCACTGATTCTACTGGACCGTCCTGGGGTGTGGTGCAGTTCCATAGGCGACATCCTGGTGTTGCAGGCAGCAAAAGGGTGACACAGAGCTGGTGGAACTCTAGGTGTTAGCCATCCAGAAGCAAAGGATGCTGGGGGTGCCGGGACTTACCCACAGGAAGCCATCTCTGCACAAGCTCTGGATGAGCTGTTTCTCTCTGTGTGTCTCTTTGCAGGCAAGGCCCCCGGCTGGTTTGTAGACTGGGTAGAAGTGGACGCCCCATCTCTTGGAAAGTCTATGACGTTTCCCTGTGGCCGCTGGCTGGCCAAGAACGAAGACGATGGGAGCATCGTCAGGGACCTCTTCCACGCAGAGCTGCAGACAAGGCTGTACACGCCATGTAGGAACCACGCGCAGCAAGGCTGACTCCCCGGGGACCCCCTCTGCCACCCCAACTCAGCCCGAGTTCCTCCTCCATGGGGCCAGTCGCTTCCTGAGCTCTGCTGGCACCATAGACCTAGTCCTGGATTCAGAGGAAAGATAATTTGAGATTTGTTCCAAACGCTCCCCTAAAGCATCTGGTGACAATATGCAGAGAGTTCAATCTCTCTGGGACTGTTTCCTCATCAGGAAAAGAGAGATAATGATGCAGGGTGATTGTAGTGTTAAAAAGGGAAAATTTTAAGGAGCCATCCCAGTTTTTTTTTTTTTTTTGTTGTTGTTGTTTTTTTTTTTTGAGGTAGGGCCTCACTCTAGCTCAGGCTGACCTGGAATTTACTATGGAGTCTCAGGGTGGCCTCAAAAAATATCACTGATTCCCCTACCTCTGACTTCCAAATGCTGGGATTAAAGGCACGCGCCACCACACTCAGCCCCATCCCAATTCTGACTCCAGCGTAATCATGCCCAAGAAATCCCTACCTTAAGATGTTCTTCTGTTGGTGGGTGAGTGGGGAGGGAGGAGAACTCAAAAAGAGAGTAAATGTAACTTCTTTTACTGGATACAGCAAAGAGGCGTTTTCTACTTCCCTTCCATTGTTGGTATCCAGATGTTCATATTGAATGTTTATATACATGTAAGTTCATACTAAGTACTAGGAATCAAACTGAAGTGAGTCATACTATAAAAAAAAAAGAGAGAGAATCTATCTGAATTTGGTGAAATCTGAACCCAACCCAGAACATTCTATTTTTTTTTTTCTAGCTAAATAATGAAGTATACAAAAAAGGTATTTAGCCGGGCGTGGTGGCACACCCACCCAGCACTCAGGAGGCAGAGGTAGGAGGATCACCATGAGTTCGAGGCCACCCTGAGACTCCATAATGAATTCCAGGTTCATGCTGGGCTAGAGTGAGACCGTACCTCAAAAAAACAAACAAAAAAAAAAAAAAACAAAAGAAAGGTTTTCCTCCCATAACTCATTTTTAAACAGTATGAGTCAGTGGTGTGCCTTTGTTTCCTTAAAACAATTAAACTGGAAATGAACAGATCATCAACTATTTTCTGGCCCAACGTCTGAAATGAAGTGATCCTTCCTCTGTTGAAGCCTTGGTCAGGCATGTGCCAAGGAAGCCCTGGATCCGTCTCCTACCCCAGGAGACTCTGAGCTGGCAGTCAAGGTAGAAGCAGGCCTGAGAGAGACCCCCGAGGGGAGAGACACCCATCCTCCTCCCTACCCTAAGACAGGCCTTGTTCTGTACAATGCAACCACTCAAGGTTTGGTATGGGCCCACTTTGAACATCCAGCCATCTCTTGGGTCTTTGAGGACCCCTGCAGGTGCCAAAATCTACAGATGCTGAAGTTCCTTAGCATAGCATTTATGTATAGCCCACACTATATGCCTAACATATGCCAAGAAAGGAAAGAAGGAAGAGAGAGAGAGGGGAAGGAAGGAAGGAAAGAGGGAGGGAAGAGATGGACTAGGGAAAGAGAACTTTCCAGAATTGAGCTATAGGCTAAATGTGTGATCTAGAGGAGCAACCAGGGAAGAGGGCTCTGCTGCTCAGAACCCACTTCTGGAGACAGTCTCAGCTCCACAGCCACGAAGCACCAGGGAACCAGGAGCTTTGATCCCAGGGAGGGTGGATATCCCTATGGGATCCAGAAAGGGTCTTAGAAGCCAGATGTGGCACCTTGGTTAAGGTTGCCCAATCCTTGTGAAACCATCAGAAACAGACCTAGTGTAGCTGCTCAGGGATGCCCTGAGACCAACCTGCACACCAGAGGGGCCAGTGCCTGGGGTGATACAAGGCTGTGGGTGGAGGAATGGGTACTAGAGCTCTGAATGCCAAAGCCATGCCATGACAGGACTGAGAGAGACCTTCCTTCCACTGTGGTCTGAGGGGCCATGATGTCAAGAGGGTGTGTCAAGGCAGATGGTTCAGGGAGGCAAAACCATGCCAGGAAAGCTCCTTCACTTCCAAAATCAAGTTGTCTCTGAATGTTCTGTTTGTAAAACTCTCATGGTTAGGCCAACTGAAACCACAGATGGAATTTAACCTCCTTGTTTTATAGCTAAGGCCCAAATACAGCTATGCAGTGACAGAGGCAGAAGTGGAAACCAGGAACCAATTCTGGGCTCAGGCCTAGAGCAGTGGGGGGCAAAGAATTGCTGTTTCTGCTCAGAAATTTCCAGGGCTACCCCTGTGTGCTGGTGTCAGGAAAGCCCAAACTCTATGGCTGGATTTGCTCTGAGGCCTCCAGGCCCTAGGCCTGGAAAACCTCCAAGGACTCAGTGGGTGGGGTGGGGGTGTGCTGCGCATAAAGCTCCATCACTGCTGAGGAGTGATGGGGACTTCTGTTTGTCAGCAAGCTATAAGCAGGGGCCCATTCACTCCTGTGGATCTGTGGGCACCTCCATGGGCCGCCTCTCCCTGTGTGGCTTGTGAGTAGGTAGTAATAACTTCCTCCAGTTTACCCCTAGAAGTAGACTGTGCCGTCGCTGGGCTCAGACCAGTTTGGATTTGGGTTTAAGTTACACTATATAATATTGGGCAAGTTACTTTGTCTCTCTGAGCCTTGGTTACTCCTCTGAAAATTTGGGTGTAGTAATTGTCCATCACCATCATTAGGATGAAAAGAGCAGAGTGTGGAACCTGGCACGTAGCAAGCTCGTGGTGAGTGAGAAGTGTTTCAGCTGCGGGCACTGCCATACACAGCTCTGCTGCGAAGAATCCCTTTAAACACAATGGGGGAAATGTCCTCATCTGGAGAAGGTTGGGCCACCTGAAAGATGGTAGCTCCTAATGTGGCTTCTTTTAAGGATCCAGATTGCAGGATAAGGTAGATTTCCTAGTGAATGCATTCTCTGAGTTTCATTTTATTTCTTTACTTTCCTCTTCCTTCCTTCTCTCCCTCCCTTTGTCTCTCCTTCTTTTCCTCCCTCCTTTCTTCCCCTTCCCTCCCTTCTTTTCTTTCTTCCTCCTTCCCTTCCTCTCCTTCCTTTTTCCCCTCACTCTCCCTCTTTCCCTTCCTCCTTTCCTCTCTTCATTTATTTTTTCCTTTCTTGGGACCCAGAGTAAGTTTGCACATTCATATACATGTGCAACAAATAAACATGTCACAAAAAGTGACCCTCGCTCTGTGTGTTGGACAGTGGTGTTTTCTATACAACATACTGATAACCACTTACTAACCTCATCTCACACCTGCTAGTGAACCTCAACCTGTGCAAAGGGTGAATTGGATCCACCCTGCAGACAGTCTGAGGAGGGAGTGAGGGATCTGCATTTTCTAAAAATATTTTATTTATTTATTTATTTTTATTTTTTTTTATTTATGAGAGAGAAAGAGACAGATAGAGAGAAAGAGTGAATGGGCAGGCCAGGGCCTCTAGCCAGTGCATATGAATCCTTGGATCTGCAATTTTTTGTAAGATTTTATTTTTATTTATTTATCTGAGACATAGAGAGGGAGAGGGAGAGAGAGAGAGAGAGAGAGAGAATGGGAGCGCCAGGGCCTGTAGCCACTGCAAACAAACTCCAGATGCATGCACCCCCTTGTGCAACTGGCTAATGTGGGACCTGGAGAATCGAACTGGGGTCCTTTGGCTTTGCAGGCATGTGTCTTAACCGCTAAGCCATCTCCTCCAGCCCGGGATCTGCGGTTTTAAGAAGCTCCTCTAAGAATGAAGGATCCTCAGTCCATGTGGCAACATGCTGGGGACTGCTCTGGGGAGCTGCTAGTTAATAATTCTAGTGGGTCAAACTCTGTTTAAGGACAGATGGTCCCTGGGGATACTAAGTAAACCCTGGTTTATCTCTTACCTCCTCCTATAGGTCACTCCCCTATAGGAGACCCGTATAAAGCCAGGGAACTTGAGTGGGAAGTCAGGCAAGGCATGAGTGGCTTCAGGAGGACAGGCCAGCCGGCAGCAAATGGAGAGCTGGCAGTGGGAGACAGGGTAAAAAAAAAAGAATGAGTTCTTGCTGCTGCACCCGATGGGTGACCAAGTGCTCCTGGTTACAGAGTCTGCTGAGCCTCATGGTGAGGGCATGTCCATGGAAAACAAGGCTCTTAGGTCACTAGCCCACATCACACTGATAGTCAAATTAGGGCCTGGATTTGAACCTAGGTTGTCAAATTCCATAGCAGACTGTCTGCTGTAGTAATCCTTTGGTGTGTGAGACTTAGAGACCCTGGTCTGAAGGATCAGACACTTTCTGTGAGCACTTGGCATGGGAAATTGCCCACCCCACACACCTGGGACTGCTAGGCACTCACGTGATTACCTAGGTGCCCGGGCAGTAGCTTCTCGTGAAAGGTCACAGATGCTGGTGAGGATCTTGACCTCACCTGTACTTGTCTTCTGTTCTCTTCTCCCATCTGGCCTTGTCCTCTGGCTGTCCCTCTCAGTTGTCCCTTACGAGATCATCCTCTATACCAGTGATGTCTTTGCTGCTGGGACTGACTCCAACATCTTCATCGTCATCTACGGCCTTGATGCTGTGTGCACCCGGCAGAAATTCCTATGCACCAACAAGAGGGAGCAGAAGCTGTTCTTCGAGAGGAAGTCGGCCTCCCGCTTCATTGTGGAGGTATCTGGCCAAACACGCTGCCCGCAGAGGGGCAGGTCAGAGAGGCTCTTTATTTGAGTGTGGGTGTAAATGAGGAGCTCACCAACCTGGGCCTCCGTGCCCAGCCAGACAGGAGGATGGTGGAACTGGCTTGGCTACCAGGACAGGTGTCAGGATCAAAGGTGGTGACAAGTGGCAGCTTGCCTGAAACTGAAAAAACTCCCTGTATGTTCCATCCCATCAGGCCTGGGCAAGGAGTTCCGCTGTTGATGTCTACTGTGAATGTGGGTCCCAGTGCCTTGGGATCTGGAACACCTTGTGCAGTACAAGCTCTTTGCACCTGCCTTGGGTTCTTGGCTATGTGGGCAGGGGAGAGCCCAGACTTGCAGTATAGTTGGGGACCCCAGATCTCCACACAAGGTAGAGAGAAGGTCTGGTGACTTTCACTATCTCTGGTCCTGGAGGTCAGAGGCATTCGCCCTGGGGTTTATTTACTCAGGGGATCCTTCTCACAACCATTCTGTGCTGTCCCTGTCCTTGAGAAAAGAGGGGGGAACCAAGACACCACAGAGTAAGTGGCTTCCCTAAACCACCTGGAATACAGTGGAAACAGGATCAAAGTCCAGGAGCTCCAGCCACTGTTCTTGGCCGCTGTAGTAGACACTCAAGTGGACTGAGCTGGCCATGAGTGTTCAGGGAAAGAAAAGGCCCTGGAAGAAGTGCCTTTGAGGTGGGCATGAATGGGACATTCTCAGGACAAGGAGGAAAAGCATTCATGTAAGGGGAACCACGTGCCCAGTGGTCCAGAGGTGGAAGTAGGCATGGTGTAAGGTTTGAGGCTTGGCCAAAGGGCACAAGAGGAATATCATAGAACTTGGCTAGAGGGTAAGGATGAAGCTGTCCTTGGAAATGAGTGAGAAGCCTCAGGAAACTTGGTTCTCCAGGTAGTGGATACTAGTGGTGACGTGTTCCTTATTTTCTGATGGAAATAAAGCTCATAGCATGTCCTTATCCTTAGCCAACTGCTCTCCAGGGAATGCATCCTCCCTCCCAACCCTCTGTGGGAGGCATTGTCATTGGTGGGAAGGTTTGTCACCTCCGTTGAGGAACAATTCAGGACTGATTCATTTATCCACACAAAGCTCCCTTCTCTCCACCGAGATGCCCTGGTGTGTGTCTCAGGAAGCCTGATGCCGTCCGTGGCTGGAGGCTGTGGTTAGACCTCAGTAGGACTTCTGGGGATGTTCATCAATGAGACCTTCACTAAGAGACAGCCCTAATTTTCCAGTAATTTGCTGCTATTTTTTCTTCCACAACTATCTGGGTCTTAGGGGAGCGTGGGAGCTTGGAACAAATGACAAGACGTCTGTGTGGCTTTGGTGGGTCTTCTGTGACCTCCACCCACTGATGTCAAGTGCCCGTCTCAGCCAAGAGAGCACCTTGTCTCCCCCGCCGGTGTTGCCCGTCTCTCCAGTTCTCTCTTCTGACACATCGTCTCAGAGGACGGGTCAAACACTGAGCAGCAAGTTGATACCTTGGCTCATGCCTCAGCCGTTGGCAAGCTACTCCTTCTCTCTGTGGCCCATCTGAAGATGAAGGATTGTTGGGAGAAAAAGAAGAGCTTAGTAGTCACTTCCAACGTGTCAGCCCAGGTCTAAACACTTGATATGGATCGACTCATAGAGTCCTCATGATCTTTCCAAATGGCAGTACGCCAGTCTCCATTCACACCGGGGCCGACTCTGCCATGTCTTGGTGGTGCAAGCCTCTTGGCTGATGGCAAGTAAGGTGGAAAGGAGGAAGCCAGTACTGGAGCAACTCTGGCTCATTTAGAGGTCACCATAGCTATGGAGGCTTTGTTTTTGATGAACGGCTCTGGTCACTCAGGAACCATCCTTATCTTGAAGATAAGCACCCATCTGCCCCCACACCTCACACATCAAAGGAAGGTCAGAAACTTGCTAAAATGACATCAAGTGACAAAATGGGTTGACAGTCAACAGCTCAGCTCCTGGAGACTTCTCTGTGATGTTTTCATCTCCCAAGGGAACACCAGAACCATCTGATGCTCTTGGTCCCTGAGCCACCCTCTGAGGCCCACACCCATAACTGGCAGTCATCTTTGTTCTCAGGCGGGGTGGGTGGAGTCAGGGCTGAGATGGCCACCTGATGTGTGGTTCTCAGTGGCTGGAGAATTAAGGTCACAGAGGTGCCACTGAAGCCGGAGGCCCACACATCCAGAACCTCGAAGAAGAGGGTGACTCCTCACTTCTTGGTCCTGGGAGACAGGGAGGACCTCAGTGGGGATCCTGTGGGTGTGGCATTCACCCAGAGATTCAGGACTTCTCAGATGAGGCTGCTAAAAAATGTCTGCCACATTGACTTCAGCCTGAAAACAGTGACCCTTGTTTGGTGAGTCTTTAGGGCTCCCAGGACCACAAAGGACTACCATAGCTGTGGGCTCCGCTCTCTGATTCAGAGCAGAGCGGGCACTGGGGCAACAGGGTCACTGTAGTTGCAACACCCATGTTAATTGCAGTAGAAGGTGGCAGAAGAACCATGCTAGTGATTTTTGACCTAGATATACTCTCAAGGGGCTCCCTTATCCATGCCCCTGCCCTTGGCTGAGAAAGATACCATTCTCCCCACTTTCAGGATGCAGATGTTGAGGTCCAGAGGTCTTAGGGCATACCCATTCTCTCTCTCTGCTTGCAAATAAATAAACAAAATATTATGTATATGTATAATATATATGTATATATTATATACATGTATATATAAAATTTATTGACTTGACAGACAAAGGAGGAAAAGAGAGGATATGGGAATTCCAGGGCCTCTAGCCACTGCTAATAAATTCCAGACACATGTGCCACTTTGTGCATCTGCTTTTATATGGGTACTGGGGAATCGAATCTGGGCCAACAGGCTTTGAAAAAAGTGTCATCAATTGCTGAGTGTTGCAGTCAGGTTCGCATTGCTGGCAGAATCATCTGACCAAGAGCAGCTTTTGGGGAAAAGAGGTTTATTTTGGTTTACAGGCTCGAGAGGGAAGTTCCATGATGGCAGAGAAAACAATGGCATGAGCAGAGAGGGTGGACATCATCCCCTGGCCAACATAAGGTGGACTGTAGCAACAGGAGAGTGTGCCAAACACTGGCATGGGGAAACTGGCTATAATACCCATAAGCCCACCCCCAACAATGCACTGACTCCAGCAGGCATGATTTTCCAAATCTCCATCAGCTGGGAACCTAGCATTCATAACATCTAAGTTTATGGGGGACACCTGAATCAAACCACCACGCGGAGCCATCTCTACAGAGCCATAACTGTTTTTTTTTTCTTTCTTTTTTCTTTTGGTTTTTCGAGGTAGGGTCTCACTGTAGCCCAGACTGACCTGGAATTCACTCTGTAGTCTCAGGGTGTCCTTGAACTAATAGCAATCCTCCTACCTCTGCCTCCCGAGTGCTGGGATTAAAGGTGTGCACCACCACGCCTGGCTGTTTTTCTTTTTTCAGATAAGTAACAATCATGTCATCCTTCCAGTGCATGCTTGCTGAGTACTTGGTAACAGGCACTGTTCTGGGCTTTGGGGATACCATGGCGAGCCTGAGGCTGCTGCCCTTGTGGTTTCCAGTGGTGGATGAGAGAATGACTAGGGTCAGGTAGCAGAGGAGACAGACGACTTACAAAGAGAAGTAAACGTGTGCCTACGAGGAGGGCTCTCAGAAGGAGCTATTTACCAAGCTGTGAGAGCATTATCAGGAGAGGTTTGACTTCGGTGAAGTCCAAGGGCTTTCCCGAGGAAGTGAGTCTTGAGCTGAGACCTGATGAGATTAAGCAGGCACCGGATAACATAAGGACGAAGGAAGAGTGGGGCAGGTCGGTCGTATATAAAGGCCTATTGGAAGAAGAGGTCAAGTTTCAGGGAGTAGAATTTGTGGGAGCATAGTAGAGGGGTGACAGAAAAAGACAGGCTCTGGGTGGGTTGGGGGGCAGATAGAGGACTTGAACATTGTCTTCCCAGAGAGACAGGAGTAAAACGAGGATTTCTCAAGTCATGGAGATAGAGGCAGTGAGAGAGGGGCGCTTTGAAGAGTGAGACGCCTCCAAGACGAATGGGATGAACTGATAGTATCAGAGATAGGGCTGGCTAAGTGGGGCTGGGAAAATAAAGCATGACCATGCCATGTGTAGAGTTCGGGCCTGGCCTGGTTGCACAATGGAGACCTTTGGGAAGCAAATGATCCCTGGAAGTTCAAAGGACTCAGGACTAGGGAAATGGCTCAGCTGTTAAAGGCACTTGCTCACAAAGCCTCCTGGCCTGGCTTCAGTTCACTAGCTTTCATGCAAAACCAAATGCACAAAGTGGTGCAAGCATCTGGTATTTGTTTGCAGTGGTAAGAGGCCCTGGCACACTCATTCTCTCTCTCTCTCTCTCTCTCTCTGTGTGTGTGTGTGTGTCTATCTCTCTCTCGTCTCTGTCTCTTCTTGCAAATAAATTTTTAATTTTTTAAAAAATGGGAAAAAATTGAAAGTTTAAAAGGAAAACAAAGGACCTGAGGGTGGTGACCTGAGGAGGTATTGTGGCCGAGGACTCCACCAACATCTAGTGTCTCTTCTCCTTTCCACAGTTGGAAGATGTGGGTGAAATCATTGAAAAAATCCGCATTGGCCATGATAACACGGGCATCAACCCTGGTTGGCACTGTTCCCATGTGGACATCCGCAGGCTCCTTCCAGACAAAGATGTGAGTCTGGGACACCTTTGCCCTACTTCTCTTCCCACCCTGACCCAGGGGAGGTTCAAGGCAGATTTGCTTGCTGGCTACTCAGACTTCTAGAACATGTATCCAAGATGGAATCTTCTAGAGCCTGCTTCAGTGGTCCAGGAGAATAGTACAAGCAACTGCTCCCAACCCCAAGGTCACATGACCAGTGAGTGACCAGCTTGTCCTTGCTTCTACTCAAGGTACTCTAGAAGAAAACCCACCCTGCACAGCTTGGGAAACATTCTGAAATCACAAAATTCCACAATTAGGAGACAGCTAGCTGTTAGACACAGCTGGAAAAAAATGACTTGAGGCAAATTTCAAAGCTCAGAGCACTCTCCCCTTACCTACTGAAGCCAGCTCTCCAGGATGGGGGTTTCAGAAACCCTATTTTATTTGTTTGTTTTGTTTGGTTTTCAAGGTAGGGTCTCTCACTATCCCAGGCTCACCTGGAATTCACTATGGAGTCTCAGGGTAGCCTTGAACTCACGGCAATCCTCCTACCTCTGCCTCCCAAGTGCTGGGATTAAAGGCGTGCGCCACCATGCCCAGCTAGACACCCTTTTAAAGTGAGTCTAGGAGCCCAGCCATCAAAAGCCAACTCTTACAGTTATACCAGTGTTTAAGAGTAGTTCTTGTAGAATTGGGGAGGAAGGCTCTCCTGTGGTTCTGTACTTCTGTGAGGTCCCATCATCATTGTCCTTGGTTCTGATAAGAATTAACATGCTCACGAGCTAGTAAATTTCACCATTTCCACATTCCAAGGCTAAGTTTTCTCTTTCCTCTTCGACCCAGGGTACGGAGACCTTGACTTTCCCATGTGATCGGTGGCTTGCCACCTCTGAGGACGACAAGAAAACCATCCGAGAACTGGTCCCTTATGACATCTTCACCGAGAAATACATGAAAGATGGATCCTTAAGACAAGTGTACAAGGAAGTTGAGGAGCCTTTGGACAGTAAGTGTGTGGGAATGGTCACCCTCATCAGCAAAGGCAGCTCCAGGGTTACAGCCTTTCCTCACAGAGCCCCTGCCTCATGCCAGGTGAGCCTCCTCACCCAGGAGGATGGTCTTAACGCTGCACCACCGAGGCTCATGGTCACACCACCCGTCCAAGCACATAAGCTGATAGGTGGCAAGCAGTGTCCAGTCTTGCCTATTTCACTGGAAGCTTTATGCTCATATCCCATGCTGGCCAAACAGGGTTGTCCACTGTCTGCATTACCCTGCTCTTGGCTTTTTCCCTACGTAGGAGAAACCCGAGTTTTATAATGTTTCCCAAGCTGTGCAGGGTGGATTTTCTTCTAGAGGGGACCTTGATTAGAAGCAAGGACATGCTGGTCACTCACTGATCATGTGGCCTTGGGGTCAGACACATGACTGCCTGTGCTCTTTTTCTTGTCCACTGAACCAGGCTCTAGAAGATTCTGCCCTGGACATGTGCTCTGAAATCTGAGTATCCAGCAAGGAGGTCTAACTTGAGCCTCCTCTGGGTCAGGGTGGAAGGAGCCATCCCAGACTCATAGCTTTATCTGGGAAGAGCCTTCACGGCACAGTCCTCTTTGCTCTCGATGGACCCAAGTTGCTCCAAGTGGGAGTTAAGAAATATCCCAGGGCTGGGAGTGTAAGTCAGTAGGAGAGCACTTGTCTCCCATGTGAGGCCCTGGTTTGATCCCCAACACTGGAAAAGAGGGAGGGGGAAATGAAAAGAGAAACCTATTGGATTGGCATGTTTTTAGTGTTGGGTGCAGTTTCTGGTTGTCCAAAGTCATGGGCTTGTTTTCTGTGTGAGCCAGTCACCATTGACCATCTTCATGATGTCATTTTCTCTGCAGGATTTGTGTCTGCCTGACCACCCACTTCTAATGCTTCCCCTTCCTTTGGTCTTGGTGACACCATCACAGTCCAGTTATCTTTCTACCTATCTGAGTAGACCACAGTGCTAGATTCCTTTCTTGTGCCTGGTGGCACTCTTCAAGGCTGACTCCTCAGCCTCTTTCTCTACATTGTGTGCGCACACACACACACACACACACACACACACACACACACACACACACATCCATCCTTTACCACAGCCAGAGAGAGAAGTTCCAAGAGCCTGGAAATTCAGCCCAAATATACCATGTTGCTTTCAAAATATATATATATATATATAACTGGAGCAGGAGCAAGCCTCAAGATTCCAATAAAACCCAAAGATTCCCGTATGCAACCAGAGGAGAGCTTTTTGCTGGTAAAGGTCAAAATAACAATGACAAATGACAAAGGCTGTTTTCCTTCTGTATCCCTGGAGGTAAAACAGTGGTCCCTCCTGCATGTCTTTATTCTGAGCAGTTGTACTTAGAAAATAATGTGTGTTGCCCAGGAGTGTGCCCCTCCTCACCCACAGCCCCTGTCTCCGACTTTTTTTTTTTTTTTTTTGCTATTTAATCAGAGATGTGTCTCTTTTCTACTTGGACCCCAGAAGACACCCCCGGACAGCTGTCACAGTGGGACTCTTGGGCTGCTCTGTAGGAACCACACGCCACAGAAGCCGCTTGGAGCCTGATGATGTTTCTAAGGAAACATCTTTCCCCTGACGAGCTCTGTGGCCTGGTGGGACGAGGAAGGGAGGAGGATCCTGAAATAGCTGGATCCCGCAGAACTGCACTGCTCAGCACCCAGAAGCTGAATCAGTTTTCCTGATCCCCAAAGGACCAGAGAAAGCCGTGGAGGTGGCGTGGGAGAGGTGGAAGGCCATTTAGTCATAGCCCCCGGGACACAGCATCCAGCTCTGGGACAAGAGCTCTTAGAAAAGGTGTTTTAACAGGCCCACCCACCTGTGATGATTTTGCATGTGGAGCAGGTCTGAAGAAAGTTAGAAACACAAGCAAGGGAGGTGGTGGGGGGAAGGACAGTCAACTGTTGTGTCTAAGCTCTGACAAGGCTCTTAATATTACCTCATGCTGGCATTGGCCTGACAGACATAAGGCTGGCTCTTTTAAGCAACAAAGAGCTGATTTCATCTGTTAATGCAGTACATGAAATGCTGGCTGGTTCTGCACCAAGCTGAGCAGGGTGAGGTGGGGACATCTGGGATTAGTTGCTGGCGCCTGCTCATTTTGAGGGACATGCATCTGACCAGCAAGTCTCAGAATAAGGGCCTGGGATCATGGGGCCAGAGAGAGAGAGGGAAGGTAGAGTGGGCTTGGAAAAGGGATGGGGTTCAGAAGGGGCAGAGCTCCACGCGGGCCAGGCTGGGAGAGATGATACTCAAGGATTGCAGGTGGAGCCAGAGAACTTGGTGCCTGTGGGCTTGGGAGGAGATGACAAACCCAAGGAGGCTGTCAACAAGGAGTATCCAGGGAGGCAAAAGGAGGCGGGAGGCTGTGGAATCCAGGGGGAAAGAAGAGCTTGCCAGGAATCATGTCCCGGTGTGAATGTGGCCATGGCTGTGGGTGGGAGCTGCCCACAGTACTAAACTGAGTTGGAAGTGGCTGTGAGCCCAGTTGAAGGGGCTGGTAAGAAAGTTCGTCTCAGCCACCACAGGAAAGAGATCCATTTTTTGAGGTTTCAAAAGATCCCTGGGGTTCATAGGAAAGGCCAGGCCTGTGTGGGCACCTTGCCGCCCTGTGTTCCTCTGCCAGGCAGTACCACTGGTGCTCTGGCTCAGTACCAACAATCGAATCATTTCTCTGGGTGGCAAAAACATCGCTGCCCAAGTTCTCCATCCTCCCAGTTGCCCAGTGCTTCCCGTCACCTCTAAGTTTCCTTCCCACCCTGCTCCCTTGGGAACAATTCAGCCAAGTGTCTCCCTGGTTGGTCCTTGGCCTTAAACTCCAAGTCTCCAAGGACAGAGGGTTAGCAAGAGGGGAACAGAGCCCTCTTAGCACTGAAAAACATATACAGGTAAGGGAGGCTAAGTTAGTTGGGGGGGGGAGGGATGACCCAAGGGGAGAGTAGGGAGGAGGAAAGGGGGAAGGAAAACAAAAAAGTTGGTTGAAAATACCATATTGAAACCTGGTTCTTTGTATTCTAATAAAAATAAGAAAGCTGGGCATAGTGGCATATGCCTTTAATCCCAGCACTTGGGTGGCAGAGGTAGGAGGATCACTGTGAGTTCGAGGCCACCCTGAGACTATCATGAATTTCAGGTCAGCCTGGGCTAGACTGAGACCTTACCTTAAAAAAAATAATAATCAAAAAAAGAAAAAAGAGTTCTTTGTCTACAGGGCTGTAAATTGACCAAGAAAGGAGCTATATTCAACCTTGCTGAGCTCACAGCAGTAGAGGCAAACAAGACAACACTCATTCCTATTTTCCTTAAGACCTTTGCCTAATGGTCACCCAATAGGTATTGAGTCCTTTCCCAGGGGCCACAGGGACAAAGGAGAAGGTGTCAGTCACTGTGCTTTTGGAGAAAGAAGTTTGTCTGGAATGTAGGGGCATGTGAGGGGTACCCATGGGTTGAAGAATAAATGAGAATAAAGAAGGACTACATTAAAAAAAATACTGCATCTCCGCATCCATACACCAGCTGGAAGAGTCTGGCATTGATACTGGTCAGT
The DNA here is from genome assembly GCF_020740685.1 of Jaculus jaculus. Lineage (NCBI taxonomy): Eukaryota > Metazoa > Chordata > Mammalia > Rodentia > Dipodidae > Jaculus > Jaculus jaculus. Next base: position 43,993,592 of record NC_059103.1, read on the forward strand.
TGCGAAGGCCTCGTATTGTCAGTGTGTCACAACGGCAAGAGTCACTGTCCACAGTGAGGACACACCTCAGGCAGTCTCCTGGGTTTTGATGTCTCCACCTTTGGCTTTCTAAGAGCCTCCTGGGTACAGATCACACGGGCACACTCCATAACCAGGAAAATGACAGGAAGGCGTGAACCTACAAACCCTCTTCCCCAGGTCTAATGTGCTGCCGTCCTTTTCTTCCTTTCCTCTGTCTGCTTGTCTGTCCCACTTGCTGCCTAGTTGTGCTGTACTCGGTGCAGATCTTCACGGGGAATGTTCCTGGGGCGGGCACAGATGCTAAAGTCTACATCACCATCTACGGAGACCTTGGGGACACTGGGGAGCGGTACCTTGGCAAGTCAGAGAACCGCACCAACAAGTTTGAGAAAGGAACGGTAGGCGGGACAAACTGGGGAACCCCATCCCCCCTTTTCCTCATCTGAATAAAAGAGGGTGTCTCAGAAGTCCGTAGGGTGTCAAGAACCCTCCTTTGGGGGTGTCTTGACCTTGCCTCTCCTCGCTAAGCATAGCTTCTGGTGGTGTGTCTGCTCTGGGTCCTGCATGGGGTCGGGTGGGCGGAACAGGAAGCAGGCTTGAGCGCCAGGTCGTCGGCTACATAGACATGGCCTCTCTCCAGAAAACCAGCTCCTCGTAGCCTGTCCACGCCTATAGGGGTGAAGGCTATAGAGCAGTGGGGATAGCACTTGGGGCCCGGAAGCCTGGCTTCGCCCTCAACTCCTCGTGTGGTTTAACCTCACTGGCCTCAGTTTCCCTGTCTGTAGCACGAGGAATCTGATAGGAATTGGCTGAACTCTATTGTGCAGAGCCACGGGCAGCACTGAGGCCATCAGGAACAATGGTGGTGGAAGAGGAAACAGGGAGGCTCCTCACTACCACCCAGGTTGAATCACCTTGACCTGGCTTATCTATGGGGGTGCCAAACATGCTCTCTATTAAGCACAAGGTACTGTGGTTTTGAGAAAGAGCCTGAAAGCAATTGAACAGCTTTTTCTACCACAGCTTTCATATACTGGCCATTTACAAAAAGGACAGTCTCTCCAGAGGGGTCCAAACATCACTTCCCACCAGCTTGACTTCCCCTCCAATCTCATCTCCTCTCCCTTCCCTGGCCATTTCACATTCTCCACAGCTCTTTTCCTCTCTCTCCCTGTGCATGTTTGCCCAACACCTCACAGGCCCAGGCAGTCCCTAAGGAGAGCAGCGAGGACATTAGCTGTTAGTCCACCAGCACTCTTGCCCCAAGGGTGTCCTGAGCCTGACCCTCAGCCAGGCATGAGCCTTTGTGATGATCCACTTTCTACGTAGGAGGAGAAAATTAGCCCTGGGAGAAGAAAAGTGGATATTCTCTGATGAGTCTGCAGTGGCTGGTGACCCCATGAGTCTAGCAAGCGTCATGGAGACATTCGGCCCAGCCCTGCCATTCTTTGGCCCGTCATTTAGAAAGAAGCCATCTGCCTTTGACTTCAGCGTCCTGCTTCCAAAGTGGGCGGGAACAGTAATATGATTGCCAATCAGACCTCTGAGCTGAGCAAGAGGACAGGATGTAAGAGCTCTTCTGTACTAGGGAGAACCACTTATGTACACAAGGCATATGAGATGTCACTGTTCACTGCCCATGCACGATAGTTAAGAGGTGGCCTGTCTGTCCTCTTCTTTTGATTGTGGAAAAACTGGGAAGCCGGAGAGGTCCAGGGGATTCATGTGTGTCCCTGACTCTACACTGGGGACATGATTAATCAGGTACCCAGACAGTGGAGTTAGATCACTAGTGTAAATGCTGGTCTGATATTACTGATATGATCTTGGACACATTACCTAACACCTCTGTACCTCAATTTCCTCCACCGGAAAATAGAACTAATTGTGAGTATTGTGATGGTCAATCGAATGAAAACATATAAAGCACCAAAAGTGTGCCTAGCACCTGGTGAGCAATCTTCTGTGCAGAGCACTGTTAAGGCCTGGCAGAGCACCGCTGCCCCACTCCATCCACACTGATGTGTGCATTGGTGCAATAGCAGTGTGTCATGCTGATGGATGGGCTTTTGTTCATGATTATCTTCACAGAGCCTGGCAGAGATGCTCGATATATATGCGTTGAGCAAGCAAATGAATTAAGACGTAAATGAAAGTGATGCGATCTCTCCTCCCCACGGTCAGCTCTCTGTCTCTCTCAGCAGTTATGACATCACTCGACTTCTTTGCCCTGTTCTGCCCCATGGTTTCCTCCTTCTCCTATTCTTTTTCTTTAATTTGCTTGTTTGCTTTTGTTTTGTCTTGTTGTCTTCTAAAAGCATTTTATTTGGGCTAGAGAGATGGCTTAGCGGTTAAGGCACATGCCTGCGAAACCTAAGAACCCAGGCTCGATTCTCCAGGTCCCACATAAGCCAGATGCACATGGTGGCACGTGCATCTGGAGTTCATTTGCAGAGGCTAGAGGCCTTAGTGTGCCCATTCTTACTCTCTCTCTCTCTCTGTCTCTAATAAATAAATTTAAAAAATAAAATCTTAAGAAATATTTTATTTATTTATTTATTTGTAAGGAGAGAAAAAGAAAGAATGGGCACACCAGGGCCTCTAGCCACTGTAAAAGAACTCCAGATGCATGCACCACTTTGTGCATCTAGACTTAAGTCAGTACTGGAAAATCAAACATGCCATTAGGCTTTGCGGACAAATGCCTTAACCACTAAGACTTCTATCCAGTACCTCCCCTTTTGAGATAGGGTCTCATTCTGTGTCCCAGGCTACCCTACAACTCACTGTGTAGCCCAGGCTGACCCGGATCTCATGGCAATCCTCCTGCCTCACCCTGCCTGTTAAGTGCTGGTGTTATAGATGTGAGCCATGCTGCTCAGCTCTTTCTTCTGGTTTGATGCCCCCATCAAGAGAGCTAGAGTTATGCCTAGCTCTGTTTCCACGTATATGGTCTTAAACTCACTTCTGAGCATCTTAAAGCTTCTGTCTCTTCACTGGCTCAGGAATCTTCCTTGGCACCCTCTTTCCTACCAGCACCCTCTCCCTGTCCACACCCAATCAGATGTCAGCCGAGTCAGCTCATCACCACTCAGCCCTTCCTCCTCTGACTCCTCACTGAACCTGCCTGATCTCCCAGCTCCAGACACCACCTGCCCATCGGTCAACTCAGCAACTCATCCAACACAGATGCCATGGCTCTCTTCCTTCAGTCCCTCAGGGGTGCGTGGGTCCCACACAGCACCGAAATCCCCCATGGTGTTTGCAGACATTCATGACCTGCCCTTTATGGCCTGGAATGTTCCCAACAGACCGCTGAGCCCACTTTCCAGAGTGCTTATACTTTTTCCTGTCTCTACACTTTTCCAAGCATTTTCTCTGCATACTTTTCCACCCACGCACCCATAGAAACGAAATGCTGTTGCTCTCTGCCTTTGCTTTCTTTCCCTTTTTTTCTTTCTTTCTCTCTCTCTCTCTCTTTCTTTCTTTTTTTACATAAAAGGCATCATTGTGTATAAATATTTCTCATCTTGCCTTTGGCATTAAGCAGAAGGCCTTGAAGATCATTCTACATTGAGCTGTTCAAATATAGGTGGGATTATAACCACCACACAAGTCCACTCCCCAGGGAAGGCTGTCCCAGAGTTATTTAGCTATTCCCCAGTAGATAAGTCCCTGGATAGCTTCAGAATTCCCACTGTCAAAGCTTTTCTCAGCAAACATCCTGTTGCTAATATTAAAATCTTCCTTTAACATAGAAAGAAATGGAATTTCTATGTCATGGGGTGTGCCCAGTTTTACTCTAGTGACCTCAGTCAGTTTTTGATGCTTCAGGTTAACAAGACTGGCTCTGGCATCCCTCATCTGTCACTGTTTGGGCATTCAAGTCTCATCCCCACTCACACAACTCTTCAGACTCTATCTTCTAAACACCCCAACTCATCCCAAGAAAAATCTGGGCAAAGGCAGTCTTCTGCAAGGAGTTACACACATGATTAGGACTACAAAATGGGGCCAGTGTGGAAGAGAAGCCTTGAACCTGGACACCAAGCACTGATTGTAGTGATTTGGGTCAGGGGGGAGAGGGGAGTCCTTAGCTAGAAGGTTCTGTTCAGCTTCATATCCCAGGAGAAGATCTTTGATGAGGGGGTTGAAGGGGATTGGAACGGGGTGCTGCCCCACCCACGCCCCCCACACGCGAACTCCCCAGGCTGACACCTTCATCATTGAGGCTGCTGACCTGGGAGTCATCTACAAGATCAAGCTCCGCCACGACAACACCAAATGGTACGCAGATTGGTATGTGGAGAAGGTGGAGATCTGGAACGACACCAATGAGGACGAGTTCCTATTCCTGTGTGGACGCTGGCTGTCCCTGAAGAAGGAGGATGGGCGGCTGGAGAGGCTCTTTTATGAGAAGGTACGGTGAAGGAAGGGCACTGTGGCCTGTGGCCATCTTTCTACCAGGGGGCAGATCATTGGAGCAGAAGGTGCCAGTGCTGTGACAGGTCGGAGCTGTGTTTTTTCCTTACAGGAGTACACTGGGGACCGAAGTAGCAATTGCAGCAGCCCTGCTGACTTCTGGGAAATTGCCTTGAGTTCCAAGATGGCAGACGTGGACATTGATACAGTGACGGGGCCCATGGCTGACTATGTTCAGGAGGGCCCAGGTGAGTGGGTCAGGGAGTTCTTCAGATGACAAGCAGGCACATGGAGCTAGCTTTAAGCTGTTCCTGGACAGGCTGTCTTGTAATCCCACCATTGATATGAAGTGGGTTGAATGCTTGATAATTTATACAGGTAATTTATACATGTTCAATGGCCCTGTGAGGTGTGCTGACCGAGAGAAGCCCACCACCCCATAGATAGAGAAGCCATGCATGGATGTTAGGGTGAGGTGTCCTTCACCCACTGGCTCCCCACCAGAAGGATATTGTCCTAAACTCTGCCCTCACGCAGACATGGATTCTGGTCAGGGTGTCCAGGACAATCTGAGAGAAAGCAGGGGTGCCCTGGGCCACCTACAGCATCATGTCATGCAATGTGTGCCCAGGGCCAAGAAAAGGTGTCCCAAGCTGGTTTTTAGGGACTTAAACTCCATGTCTGGTTCTGATGATAAAAAAGATAAGTCAGGCCAGGAGTGGTGGCACACATCTTTAATCCCAGCACCCAGGAGGCGGAGGTAGGAGGATCACTGTGAGTTCAAGGCCACCCTGAGACTCCATAGTGAATTCCAGGTCAGTCTGAGCTACAGAGTGAGACCCTACCTCGAAAAACCAAAAAAATTAAAAAAAAAAAAAAAGATGAGTCAGTTTCCCCGTCCTGATGTTTGCTTCCTCCACAAAACAAAATCCTAATTCCCTGACAAGTGAACTCATTTCACCAACCTGATTTTTGAGATAAGGCAGCTCTATATTTGTCTCTTGCATATGTACATGCCTTGCCTTCTATTCAGTTACTATTCTCTTATTAAGCATGTGATCACCACCATGGCCCCTTCCAGGAGACTATGGCATGGGTCTCTAAGGTCAGGCAGAGATTGGCAATCTGTCCACACGCCACCTTCTCACTCGGTGAAAAATGGAGGCTCCACAAGGGAAGTGGTTCTCCTTGCCAGTGAAGCAGCCAGAAAGATGAAAGAAGGCCATGTAGAGGTGCAGAGGAAAACTCAGGGGACTGCAGGCGGCAGGGGCTGCACCAGAGATTTCAGCTGACACAGCCTAAGCCCACCGCAACAGGATGGTGTCTCCATCTCCTGAGGTGATGGTTCAGGCCTTGTTGATCACTAAGTGCAAATAACAGGCCCACAGAAACGTCAAAACTTTTATTTATTTTTGGTTTTATTTGAAATAGGGTCTCACCCTCGTCCAGGCTGAACTGGAACTCACTCTGCTTGAAAGCCAGGCTGGTTTCAAACTCCTAACAATCCTCCTACCTCAGCCTCCTGAGAGCTGGAATTAAAGGTGTGCACCCCCATACCCAGCCCCACCAAACTTTGTTGTCTTGCATAAAAGTTCAAAAGTAAGCCATCCAAGGGAAATTCAGCAGCTCCAGTGACGTCAGGGAGTTAGGCTTTTTCAACATGGTCACTCTGACAATGTCATAAAAACCTCCATCCTAAAGGTCATTCTTTTTTTGAGGTAGAGTCTCACTCTAGCTCAGGCTGATCTGGAATTCACTGTGTAGTCTCAGGGTAGTCTTGAATGCGCAGCGATCTTCCTACCTCTGCCTCCCTAGTGTTGGGATTAAAGGCGTGCGCCACCACACCCGGCTTCTAAAGCTCATTCTTATCCCAAGATGACAGGTAAGGCTCCAGCCACCATATCCGTAGTCCCAGCAGAATGAACTGAAGGGTAAGAGGCTAAAGGGTAGTCTTTCCAGAAGCATCCGACCCTTTAAAGAGACTGTCCTAGCAACCCACCCCACAATCACTGCGTACATATTAGAACCTCCCCCAACCCCAGCTGCAAGAAGAATGGACTCAGAGTGGGTATCTAGAAATCTAAATGACTCCAACATGAATAGTTTTTTTTAATTATTATTATTATTATTGTTTGGTAGAGGTAGGGTCTTGCTATCTCCCAGGCTGCCTTGGAATTCACTATATAGCCTCAGAACTGATTAAAGGTGTGAGCCACCATGCCCCACTTATTTTTATTTATTTATTTGAGAGAGAGACAGACAGACAGAGAGTGTGCGTATTGGGCATGCCACGGCTTCCTGCCACTGCAAACAAACTCCAGGCACGTGTATCACTTAGTGCATCTGGCTTTATGTGGGTACTCTGGAACTGAGCCCCAGACATCAGGCTTTGCAAGCAAGTGTCTTTAACCACTGGCCATCTCTCCAGCCCGTGACTAGGTTTTTATGTTGACGGATCTGATTTGGTTTGGAAAGGGGTGTGTTCCTAGACATTTTTCTACTATGTTACATGCGTAATGCATTTTTATTATTCCTCCCAAATTTTTGTTGTTTTTTTTTTGGCTCGGGGTCTGAGCTTCTTCTTTTTATTGTTTTGGTTTATTTTTATTTATTTATTTGAGAGCGACAGACAGACAGAGAAAGAGTCAGAGAGAGAGAGAGAATGGGTACACCAGGGCCTGCAGCCACTGCAAACGAACCCCAGACGCTTGCGCCCCTTTGTGCATCTGGCTAACGTGGGTCCTGGGGAACCGAGCCTCGAACCTGGGTCCTTAAGCTTCACAGGCAAGCGCTTAACAGCCAAGCCATCTCTCCAGCCTTCAATTTTTGCTTTTTATGGGACTTTCTTTTTGCCCACTCCTGCTGGCATTTCAGGCATGGAACTCCAAGACTCAGCGAGGGGTTGCTGTTTTCACCCTTCCTTGTCTGGCAAGGTGAGGTTCAAGTACGATAACTCACCAAAGGGCCTTTGCCCACGCGGGTCACGAGGGCGGTCTCATAGGTCTTTACTTTGGGTGTTACTGACATCTTCATCTCTGGAACTGGCTGCCAGCCTGGAAGGCTTTATTGCACTTGGTCTCTGAGCAGGGAACAAGGCTCCAAGGCAGCACCTGTCTGCCCGGCCTGTTGTGAAGTCAGTCCCCACCATCTCTTGCAGTTATCCCCTACTATGTGTCTGTGACCACCGGGAAGCACAAGGATGCGGCCACCGACAGCCGAGCCTTCATCTTACTCATCGGGGAGGATGATGAACATAGTAACCGCATCTGGCTGGACTACCCCCAAGGGAAGCGGGGCTTCAGATGTGGCTCCGTGGAGGAGTTCTACGTCGGAGGCTTGGATGTGGGCACCATCAAAAAAATAGAGGTACTGGCCTTGAGCTCCCCTGATGTGACTCCCACAGGGAAGGAAGGAGCTGGCCAGTACATGGGGGTAGTCCATGGAACATGACCCAGAGCTTCTCCAAGCAGTTAGTGGAGAAAATTGCCCTAGCTTCAGCACCAATGCACAGGGTGACCTTGGCCAAGTCACGCATCCCTCAGGATGTCTGTTTTCCACGTACAAAATGGACATGCCCTATGTATTCATTTAAAAAACAATTTAAATTTTTTAAAAATTTATTTCTAGTAGAGAGAGGGGGGAGAGAGAGTGAGCGAATAGGCATGCCAGGGCCTCCAACTGTTGCAAATGAACACCAGATGCACGCAACACTGTGCATCTGGCTTTATGTGGGTACTGTGGGGAATCGAATCTGGGACTTTAGACTCTGTAGGCAAGCGCCTTCACCTCTGGGCCATCTCTCCAGTCCCCTGTATATTCATTTTTTTATTCCTCTGTTAGAAATGACCACCAAATTGGGTAACTGAAAACAACATAGGTGTGTGTGTGGGGGGGTCAGGAATCCAGATGTAACTTCTCTAGGGCCACTCCTCAAGTTCCAATGGGACCAAAGCGAGGCGTAACCAGGGATCCGTCCTTGTGTGAGGGGCAGAGCCTCCTCCAAGCACGCTGGTGGCTGGTCACACCCATTCTCTTGGTGTTGCAGGTCCAGGGTTTTCAGTTCCCAGGTGTTACTTTCTATTTTTCACCATGTTGCACTCCAAAACCTGGCAGTGTTCTTGATCCAGGCCAGCAGGAGATGAACTTCTCTGTTTCAGACCCCTCCAGCTCCCACCTTACCCCCAGTAATCTCTAGTTCCTCACCTGGTGAGGTCAGACCTAGCCAGAATTGAGTGCCTTAGAGACTTCCATTAGGCCTGTGAGCTGTCCTCTCCCTCACGCGAGTGCCCGGCATGTTGGCAGGAGACAATGTGGATGGGGTACGAGACAAGGCAGGGGCACCGAGCACAGGGGACTTTCTTCACAGCTGTGACCGTGCAGATCTTCACAGGCTTGCTGTGTCCCGACAGCTGGGCCATGACGGGGCCTCTCCTGAGAGCTGCTGGCTGGTGGAAGAGTTGTGTTTGGCAGTGCCCACCCAGGGCACCAAATACACGTTGCGCTGTAACTGCTGGCTTGCTAAGGACCGAGGCGATGGTGTCACCTCTCGTGTCTTTGACCTGCTGGACGCCATGGTGGTGAATATTGGGGTGAAGGTATATAGTGCATGTTTCCTTCCCTACAGGTAGGGAATGCAAGGAAGGTGGAAACGAGGCCAGAGCTGCAGGCTGGAAAAATGGTTAGACTTAGTTCAGAGCCAGGATGACTGTCCAATAGCCGCTGAGTGTCCTTGGACAAGTCATCTGGTCTCTCTGGCTCTTAGTCTTCTCATTGACCACATGGAGATAATGCCTCTCTTTGTGACCTTTGGGGTGCTCGATCTTGGTCAGAACTAAAAAGATCACAAGCAGTCTGTAAAGAGCTATGGACAGTAACAGCCCAGAAATGCCAGGTCATCATTCTGTACCACGCCCACACCATAGTGATGGGAGAAAAGGGCCATGGGGAGACTTCGAGCCTCTGGACTTCAGGGAGCAATAGTTGGGTCCACACAATAGCCTTCTTAGCTGGAGAAACTAGAAGGCAGCGGCTTTCAGTTCCTTTCCTGTCCCACAGGACCTGGGACAAGTCGATTCTCCTTGAAAGAGGTGTGCAGAGCTGGAGGTCAAGTACATACGGAAACCCAGAGGGGGCTGGAGAGATGGCTTACCGGTTAAGCGCTTGCCTGTGAAGCCTAAGGACCCCGGTTCGAGGCTCGGTTCCCTAGGTCCCACGTTAGCCAGATGCACAAGGGGGCGCACGCGTCTGGAGTTCGTTTGCAGAGGCTGGAAGCCCTGGCGTGCTCATTCTCTCTGTCTCCCTCTATCTGTCTTTCTCTCTGTGTCTGTCACTCTCAAAAATAAATAAATAAATAAATTTTTAAAAAAAAAGAAACCCAGAGGCCTTGGGGTCACCCGGCCTCAGGTATTCTCTGTCTCTCTCATGAGCTATGGGACCAGCAGTAACCTGTCCCTTTGCTCTGGTTCTGTCAGAATCCAAGCCAGGCACCGTCCAGGCCAGCTGAAGCAGCCCCCAAGGAGAGGACAGAGCAGGGCCTGGCCGTCCTGTGTGTGGAAACAGCAGGAGCGGCAGCGCTTCACACCCTGAGATCCCGACAGACAGCAATTTGGGTGCCCACCCCTCCTCTGTGGGAGGGCAGAGCAGTTTTCTGCATTACAGCCAGCCTCCTCATTCGCAGACATTTCCATCTGCAGCCAGATGGACGGTGTGGGAGAGCCTGCCGTTCACTGGGGGCCTCCGCCATGACCCACTTCCCAGCCTGTGCGGGTCTGTGTGCGCCACCCTCCGCCTACACCCCCGCCCCATTCAGGGCAGCTGCGTCTCCTCCCAGCGCGAGGTCGGGAGAATCCAGATCCATAGCTCTGCTATTCACGGAACAAAAGAACACAGGCTTGTTCCTGTACAAAGGACCACGGTGCCCTTTGGACTGGCCCCTCTCCCCGGGACACCTGATACCAGGCCGGAATGACAGGAGCCTGGCTTCCGTCTGTTTTTGGAAACACGCTGATTACATAAAGGGAGAGATGTCTGTGAAAAGGAGAAACTGATGGCCACAGAGAACACAGGACCTTAGGGGCTGGTTTCCCTGGGGGTCGTGAAGGCACTTTTTTTTTTTTTTCATCATTCTATTTCTCATGCCTGTCTGGATAAGAGCAAGAGAGGGTCAATTCCTGCTTGTCCCAGTAACCACACATTCACCGCTAGTCCTCAGGGACCTCTGGTGGGCAATCTCTGGGGATCCCTGTGCTGTGTTCTCCCGTGGGTCAGGTCTGCATGTGCTGTTTATGACCCTGTCATGTCCAGGACAAGACCCACCTGGCACAGTGGCCGAGACATGACCAAGGTGACAAATAGCTCGGGTTCTGGGATTCAAGGCATCTAGAATGGCACAGGGGAAGAGAGACGATCAGTCTGGCCATTCCCGCCTCTCCTAACCCTTTAGGACTGCTTGTCAGTCTGTGGGCACGTGGTGAGAGGGGAGACTATAAAGAGTCAGGACCCTAGGATGCTCAGGAGCAGCAATGGAGACAGAGTCTCCACCCCCTCAGGGACTGTCTGCCACTGCAGGGAAGAAAGGTTTGTTCCTCCCCCCAGGGGACACAGACAAGGAAATCCAGCTTTTGGGGGGCAAACCTTGGGTAAAAAGAATAAAACATGAGGATCTAAGGGGAAGACTGGTCAAGCAGGACATCGATTGCTTCACAAGTGGCTCTTAAATGTCTCTCCATGGCTCTCCTTCCTCACAGACTCCAGGAGTGAGCTGGCAGGAGGGGAAGTAGGAAACACCCTAACCACTGCTGCTATTTTTTTTTAATTATTTATTTATTTATTTATTTGAGAGCGACAGACACAGGGAGAAAGACAGATAGAGGGAGAGAGAGAGAATGGGCGCACCAGGGCTTCCAGCCACTGCAAACGAACTCCAGACGCGTGCGCCCCCTTGTGCATCTGGCTAACGTGGGACCTGGGGAACCGAGCTTCGAACCAGGGTCCTTAGGCTTCACAGGCAAGCGCTTAACCGCTAAGCCATCTCTCCAGCCCAGCTGCTATTTTTTCCAATAAATACTTTTATTTATTTGTATGCGTGTGTTATTATGTATGGGCACAACAGGGTCTCTTGCCACTGCAAGCAAATGACAGATACTTGCACCACTTTTTGTGACTGGCTCTGTGTGGATGTTGGGAGTTGAACCTGGTCCTTGAGCCCAGGCCAGCAGGCCTTGCAAGCAAACACCATTAGCCATGAGCAATTTCGCCTGCCCCACTGCTGTTTCTTGAATCCATACCTATGGCGGACCAAGCACCAATATCCATTGGAGGAAAACCATCTGTAGCTCTCATGATTCTGCAAGGACTGAACCCTTGTTTCCAGATAGGGGAAGTAATGCTGCTACCTGCCCAGGGTCAAAGTCTGGCAGAAGGAAAGCCTGGATTTATTTACTTGTAAAGAGTGGGGGTGGGGTGGGGAGAGAGGAAGGGATAGAGAGAGAGAAGGAAGGAGAGAGGGAGGAATAGAAGGAAGGAGACACATCATGCCAAGCTCTTTGCACTGCACACAAATTCCAGATGCATGTATCACTCTGTGCACATGGCTTCACATAGGTACTGAGGAATTAAACCCAAGCCATCAGACTTTGCAAGCAAGTGCCTTTAACTGCTGAGCCATCTTTGCAGCCCCAGACCTGGATTTAAATGGAGCTCTGGAGGTTCCCAAAAGCACTATCCTAATTCCTAGACACCCAGGATGCATGGGCTGACGAGTTGGTGAGGGCTGGCCTCACATATCTCCATGGCACACAGTGCCCCTCAGAAGCAGACTCCTTCCTGGCTGGGTGGGCTCAGAAAGGCCCAGAATGCAGCAGGCTGCTTCTCCATGCATACGTCATTGACCAGAGCAGGCTCCTTTCAGAGTGGCAGAGTTGGCAGAGCATCCTTGGGAAGACTGAGGAGGGTTAGATGGGTTTGTGGGCAGAGCTGAGGCTCAAAAGCAAGTCCCTCTCATGACAGGTGCTTTACGAGATGACGGTGTGGACTGGTGATGTGGTCGGCGGAGGAACTGACTCCAACATCTTTATGACCCTCTACGGCATCAATGGGAGCACAGAGGAGGTGAAACTGGACAAAAAGAAGGCCAGGTACATGGATGCCTTACTCCTGCCTCACATCCACCCACCTCTCTCCTCAGCCACACTGGCTCTGCCCACCTGCTGCACATCATGGGGTCTTGGCGCTGCCACACCTTTGTCTGCTCTAGCAGAACACTTCTCTCTCTCTCTCTCTCTCTCTCTCTCTCTCTCTCTTGAGCCAGCCCCGAACACTCAGTCCATAGCATCATTGCCCACCACACTGTGATAATGTCAGATGTTGACAATAGGGGGAGCTGGAAGAAGGGTAAGAAGAACTCTTCTATTTTTTTAGTTTAAGAATTTTTTTAGGTTAAAAATATTTTATTTATTTATTTGGAGAAAGAGAGAGAATGGGCACACCAGGGCCTCCAGCCTCTGTAAACAAACTCCAGATGCATACACCACTTTGGGCATCTGGCTTTACGTGGTTACAAGGTATCAAACTTGGGTTGTTAAGCTTTGCAGGCAAGCTCCTTAACTGCTGAGCCATCTCTTCATCCCTCTTTTATTTTTTAAATTTAATTTATTTAGAGAGAGAGAGAGAGAGATTGAGAATGGGTACATCAGGCCTTTTGCATGTACCACCTTGTGTATCTGGCTTTATGTAAATATTGAGGAATTGAACCCAGGGTAGCTGGCTTTTTAAGCCAGTGCCTTTAGCTGCTAAGCCATCTCCCCATCCCAGAACTCTTGTATGTTTGCAAATTTTATGCATCTAAAATGATTGCAAAATAAAAGTGATAAATTGTCAAACATTAAGAAATGTTGAAGGAGAGGCAAGAACAAAAGAAATGCTGGATGGGGATAATGAGGAGGAGGAGGAGGAGGAGGAGGAGAGTGATGAAGGTGATGGTGGAGGTGAGGCTATTAGGGACCAGGCAGAGAATTTCTTCCCATGGACAAAGCAACTCACAAGAGCGGGTGCTGTGTTCCTTCTGCGCATCTCACCTCAGAGGTCTGACAAGAAGAGCTCTACATGCCTTCACCTAGTAGTGCTGCTCTTCGTCACGAGACACCATAATTTCCTCCTGGAATCCCCCCTACAGTAGCTAGCGATGGTGCTGATAATAAGAATGACTATCTTCTTTCTTTCTCGGTCTCTGTCTCTCTCACCCTCTCTATTTCTCAAATTAAAAAATGACTCTCTGAGCACCTGCTCTAGGAGAGGCACTGTTGGAAGTGCTTTTCCACCTACGTTAACCCACAGCACTTCCTCTAGTCTGCACTGTTGTCATATCAAGGCCATAGGGTGCCCAAGACACAGAGAGATGAAGTAACAGGTTACCCAGCTAGTAAGTGGGAGAACTGAGATTTGGACCCAGACAGTTGTAGGAAGAAACAGAGCTCCAATGAGAACATTTTATTTAAAGCCTGCTGGAACCTGGAAATCAACTAAGTGTGGTTGGGGTGGAAAGGCCGTATATAGTGGAGGGTTATTTGTGGCATGGTAAGGCTCAGAAAAATTTGGGCAAAAGAACAGAAACTGTGGATCTAAAGGGAAAGCTGGATAAACAGGACATAGGACATCCTATGTGACTGAATTAAAGAGCAAGTTGGGTTTTGCTTGTTGGTTCCGTTTTGAGAACTGAGACCCGACAGGAAGCTGGCAGTCTCTGACTAAGTCCTGGCCATCCTGAGCCAAGTGCTGAACCAAGACTAAAATTCCGTGCAGAGGCTGTGGGTCGGAGTTCTCTTTCTCAGCCATGGTCTGGCCATCACCCCTCAACCTGCTCTCTACTCCCCTCTCTATTCCAATGCTGAACCCCGCCCAACTCCAAACTCCCAGCTTTTTCTCTGGTGGATCCTCTCACTCCTGTGTTCTGCTTGACTGGCAGATGTCCAGAGCCCTTGCTGGAGGGAGGGAGTAGGGAATAAAGAGAGAGGAAGCAGAGAAAGGAGGGGAGGGAGAGAGGGGAAGGAAGAGAGGCAAACACACCGTAAACGCTTCAACATACCTTATAGTAAGAGCACGTTCTTTCTCTGGCTAGGGTTGATTCTGGGAGGGGAGCCCACATTTCTTAGTGTGGTTGGTAAGCTTGGCTTCGTCCCGGCGCCCCACTTTGCTGTGTTGCGTCCGCACGTTGCCGCACCTATGCCTGAGGGTCCTTGTTGGGGGTCCGTGTCTCCATGGAAGAGATGGAAAGAAAGTCTGCTGCACGTGTGTCACAGGCACGGCACGGGCCATGCAGGGAGACAGCTCACCCAAGCAAAGCTGTGCGCTCAGGATGGAGGCCAGCACACACTTGTGTGCACTCATGCACACATGCACACGCACATGCACATGCAGAAGGCCCCGTGCGGTGCGATCTGTGCGTCCCTGCTATCAGGTGCTGTGGACAGAGGCCAGAGCTCAAAAGTCAGTAGCAAGGCAAGCCCTCTCCTGTGCCACCTCCCCACCTGTGGAGCACTCATCACACAAGGAGCACTCATCACATTGTCACAGGAGTGGCGGCCTGCATTCTCAACCAGTGCTTAACTCTCACTGTGCAGGCCTCATAGTCCGGGCCGCCGCTGGGCATGGCCTGTTTTTAGAAGTATGGTTTGTCCCCAAGGTAGCATAGCAACTACCATTAGGCCACCTGCACCACTGCAGGCCATCAGCAGTGCAGCGTCATCTGGAGTCGGTCCCGCAGCCCAGCAGCCCACACTGGAGGCCTCAGTGTTCAGGTGGCTCCGTGGGCAGAGCAGTGAGGACTGACCATAGGAGGGGGCACCTCTGAGGTGATGGCAGGTCCCCGGGAAGGAAAAGTGGAGCAGCGGCAAGAGCAACACTGCTGCTGCCGCTTCTGTGGTCAGGAGCGTTGTCCAATCCAGAGCCTGGGTGTGCGTGGTATGGATTGCCCACGGGAGGATGTGAGTGGTGCCCTGTTATGACTCAGTAGCTCTGTCACTCACAGCATATCACTCAGAGCTTGTCAGGTGTGTGAAATTCCTTTTTGTCGTTCAAATTGATGTCACATGGGCTCAGCAGTTAAGGTGTTTGCTTGCGAAGCCTACGGACCTGGGTTCGATTCTCCAGTACCCACATGAAGCCAGATGCCTGAAGTGGAGCCTGCATCTGAAGTTCATTTGCAGTAGCTAGAAGCCCTGGCATTCCCTTTCTCTCTCCCTCTCTCTCTCTCTCTCTCTCTCTCTCTACCTCATCTTCTCTCTGCCTTCTTTTTGTCTCTCTCTGCTTGCAACTAACTAAATAAAATATATTTTTTAATTGGGCTGGCGAGATGGCTTAGCGGTTGAGGTGCTTGCTTGCAAAGCCTAAGAACTCGTGTTTGAACCTCCAGGTCCCAGGCAGCCTGATGCACAGATGCAAACATTCAATGTCTCACATGTGCTCAAGGGGGGTGCATGGGTCTGGAGTTCATTCACAGTGACTAAGGCCCTGACATGCCTGTTCGCTCTCTCGCTCTCTCTCTCTCTCTCTCAGTAAATAAATAGATAAATTGATGTCATATCCATTTGGTCACCAGGACGGTTCTGGGAGATCACGGGGTTTGCATCACTCTCCCCAGACTATGGCAAAGTGCTACAAAATCCCCCAAAGAGGCTGGGCAACTAGTTAATGAAATTAGAACCCAGAACTGATAGCTCATAGATATTCCTACCAGCCAAGCCTGCTCAACCTGGTCTTTCAGGAGCCCATCCGGGGTGCAAGAGATGTGCTGCTGGGGAGTTGCCAGGAGCAGAGAGGTGGCTGAGAAAGGCCTCCCCACCCCTTACCTGGCCAAGGCCAGCTTTCCTTCTTCACGCCTTCCTCCAGGTTTGAGCGGGAGCAGAACGACACCTTCATCATGGAGATCCTGGACATCGCTCCCTTCACCAAGATGCGCATCCGCATCGATGGCATGGGCAGCCGGCCAGAGTGGTTCCTGGAGAGGGTAAAGGGTGGCCCCCTCTCCCTTCCAGCCCCCGTCTCCACTCCTCCCTGCTCTTGGGTTATCAGTGACCTTGTTAAAGTACAGCTATCACTGAAGAGGAGTAATGCATGAACCAGGCCATCGACTCCGAGGGACCCTTCAGAGTGAATTAATCAGAAAATGAGGCTTTATTGATTTGTGTCCAGAGAAAGCTAAATTGGCTGCTAGAGAATACAATATGGTGGGCAGAGTCTGGGTGAGGGAAGCTTGGGGTGGGCTTCCTCTGGGACAGAGAGGAATGGAGAAATAGGCAGAAAGAGGCTAGCCTGATGGCAGTGAGCTTCAGATGTGCCTGCTATCCCGTAGTGACCGAGGTGGCTTGCCTCTTCCCACTCTGCTCTCTGTCCTGGGAGGAGCCTGATCCCACCCAGAAGTATGGCTGGAGTCCAGTCTCTGGGCTCTTAGGTTGAAGGCAGCCTGAGGTTTCTTCTTTCTGTCTTCATTGCCCCTTCCCAGCACATGGGCACGTACCACACACAGTCACATACTTGGGTTCTCCTGATAAAAGAAGTCGGCTCCTTCGGAGGACTTTGTTCTTATAATTTGCTCACCTGCTCCATTCTTGTGTAGTATCAAGGTGCTCTGTGCCATTGAACCTCATGTTTCTGGGGCCGAGGAGGGCTGTCAGCATGCTCCACTTTATGAGCACTCCTGTGATGGGAGTGTTCCCTGCATATTCCATGTTGTGTGTGGTCCCAAAGCTGAAGGACAGTGGTACTGATGACAAAGATGAGAGTCTCACAAGTATGCCCCAAGGTCACATGGGCCCCGGGCTCTCCAATCTGTGGTTCCCCTTTTGTACAGTAAGTGGCCGTGTCCTATGGCTGTGATCAAGATCTGCCTACCAGGGTTCCAAAGAGCAGAAATCCCTTCTCTCACACATCCAGGCTGTGCATGCTTGAAAGGCTCTGGGAAGCTCTGCCCTAGGTCTCTGTCCTAGCTCTGCTGGCTCCTGGCCTGAAGTAGCATCACATGGCACTCTCAGAATCCAGCTGCCCATCTCATTTCCCTTAAGGTCCACCCTGGTGACCTCATCTTAACAGGCTACACCTGTGACAGCTCTATTTCTAAATAAGGTCACATCTTGAGAGAGTAAGGGTTAGGGGACAGAGGGACACAATTCAACTCGTAACGACTCCTTCTGCTTGCCTGCCTGGGAGAGTCTTCTCATCCCTCATCCACTCAAGGCCATCTGCTCTGTGTCCCCTCAGGATCCTCCTCCTCCTGTTTAGCCACTGTCAGACTTTCCTCGAGCCAACAATATGGCATCCATGCCAATAACAATCTGGCCAGAGTCAGTATTGTGCTCCCAATTGTCTGTGGATGACAGTGGCTTGATTAGTCATTTTCCTGTCATTTATTCAGCCAACCTAACCTGTGTACCATGCTAGCATCACTCAGGAAGCCCACCTGCCTTAGTTTTTGAATCAAAGTGTCACTATAATCCAAGCTGACCTGGAACTCACTCTGAAGGCCAAACTGGCCTGGAACTCATAGGGCTCCTCCTACCTCAGCCTCTCAGACACTAGGACTAAAGGTGTGCACCACCACACCCAACCTCGTGAAGCTTTTTTCAAAGATGAATTTCCAGTTCCCAAATCCATGAACCTTTCACACTCATGCATAACACATAGGGCAAATTCCTTTCCACACCCTCAAATCTGGGGTCTGGGACCCTGAGTCACTGGGGTTTAGGCAGGGACTCTGGAGTGAGGGAGAGCAGACATCTCCGCTTGGTCTCTCCCCAGATCCTACTGAAGAACATGAGCACGGGAGACCTGACCATGTTCTACTACGGAGACTGGCTGTCCCAGAGGAAGGGCAAGAAGACGTTGGTGTGTGAGATGTGTGCCGTCATCGACGGGGAGGAGATGATGGAGTGGACGTCCTACACCGTCTCAGTGAAGACCAGCGATATCCTGGGTGGGTTGGCATTTCTCCAGCTTCCTGCACTCTTGCCCCAAACCTTCCAATGGAGGCTTGGGACCTGGCTTCTGGTCGGGTCATTTTTCTTCGCATGGCCTTCAGAATCTAGTCAACCCAAATCATCTCCAGCTTGTCACCTTCTGCCAGGACAAAGTACTTCCTGTCCATAATCAAACTGACTTCTTCCCTGTTCCTCACAGAAGTGGGGAGGGCATTTTCTGGGGGTGCCACCCTGTGCTCTGCTGTAAGTCCTCTAAGCCCTTCCTGTGCCCTATGTTGCCTGTCACTCCCGTGCTGTGCATTCTAAACATGTCCAGTATTTCACAGTCACCCACTGAATGCCACCTCTGGCCTGGAGTGTTAGGATAGAGCTGTGACTCAGGGGCCCCGGAAGGTCCGCCATCCTGCTGGCACCAGCACAGCGCTTTGTGAAAAGGCCCTGCAAGGTGCCACCCTAGGTGCTGCTCGGGTGTCTGAGGGAGCCTGCCTCACACCTGCCTGGGATCGGGGCTGAGGATCATGGGGGTTTCCCACAGGGGATACCAAAGTCAAGTACAGAAAGATTTAAAAAAAAAAGAAATAGAGCCATTGGACAGCTGGGACCCTCAGAAGAAGAGAAAAAAAAGTACAAGCTAGTGAGTCAAAGGCTGGGAGCTAACGGAGAACACCCTTTCTTTTGGCCACCGAGGCCATGCTCCTGCCTCCTCTGCCGACACCAAGCATACCCTTGCAGAGGCCATTGCAAAGAATTTGGCAGGCTCACTCATGCTGACTATGAATGAGTATTGGCCATGGCAGCTTACATTTCCAACAGAGCCGTTTGCCAGAGAAATGAAGCTCTCGTGGTAGATTCCTAGGTGTGAATGACAGGTCAGTAAGTCTGGCGGAGTTTATTCTGGGCATATTCCTTCTCCTCATGATGCAGCTTTCCTTGTGATTGCTGCAGGTCCCGAGTGTCCACATGCTCTGGAGCCCTTGGCTCCTTCATGATGTGCTCTTAAAAAACAATTAGGCTCGTTGGCAATGGTGGGTGAGTGTCAGAAGAGTGTCCCCGACCCCTATCCCAGGAGCCTCCGCTTTTTAACCGGGACCCGTGCCTCTATTTGACTTAAGCAAATGATCTGAAGCTGTATGGAAATATCCATCAGAGGTAGATTAGGGAAGTTCGAACTTTCCTGAGTCTGTTCTGACCCTACACTGTGCAGGAGATATCCTGAATCTAAACTGTACAGTGAGTGTGGATGGCAGGACTTAATTCTCTTTAATTTATTTATTTGAGAGAGAATGGCACACCAGGGCCTTTAGCTGCTGCAAACAAACTCTAGAAGCATGTGCCCCTTGGGAATCTGGCTTACATGGGTCCTGGGGAATCAAACCTGGGTCTTTAGGCTTTACAGGTGAGGACCTTAACCACTAAGCCATCCCTCCAGCCTGACTTTAAAATTTTTAAAGGATTTCCCCAGAAATAGATGCATTTTTGGCTTAAGCACTCATAGTTACTGTGACTGCGGTTGGACCACATTAACAATGTGCAAAGGGAAGGTAAAAGACAGAACCGGAGACCTCACTCCCAGCCTTGTCGACTCCGGACTCCATTCCCTATACCCCAGCTCCTTCAAGGGGTCCAGGATCAAACCCAGAGCCAAGGACTGTGCGAGTGACCGCTGTCAGCTCCTCACCTTGTGTCTCCCCAGGAGCAGGCACGGATGCCAACGTGTTTATCATCATCTTCGGGGAGAACGGGGACAGTGGGACCCTGGCCCTGAAGCAGTCGGCCAACTGGAACAAGTTTGAGCGGAACAACACAGACACGTTCAGCTTCGCCGACATGCTGAGTCTGGGCCACCTCTGCAAGCTGAGGGTCTGGCATGACAACAAAGGTAGCTGCCCCTTCTTGCTTGAGGCCAGGATGGTGAGGGGCAGCCCCCGCTGGGATGCGATTCACAGGGCCCCTGTTCCCTGGGCGTGTAGACTCTGCTTACCCAAGCTGATGTCCATGGGCACTTATTACACCTGGGGCTCTGTTCCTCCTGTTTCCTCCCTGGAAGATTAGTGGCTCTTCAGTCTTTGTGATGTCAGGACACAAATTCTACTGAGCCAGAGGCATGCAAGTAGAATATTTGATTAGCACGCACAAGGCCCCGTGTGTCGTCCCCAGAAAGCAGGAAGGGAGGCGAAAAAACAAGCGAGGGGGTAGGGATGCCACCAAATTCACTTCCTATGCATTTTTCTAGAAAAGAGTTTACTTGTTCATTTGTGGTACTGAGCTTATAAGTAACTATATCAACTACAAACTATCAAATAAGATATCAGCCAAGTGAAAAAAACGATTAAAAATTTTATTTTTGTTTGTGTGTGTGCATGTGTGTCTGTGTGTGGTGCATGCAGTCTATGCACATATATACGCCCTTGCGGGGTCCTGTGTGCTTACCTGAGGCCAGAGTGGGACATCCAGTGAACCACTCCATCAGTCTTCTGCCTGGTCTTATTTTGAGCTGGAGTCCCCTTTTACTAATTCCAGAGCTTACTGGGCTCCAGAGATGCTCAGGTCTCTGCTCCCCTGCTGGACTTGGGTCACAGGCGCATATGACCATGCCCAGCTGATTGATGTGGGATTGGGCAGCGCGCCTCCCTCAGCCACTGCACTGGAACTCCAGACACTTGCACTGCCTAGTGGGCATGTGAGACCTTGTGCTTGCCTCACCTTTGTGCATCTGGCTACCGTGGGATCTGGAGAGTCAAATGTGGGTCCTTAGGCTTTGCAGGCAAGCACTTTAACCTCTAAGCCATCTGTCCAGCCCCCAATATTCTTTTGATTATCATTTGGCTGTTGGCAGGCTTCTCTCTTTTTCTGACTTTGGGTCTACACCTAGTTGATGGGTTAAAGTCAGATTTACCCTCCTTGGTGCACTGCCTCCCTCACTTGCGTCTCTTATCTTGGGTTGAAGCTAGCCTCTGCCATGCTGCTCCCAGCCTTCCTTAACCTTTGCGCTCACCCTGCCAGAGCTGGCCTGGTGCTCTTCTCTTCTTTTCCAAATCCTGCTGCAGACCCACCCATGCACCATGGCCACTGATGAAACCCAACTCAGCAGTCAGCAGTGCTTCTAGAAGGAGTGATGCTACGTTGTCCTAACATGAGGTTAGGACAAACCATTCCCTGTAACACAGTAAACCCAGATCCAACACAGATAGAACAGCCAGCGTTTGAAGCAATAACACAGTGAGGGCGTGTCCAGCACTTCACAGTTGTCAGACTGCCTGTATCTTCATGCAGGCATTCATGTCCTCAGTGTGGAGTGTTCCTCATGAGCCTGTGAGGTATGAGAGAGACAAAGGTTTGGCCCTTGAATACAACTTGGTGAACTTCTGCAGCAAAGGTGCTTTAGTGGCCTAAGCAGTATTGAGGCCTAGGGATCGTCTACTCAGGTCAGCAGCAGAGGGATGCAGACAGCAGCCATTGGAGGTTTTCTGGGGCTTGTTTCTGGTGTCCATTCTGCCTGTCACAGTCCTGCGCCCTCAACTGCCACTGAGCAAGAAGGAAGACAAGGCAGTGAGAGGCAGCCTCCTCTATCTGCTTGCTGCGCCTCCCAGTGTGCTCATCATCAGGGTGTGGGGAAGAAGGTGCAGTGGTAGAGGACTCTTCTTCCTCACCTGTCCGTTTATATCAGCTGGACATTTTTGTCACTGGGACAAAGTATCTGACAGAAACAACGTAAAGGAGGACAGAGATTTATTGTGGCTCGTGGTTTCGGAGCAATCAGTCAGTGGTCAGCTGGCTCCTTTGTTTCTGAGATTCAGTGAGGCAGAGCTTCATGGAGGAAGGGTGTGGCTGAGGAAAACCACTCATCTCATGACAACCAGAAGCAGACAAGCACAAGAAGAGATGAAGACCAGAGCTAGCATTCTAATGCTCATCCCAGGCAACCCATTGTTCAACCAGACCCTATCTCCCACAGTCCCACTGCCTCCTCAATAGCCCAGTCAAATTTTGAACCCATTAGATCAGAACCTTCTCATGATCCAGCTCTTTGGACAGAAAACTCAGAGGTGGGCCTTACTGATCTTGTAGGCATTGTTCAATCCAATCAAGGTCAGAGTCAAGATTAACAACATCATTCAAAGGGCAACATGAGTCTGGTGGGGAGAAATGTACCAGTAAAATCTTCTCACATATGCATAATGCATCCCAACAACACAAAGACTCTGAGTTTTCCTCCCCGCCATCATCCCTTTTGTCCATCATGATTGCCTTAGTAACAGGTTGTCTGGCAGTCAAAAGTCTGACTGAGGGCTGGAAAGGTGGCTTAGCGGTTAAGGCACTTGTCTTTGCCTAAAGACCCAGGTTCATAAAAGGCTTGACAGATGCGAGGAACCAGATCAGTAAAGCTAGTTCAGGTTTATTGGCACAGCTCTCTGGCGAGGTTCCCTGGCCCTAAGATAAGAGGCCAGAGAAGTCACATACATGACCTAAGATCGAGGTCTTTTAAAGGGAGGGCAGGGAAAGATGGCGTGTTACTAGGAACCAGGGGCAGGCTGAGGAAAGTAACTATTTCAAGGATGGGAGAGAGCAGAGGTCTCCTTATAAAGTCCCAACTAGGGAGGGGACCAGCCATTGGCCAGCCAGCAGGGGAGTCTTGAAACTGCTGGTCCTGATCATGTCCAGGAATGTGGGAGGTGGGGGTCATTGGAGGGCATGGCCACCATGTTAGGTGCTTTGTTCTGAGCATGGTCCGGCATAAACAGTTTGATTCCCCAGGACCCACGTAAAGCCAGATGTACAAGATAGTACATTCCCCTGGAGTTCATTTGCAGTGGCTGGAAGCCTGGCATTCTCATTATCTCTCTCTCTCTCTCTCTCTAAATAAATAAATAAATAAATAAATAAATAAATAAATAAATTATTTTTAACACTTATTTTTTAAAAGTCTGACTGAATAAGCACTATTGTCTCCAAGACCATATTCTGTTCCAGACACTTGAAATGATCAGACGGAGCCTTTGGCATGGTATTTAACAATGGATCGCTTGGCAAAGACAAGTGTGTAAGCCCTGAGGCCCACGCCTGTGTCTGCACAAGCCTAGTGAGAAGCGCAGGCTGGGTGGGGCCGGCGTGTAAGGAGGGGAGAGCACAGTGGGTGCTCCATCAACATCATCTCCCCCCTCCCCTCTCCCCTACCAAACCAGGCAAAAGCTAAATACGTCAGGTTCTTTATACCAGAATCCTGTTCTGCCACTCCTTCTATTGCACAAGCAGTAGAACTAAGGGACCATAGAATCTTAAAGGAAGAAAAATAGAGTTACCAGGCAGGCTAACCCACTAGGAGAGACTAGGCTAGGGATTCCCTCATCACCTCACAGTTAAGCAGAAAAGTGGGCAGATAATTTTATGGAGACTTGGACGACCCCCTTCCCCCTTACCAAGAAGAGAACGTCATGCCAGGACCATTCACAATGTGAGCATTTCGCTTATGGGATGAGGATGACCAGAAAGCCTCAAGTTGTATGTGCTTAGACATCCTTTGCTTCAAGAGAAAACACTTGGCAGGGTCTGGCGTATTCGGGAGCTGTCCGAGGTCCTGATTCCTCTTCCGGTTTCTTTTGACTCTGGACACCTGCAGCCTGACCTGAGGTTCCTGCCTTGGTGGCTCACTGTTCCCTTCCTCCCTCCTTTCCCCTCTCTGTTTCCTTCCATTCCCTTCCTTTTGGCTTTACTACCTCCCCCCACACACCCGTTCTCGCTTTCATTCCTTCTTGTTTATGAGGTCTCATGCTGGAGCCCATGCTGTCCTTGAACTCAGCAATCTCCCAGCCTCATCTTCCTGTATGTTGAGATTACAAGTGTGATCCACCACACCTGGATGTGGATATTTTTTGTCTGGCTCACTATAGATTCCCAGGCATTTGGCAATGTGGTCCAGATTACATGCATCCCACCCCAAACTGGCAACAACAACAATAAAAAAAAAAAAAAAAGAAGCACGGGAATGCTGGTCAAAGACTGAGCTCACCTTTGCAGCTTCATTTTATTCAGTTCCAATTTGCACCTAACTAGGCTTTGTGCTTAGGCTGAGTTGATTTCTCCTGGGGCTGCTATCCCCACAGGGTTTGTTTTCATCTTCTATCCCGTTCTGTTTCTCAAAAAGCACCTTCTAGAGTCCTCTTGGGCATTTCTACCTCCCTGGCATAGCCTTCCTTTCCACCTAAGAATGTAGAGTTCACATCTTTGACAAGAATGTTTTAAAACTAATGCAGTAGCATTGTAGGATTTAAGGATAACATTAATTCCAAGTGATGTCCAAGTTTACCTCTTTCTTTGTTTTCTATTTACCTAATATGACTTCTCCTCAGACAAAACAAACAGTTCAGATTTTTTTGCTACCACATCTGTAAAACCCCTATGGTTATGTTAATATCAACTAATAGGCCAGTGGCAGTTGGTTCTTATTCTGCACGGTCAATGTACTATTTGGGCAGTTGCAGTCCATGATTGATTGGCCCCATTGTTTTGGACCTGGCAGCGCATGTGACAAGGCAGCACATGATGGTGGAAGTGCATGGAAGAGCAAGGATACTCTCATCAGAACCCAGGCAGCAGAGAGAAGAAAGAGCCAGGATCCACCATCTCCTCAAGGGCACATCCTCACTGACCTAAGGAACTTGCACTCTTTAAGGCTTCCCTGCCTCCCATTAGCACCATGCTGGGGACTGAGCCTTTAACTTGTGGGTCTTTAGAGGACATTTAAGACCCAAACTTTAGCAGATAGTACTGAAGTCATGAATAAGACATAACAGAAGCCTATGCAGACTGAGAAACTTGAGAAAAGCAAGGGTGGCCTAGAGTTGGTTCCTGAAAAGCCCAGCATTGGTGTTAGATAAGTCAAGGGAAGGGAGAGGCGGGAGAAGAGAATTTATCTCTACATTTTAAAAAGTTTATTTATTTATGTGAGAAAGAAAGATAGAGAAAGAAAGAAGCAGAGTGGATTGCCAGGACCTCTAGCCACTGCAAAGAAAACTCCAGACACATGCACCACCTTGTACATCTGGATTTATGTGGTTGCTGTGAAATATAACCTAGGTCATTTGGCTTTTCTGGTAAGCACCTTAACCACTAAAGCATCTCTCTACATTTCTTGCTTTCAAAATCGGATGTGCTTGGGAAAGGAGAAATCTCTAATGCAAAGATTGTTCACCTGTAATAAAATCTGAAGATGTGGTATGTTGGTACCTGACTCCATGGCTTCTTGGACATACATTTAATAGCAGAAGCATAAAACTACATTTATTATTAAATAGCAAATGAATTTAAAGTGTTTAAAATATTCACTTGTTCCTATGAAATTTCCAAAGTCTCTGTATTAGATTTTTTTTGAGGTAGGGTCTCACTGTAGGCCAGGCTGACCTGGAACTCACTATGTAGTCTCAGGGTGGTCTTGAACTCACAGTGATCCACCTACCTCGGACTCCCATGTGCTGGGATTAAAGGCGTGTGCCACCAGGCCTGGCTTGGATTAGAAATTTTGACATAGCAAACATTTAAGTCATTATAATGGAGAGAATGAAGATAAACCTTTTATCATTTATGGCTTTAGGGTTATCAGATAAAAAAGTTCATGGGCTGGAGAGATGGCTTAGTGATTCAGGTGCTTTCCTGAAAAGCCACGGGACTCGGGTTTGATTCCCCATGACCCACACACAAGGTGCCACTTGTGTCTGAAGTTTGCTTGTAGTGGCTGGAGGCCCTGGTACACCCATTATCTTTCTGTCTGCCTCTCTCTGTGTGTGTCTGTCAAATTAATTAATTAGGGCTGGAGAGATGGCTTAGCGGTTAAGCGCTTTCCTGTGACGCCTATGGACCCTGGTTCGAGGCTGAATTCCCCAGGACCCATGTTAGCCAGAGGCACAAGGGGATGCACGCGTCTGGAGTTTGTTTGCAGTGGCTGAAAGCCCTGGCAAACCCATTGTCTGTCTCTCTCTATCTGCCTCTTTCTCTCTCTGTCTGTCACTCTCAAATAAATAAATAAAAATAATTTAAAATAATTAATTAATTAATTAATTTTTTTAAAGCTCATCATTGTTTCTCCAAGTGCTCCCCTCAATACATGGGCGTGAGCATGTGTGTATGCACACACAAACACACACACACATGCACATAAGGTGTCAGGAGACCTTTCTTGCCTAGCCACCTTTGCTCTCTGGTTCTCAGTGTCATGTGGAATCACGCTTTTTTCCTGACTTTTCCTCTCCAATCAGAGAACGGTGTGGTACTTTGAGCTTAGCAATAGACACAGTCTCTATGCTTAGCTGTTTCCATTCTAAAGTCTTTCTCTTTTCCTCACTCTCCTCTTTAATAGCTTCCTGCACTATGAGGCCAGCTATTGTTTAAATTTTACTTTGCATGAAATAACATCTTTTGGCCAAGCTAACAGTTTTTTATAAGTAGATACTGGTGAGATAACTTTGCACCTGCAGTTTCTTTCTGCTGCTTAATTCTTATACAACCTTCAAAATTCAGATTAGCTACTACCTTCTCTTTGAAGTTCCCTGACTATCACAAATGAAGTCATATCCTCACCATTCTGCTCATACCTCAATTTGTAGCACAGTACTGAATTGCAATTATCTTTCCAATTACAATTGTCAGACTTTGAGTATCTCAAGGGTAAGGACATTGCTTGATTGACACTTGTATTCTGAATACCTTGCACTTAACAGGTCTTTGCAATTATGTGAGTGAATGAATGAATTGATGCTAAGCATCAGCTTGTAGCAGCTTCTGATTCCTGGACAGATGGCTGCAGACTTCCCTCCTTCTAAACATCCATGGAGATATCTTTCTCCTCTCTAAGTATTTGAAAGGTCTCTGGCTGTAGCACATCCCCTGACACTTAGAAAGGTATTCTTAAATCTCTAGGGGTAGGTGTCAAAGTTCTAACAGTATTCCATCCTACAAATTATTGCCCACTCTGAACTCAGAATGTGACTATATTTGTAAATGGCATTTTTTAAAGGATGAAATCATCCTAGGTTTAGAGTGGGCCTTAAACCCAAAGGTAGCTGTGTTCATACAATATGAAAGACCACAGTGGGATGCAGAAAGATTACAGATCAAAGATGGAACTAGAAGTTACAAGCCAAGGAACACCAAGAATGTTTAGGACCTACCAAAACCAGCAAGAGGCAAAGGGACACAGTGCTGGAGTGCTCAGAGTAAAACATGGCCCCACAGACACCTTCCCTTAAGATTTCTCTTTTCAGATCTTTGAAGTAATACATTCTGATTGTTTTTAGCCACCAACTTTGAGGTAATTTTGGATGCAGCTGTGGAAAAATAAAGCAGTAGGGGAAACCTAGTGGGGAATGGTAAAGACTTTCCTAGGGGTTCCATGCAGTCGTATGACTGAAGCAATGAATCTGCTTCAGAAGCCACTGAGAAGATAGTCAAGTTCACTGGACTAAGGAAAAATACACCAAGCCAGAGTGCATTTCCACTGGGCTCAATATCAGAAGGGTCAACTTCTGCAGCTTAGGCACAGCAGGGCTGGTGCCCCATCCTAACACTCGAGGTGGTGCCCAGTGGTGATCTCCTGGAAAACATGTTGCTACTGACTTCTGTAGTTGAGGGATGCGTTTGGTGGTAACTAGGAAACAAGAGCAAACCATTCTCTATGCATGGAAAGAGAAAAGGTCTAGGGCTGCTAGGCATCATAGACTAACTTCAGATCTCACTCTGCACCTGCCATTTAGTTCCAGCCACCGAGATGGCTACCTGGTGTCCTGATGCCCAGAGTGTAACTTGCCATGAGGATGTGTCCTGCCTGTGGGCAACACACAAGCTCTCTCATCTTTCTTTTTTACTGAAAGTTCCTCGTGTTGTCTGACCTTATGTAATCTCCCCACCAAAAACAGTGAGCATTTGTATAATTCAAGCATAAATTCTGTCTCCTTTACTCCACTATTAGCTCCATGGGTTCTACTGTATTGTTCTTGGTTATCTTTCTCTGAGACCTATTGCACTAGATATGATGTAACAGGGAATTAATATAGTTTAATGGAATTTAACTACACTCTTCTTATTTTGATTTATTTACTTGAGAGAGATAGAGAAGGGGGGAAAGAGGAGAGAGAGGAAGGAAGAGTGAGCATACCAGGGCCTTCAGCCACTGCAAATGAACTCCAGACATATGTGCTACCATGTGCATCTGGCTTACATGGGTCCTGGGGAATCGAACCTAGGACCTTTGGCTTTGCAGGCAAGAACCTTAAGTGCTAAGCCATTTCTCCAGCCTATACTCTTCTCTTTAATATTTATTTATTTGGAGAAAGACAGAGATAAGGCCAGGGCCTCCTGCCACCACAAACGAATTCCAGATGTGTGTAGCTCTTTGCACATTTGGCTTTATATGGGCACCAGAGAGCTGAATGTAGGCCTTCGGGCTTTGCAAGCAAGCACCTTAAACCACTACATTCTTCTTTCAGGTTCTCAGATCCTTCCCTGTCATTTCATACCTCAGTCATAGAGAATTGAATTTTCTCCAGAATTGGAGTTTTCCTTGTGCTCTGGCCATAAACCTCAGGCCCATGATTAAATCCTCCAGTAGCCAATTCCCCTCCTTCATGTAGAAAGACTTCCCTGGTTTTTCCTGACTCATGTTACTACTGTGAGAACTCCTGAGAACTGATTAGCCAATTCTCTTATTACTGTCCAAACCTTGCAGAGGACAGGCGTGATCAGCACCGCGGACAGCGCCACGCGGCACCCACACAGCCGCTTGCTCATACTAGTTAAATATCAGACTCTCCAAAGAGCTTGACACACACCCCTGTGCAGGACTTGGATATCAACGACTTTTATTTGATGGGCTAGAGAGATGGCTTAGCAGTTAAGGCGTTGGCCTGCAAAGCCAAAGGGCCCAAGTTCAATTCCACAAGACCCTTGTAAACCCGATGTACAAGGTGTCCCATGCATCTGGAGTTCATTTGCAGTGGCTGGAGGCCCTGGCATGCCCATATTCATATATTCTCTCTCTCTCTCTCCCTCCCTCTCTCTCTCTCCCCCCCCCCCTTTTTTGTCTCTCTGCCTCTCCTCAAATAAATAAAAATAAAGTATTTTCTGGAAAAAAAAGGCCTTGGCCCCATAATGGTTCTCTGTTCTCAAGAAATCCTGTGACAGGGCTGGAGAGATGGCTTAGCGGTTAAAGCGCTTGCCTGTGAAGCCTAAGGACCCCGGTTCGAGGCTCGGTTCTCCAGGTCCCACGTTAGCCAGATGCACAAGGGGGTGCACGCGTCTGGAGTTCGTTTGCAGAGGCTGGAAGCCCTGGTGCGCCCATTCTCTCTCTCTCTCCCTCTATCTGTCTTTCTCTCTGTGTCTGTCACTCTCAAATAAATAAATAAATAAATTTAAAAAAAAAAAAGAAATCCTGTGACATTAATATGCTCATCTTTTCCTTACAGACAGAGAAGAGGGTCTCCTCCTCTCCAGCCAGACTTTGGGACAATACCATTGATGGGTCTTGAGGCTTAGCAGAGAGAGGACTCTAGGGTTATGAGAGGAATAGAGAATCTAGATCCTATGCTCCACTCCTCTCAGCAGTAACTACCTCCTCTGGGGATGAAAGCTTAAACATCAAGAATACTAAGCATGTCATTAAGTTTCCTCTTTGCCATATTCTCTTCATATTTAGTCTAAAGTTTCTTGCAGCTGTAGCTTTCCTTTTGCATTGAATTGTATGAGGACAAATATATTTCCTTCCACAATAGCCAAAGATTCCTAAATAAATGCACAAATGAGTTTACAAATGTATAGCACAATTAAAGTAAAGCCTCTGTCTCATTCCTTGAATCTACTTTCTGGGTTTTTTGTTTAAACAATAGCTTATTTAATAAAAAAAGTTTTAAAAATTCACAAAAGTGAAGGAAATAGCAAAATTAATTCCCACTTGAGTATCACCTCAGTGCAACAACTACCAAACTTTAAATGTCAACTTTAAGCTTTTTGCTTTTTCATTCTTGACTTCTTTTTGGTAGCTAGAGGATAGACTTTGTTTCATTTCATTCCAAGTGTAACTAGTGTGTTTCTCATTTGAAAATGGATATTTTCCTATAAAAACACACCACCACCGGGCATGATGGGGCATGCCTTTAAACCTAGCAGTTGACAGACTGAGGTAGGAGGATCACTGTAAGTTTGAGGCCAGCCTGAGATTGTATAGTGAATTCCAGGTTGGCCTGGGCTAGAGCGAGACCCTACCTCAGGAAAACAAAACAAATCAAAAAACAGACACACCACCATTATCACACTTAACAAGGATATCTTTGTATTATTTAATTTCTAATTCATAGAAATTTTTCCCAGTGTGGTGGTGAGTAAATTTCATTAGTGATATGTGTGGACTACACAGAAATGTAAATTTCCCCAGTGGTGAGGAAGGGCTTGGTACTGACGTGTCGCAAGGCAGGCAGAAGTCTTTGCTGATGCTGACATCCAGTGCTGGATTCTGTCCCGATTGTTCCTTTGTCAGTTTTCTTCATAGCTTCTCATCTAATGGCTTCCCCTGGTGATCATCAATTAGAGTTCCAAATGTGATTGTATAATTCTGTCATTTCTTATCCACTTATTAGCTGGAAGTTTTCTTTAAAAAAAATTGTCCCTGAGGTTATTTGATTACCATAAGATACAGTTCAAAGAAGGAAAATCAAGATAGATGATTAATTTGTCCCCTTAATTTCAATGACTCAGATAGCTTTTACAAGACTGAATAACTTCTAACCCAAGCACTTATTTTCCAATTCATCTGACTCTCCTTGCTCCCTCTGTTTAAATGAAAACTCTAGCAAGTAAAAAAATTCTTTTAACCACAAATAAGACTGATGTGTTTTCATTTGAATAATATAAATTCCTATAAATAGAAAGGGCCTCACTGAGCATGGTGGCACACGCCTTTGGTCCCAGCACTTAGGAGGCAGAGGTAGGAGAATCACCATGAGTTCGAGGCCAGCCTGGGACTACAGAATGATTTCCAGATCAGCCTGGGCTAGATTAAGACTCTACCTAAAACACACACACACACCAAAACAAAACAGAAAATAGAAGGGCCTCAAAAATTATCCTTTTTTTTTAATTAACATTTTCCATGATTATAAAATATATCCCATGGTAATTCCCTCCCTCCCCACCCCCACACTTTCCCATTTGAAATTCCATTCTCCATCATATTACCTCCCCATTACAATCATTGTAATTACATATATACAATATCAACCTATTAAGTATCCTCCTCCCTTCCTTTCTCCACCCTTTATGTCTCCTTTTCAACTTACTGGCCTCTGCTACTAAGTATTTTCATTCTCACGCAGAAGCCCAGTCATCTGTAGCTAGGATCCACATATGAGAGAGAACATGTGGCGCTTGGATTTCTGGGCCTGGGTTACCTGACTTAGTATAATACTTTCCAGGTCCATCCAAAAAATTATCCATTTTAATTCCCACAGTGTACAAGTTAGGAAACTTAGGCATGGGGAAGTTTTAAGATGTTCAGCTAGGAGAATATCCTGAGACTGGAACCCAGATCTGTCAAATTCCAGAATATTAGTCTGGGAAACCTCTTAGGCGATGAACCTGTGTGTGTTTAGGAGATAATAAATAGAGTCTTGTAGTCTTCCATAGCTATGGCTCACTAATGACTCCATGCCTCATTTCAAACCATCCATTGATCTCGCTGAGGAAATGTGAGGCACCCAGATGGGCTCTTAGCTCCCATAGGTTATTTTTAAGGAAGGTGTTGCTTGGTGAAGTGAATATTTCTACCTGAGAAGAATTTCAATAGTTTTCACTGAAATAAAAAAGAAACTAACAGTTCACTTTTGAATGTAAAAATAATTTATCACATCTATGTTTATTGAATGCTAAGTCCATAACACCGTGATACAATTAAGAAGTCATAAGACAGGGTTTCCACTCCTTGAAACTGAATGCATGTAAAAATAGTCCTAACAAAGTCTGGGCACAGTCTCGACCTCAATAGCAAAGGTTTCCTTGGACATTGCTCATGGCAAGGAACAGGCATGCATTAGGGCTTAAATCTGAAATGACCCCCTCGCCTCATGTTTTGAATACTCGGTGTCTAGTTGGTGGTGTACTTTGAAGGTTGTGGGCCCTTTGGAAGGCAGGACCTGGAAGGTGGAACTAGGTCAGTAAAGGGAGCACGGGATGGTTGTGGCTGTCCCTGGTTCCGGGACCTGTCTCTACAAGAACTGTGGTCGTGTTCCTGCCATCAAGAGCTCCACCTTATCTCCCCTGTCATAATGGCCTGTTCTTGAAGCCATGAGCCCAAATGAACTCGCCCGTAAGTTGTTTCTGTCAAGTATTTTGCTCACAGTGTCAGGGAAAGATTCTTATACAACCAACAGGAACAGCATGGGCCTGGGGTGGGGGGTGGTGGGGGGCAGACTAGAGGGCCTCACCGATGCAGTGAGAGCTAAATTGTCCAGAGCATGGGAAGGGCCGTAGCTTGGAGCCATAATAAGGAGAAAGGCAATTATGAATCCATCTCACTGGGATAGGGGATTACATAAGGGCTTTTCCTTACTGGTTGGTGTCAGGCTAATAAAGGCCCCGAGTGTGTAAACATGCAGCTATAAATGCTGAGGCTTTTGCCCAAGTGCAGAAAGCCACTGGTGACTTACAGACAGTAGGTGACATGTTGAAATCTCAGGGTCTCCTGCTGACAGCTGTGATGTCATTCCCTAACCGGGAAGATTAAGACCCATATTGGTTCAGGGATCCCAAGCCTTTTCCTGGAAATAAATTTTAGGACTTCCAGAATAAAATAATCAATTGTACTAGAACAGGCCATTCTTTCCGGGGGGTGGGGGGGAGGCTATAAATTCCCCTTGCAAAATTCCCGCCATCACTGTTCTTCCTCATTCTTTCCCATTCAGCCCTAGCGTACACTCATAGCACACCATCGTACAAACAATAAAAATTTATTAGATAACACAATGAGCACTCTTTTAGGTCCTGGCATATAGTAATGGACACATCAGGCCAGCCTTTAGATCTCAGGAAGCTTACAGCTTCATGGACAGAGATAGACAGTATGATCTACAATAAAATCAAACCAGCTATTTGAGACCATATATCAACATTATATACAATAAAATAACAATGGGCATTTTAGTTGTCAAGCGGGTAAAGTGATTGACAGCAAGAAACCAGAGACGAAGAAAGCCCCGCAGACAGTGTCCCATCGACAAGGACTTTCCCAGAGGTGGATTTCAATGCTTTGGCACTTGAGCAGAGAGGCATCTCTGGCCCTTAGACTCCAGGGAACGTCGCTCCAGACAGACAGGACAATAAATGCAGTGCTCCCCAGGCAAAACAGGGTCCTATCAGTCAAGGTATCAGAAGAGGCTCAACGTAGGTGGAAGACAATGAGATTGTGAGCAGTACAGAGGGAGATCAGAGAAGCAGAAAGGGATTTGAGAGTGTCAATCTACAGAGTGCTGCGTGAGTAGTTTGTACTTCATCCTGGGGCTGATGGGAAGGCTCCGGAGGCCTTCATGTGGAGAAATGGCAAAGTCTGACATGTGATTGTAAAAGAACACTGTCGTGTATGGGAAACACACTGGTGAGAGCATGGTGTGCCGGGCGAGAAATGAGGGGCAGGGGTCAACTGGTTATCCATCAACAAGGTACAGGGGAGAATTTGTAGGCTGTGCATACAGTGGAAACCAGGAAGATAGGATGAAGAACACGTTCACCTTCTACTGTGTACAAAAGCAAGGTAGTGAATTGTGTGAGCAGTTTGCTCCCTGTGTGTAAAAACTAACAGCAAAGCTGGGCTTAGTGGCACACACCTATAGTCCCAGCCCTGAGGAGGCTGAGGAGGTAGGAAGCATCACAGTGCGTTTGAAGGCACCCTGGGGCCACAGAGTGAGTTCCAGGTCAGCCTGGGCTACAGTGAGACTCTTCCTTAAGAAAACAAAACAAAACAAAACAAAAGTGATGGTAAACAGTAAGGGAGGGGGATTTGTAAGAAAGTGGTTCTTCTAACAGCCAGTTTCAGGTGGTTCCCTATTGAGATACAGGTTGTGTGGGGTGTCTGCCTCCTGCCTGGTGCTGGCCTCCCAGTTAGGCATGTTGTAACTAGGGGTCTGTTTACCATCGTACTGTCTTCACCAGCAAAACCTGGTGACATCAGTTCGCCTAGAGCTGCCTGTTTCCACCTGCATGTTGGCTCTTCATGGGAGCGGGCCAATCACACCCAACATTCCCAAAACAGGATAAGTAGAAACAGCAGGGTGTGGAGCTGAGAAACAAGCCTTGCTTACCTAAAAGGAGTTGAGGTTAGTCTGCTGTTTAGTACAGGATTTTCATTGCTGAATGCTAACTGTAACTGTAAAGAAGTATTGGGCATGGCATGAGACACATACACACACACCAGAGGGTAGAGAGTGAAGGAAAGACCAGGAATCTCTTGCACTTGGTTTTCTTCCAATACAATCAACAGTGTTTTGTTTTTTGTTGTTGTTGTCTGTTTTGATTTCCCTCTTGCTTGCCTCTTCCTTCCTGTGTTCTATTTAGAAGCCTTTGAGGAAATGCCTTTGCCAACATTGGCTGCATCATTTTCTCACTGAATGCACTGGGGCTTGCTGCATCCTTCGTCAGTTTCATGAGAGTGTCAGGGGCCATCTCCAAAAGCAGCCAATTTGCATACTTGTGGATGAAACCGGTCTAATTGTAGAAAAGCGAAAAGGATGTATCGAGTTAAAAAAAAAAACAAAACAAAACTTTGTGGGCTTGGGAAACGGCTCAGTGATAAAAGGCACTTGTTTGCAAAGCCTGCCTACCTGGGTATGATTTCCCCGGTGCCAAATGAAGCCAGATTCACAAAGCGGTGCATGCATTTGAAATTCATTTGTAGTGGCAAGAGACCCTGATGTTCCTATTCTCTCTCTCCCTCCCTCTCTGTCTCTCAACAAGTATAATAAAACATTTAAAAATTCAACTTTGTGACAAACTAACTCATCTCACCATTATAACTTGGGAGACTTTGCACGTCTCTTTGTGCTGCTATAAGTGCCCGAGACCAGAGGCACGATCTCTGAAGATGTTGCTTTAGGCAATGTCTGCTCCTAGAGAAAGATTTTCTGACGGGAACAGTGAGGCTTAAAGCTCCAAGAGGCTGAAGAGGACAAGGGGTAAGAGCAAACCACATCGATGTGTCCTTTGTAGGACTGCCTTGTGGACACATTGTGAGCTTCTGGCATTTTTCTAATATCACTACAACCTGGCAGAGCTCTAGGTTCACTCTCCCTGTGGGGACCCGCAGTGTTTGAAGTACTCAAGGATACTTTGAGGAGTGGGGAGACATGGCAGCCGTATGTGATGTAAGTTGCCCAGCTGTCATGGCAAAGGCACATCAGCCCACACTTGCCAGTTGCACTGTGGTGGGAACACTTCTGAGGGAAGCCCTGCCAATTACAACAGAGCTCCATGCTCAGGAACAGCCCAACACATGTCAAATGCAGGAACACATCCTAAAGAGACATGGTAGCATCTGGGCTCTTTTGTCACTGTTGAACAGTTCCACCAGGAAGCCTCCAGGTATATCTTACTCATTCAGCATTCATTGAGTAACCGTTGACCTGCTCATTGCAACAGTAGGCACTGGGAAACAAACCCCAGTTTCTGCTCTCAACCCTCCTGGTTTCAGGTCTCGTGTAAGCAGTGATGATACAAGGAGGTCAAGGTGCCCCCAGGACAGATGCATGGTGCCATGGGAGCATGCGGGCGAGAAACTCTGACGCAGTCTCCCGAGCGATGGGGAGTGATGGCAAAGGTTTCCTGGAGGAGTCGGTACCTGAGCTGAGTGGAGAAAGGTCACTGGCGTGAGCTTGCTGAACAAATGTCAGCAAGTAACAGAAGCCATTTTTCAGCTTTAGGGATTCCCAGAAAAGTCTGTTTATGGATCATGGAACTCCGCTGTGAACCAGATGGAAACAACAAGCCCTTCCCTTGATAAACTGTCCACACTGGATAGGTTCTTAGTTGGAGAAACTTGTAGTCTGAAACTAGAACAGCGCGGGAGAGATGGCTCGGCAGTTAAAGGCACTTGCTCGCCACGTTTGAAGGCCTGGGTTCAATTCTCCAGTTACCATGTAAAGCCAGATGCACAAAGTTGTGGGTACATGCATGTGTACTTTGTAGTGGCAAGAGGTCCTGACATGCCCATTTCTCTCTCTCTCTCTCTCTTTCTCCTTATAAATAAATAAAACTAGAAATGTTTTTTAAGAAGAAAGTAGAACAATTTCTTGGAGCCCATAACTCTTAAATCTCGTGCAGAAACTCTCTAAGAATTTTGCAAGCACATCTACATGGCCTCAGCTGGAAGAGTCCTCCGAGGCCACCTCACCCAGTCTGTTACTCCATCAACAAGACTACCAGGCTCAGAGAGAAAGAGAGGGCGGGAAGCTTGTCCAGGGTTCCACGGCCATGGGTGGAGGAAAGGAGGTCTGTTCAGGGAGGGAGGACATTCCCCTTGCCCAGTCCCCATGACACCTCTTCCACAGGGCTCTTTCCTGGCTGGCACCTGAGCTACGTGGATGTGAAGGACAACTCTCGCGACGAGACCTTCCGCTTTCAGTGTGACTGCTGGCTCTCCAAGAGTGAAGGCGACAGGCAGACAGTCCGTGACTTCGCGTGTGCCAACAACGAGATCCGTGAAGAGCTGGAGGAGACCAGTAGGTGGAAAGACCACATTGTCCCAGGGTGGACACTTCTGGTTAAAGGGCTGGCTTAGGTGGAGGTTGGGAATAGTATGAGAAGGAGAGCGTCCTGCGGGGTGTTTGATGTGGATGAGGGAAGCGCCTCATGGGGGAATTTCAGAAGAAGTCCTCTCAAAGTGAAACCTAAGCTGCTCTTGGCTCTGAGTCACAAGGACTTATTGGGTTACAGGAACATCCGCTGGGGACAAGCTATCCCAATGCGAGAGCTGGGCTGGGCTGGGCGGCTTGGTGTGACGCTCCCCTGTTTATCTTCATATCATGGACGAAGTTTAAGCGATGTCTTGATAATGGCTGCTGACCCAGCATTACTAGAAGCAGACTGCGGGGCAGCAGGGGCCCCTCCTGCATTGTCCCTTCCTTTGGGCATACAAAGGGAGAAGAGTGATTGATTCCTAAAGCGAATGGCCATCGGGGCCTTGCAGGGTGTTTCTTCAGTATTCATGCCAGCATCTGGGCCCAACCAATTAGAAGAAGGTTCACTGATTGCAGAGTCTGCTGTGAATGAGGTATTTTCCAGCTCTAATTATTAAGACAACCCCCAAATCTCAGCATGTCTTAGCACCACACGGTTTCTTTCTCACTTCTGCAATGTGTAGTCCAGTGTGGGTGTTTGGTGGGATGTCTTCCATGGTGTGACTTAGGGACCCAAGCGCCTTCCATCTGTGTCTCTGCCATTTCCAACATCTGGCTCCCACACTTCTTTTATAAGGGAAAGTGGAAGGCCCTCCCCTGCTATCTCAGTACATTAGCTTGCATTCTGTTTGCCAGAGCTACTTGCATAGCTCTGCTAGATACAAGAGCACCTGGGAACCATTTCCTGGCAAGGCAGCTCCTTTCTGGGGACCACTGTACACTAGAAGGGAAGCATGCATCTTTGTGGGTAGCTACCTACCATCTCTTCAGGACACCCACACTTCCCAATGACAAATTTAGCCATCTTGAGAGGTCTTTCATGCCTAGGAGCATCCGATTGTTGGCTGAGCACCCAATTTGTTGTCCCGTGAAGGAGAAGAAATTCCTGCCCTGATTCATAGGACGTGCTCCAAGCTTCTATAATCTCAGCACTTAAGGAGTTACTGGGTACCAGTTTTGGATGCTATGAGTGATGCATGCTGTGACCTCCACAGGTCAAGGCCATGCTGTGAACCTCTGCCATGCTGTGGAGCTTGAGGCTTGGTAGGGTTGAGTCAATGCCCCGTGAATGGAAGATGTACTCCCGTTTTACTCAGGGGCTTAGAATGCTGTCCAAGGGAGAAGCTTGCGCCCCTCACACAGAAGCTGAGGTGAGCAGCTGGTACTCCATAAAGGAGAAGTCTGAAAGGCCTGTGGGAAAGTTGTTGAGTCTCTCTCTGTCTCTGTGTCAGATTTCTAAACAACCAAGTAGCTGCTGAGATTTGCAGCATTCAGGTTCATGGGGAGATTGCTGAGGGGAGGTAAGCGCTACGGGTGCAGAAAAAACAGGAAAGCTTAGGCAGGAGGCAGGAGAGGGTCTGCAGCCATCTGTCTTTGCCATGAGTCTGCAGGGAGCGCCTGTGCTCTCACATAGCTCAAAACTGGCTCTGTGGCTATCATGCACCTGACCTTGATCTTAACCCTCAGCTACCTGCATGTCAACCGTGTGATTAAGTTCATACTGAGCACTCCGAAATGCTGTGATTGTAAAGGACACACCCATGCCTTCATGACACTTTTATTCTTGGTGTCTCTGACCCCGAATCACTTCTGGGCTCTGGGCCTTGAGCACAAACAGTACTAGAATGTAAGGGTGAAGGTGTTCCACACCCATGTTCTCATGAGGCCCTGGAAAGACCACGCCCACTCTTAGGTAGGTAGAGGGCAATTGACATTGCTGTGTTACAGATAAGGAAAAACAAAACAAAACAGACAGAAGGTTAATTAACACACCTAAGGCCCTGGGCTGGCCCCAGGCTATCTTCTCTTTATTAGACCTGGCAGGTACTCCAGTCAGTGATTGCCCCATCTCACTCAGCCTCCCCCTTCCAGACCTCATCCCCACGTCTCTGAAGCAGTCCCAGCTACTCCTAGCTCTGTGCAAGCATCCATGTCTCTGGGTGACTCCCCACATGCAGTCAAAACCTAGAGCCACTAATCACATGTAACCCTCATGCCTGAGCCTCCGGAAATCCCGCTGCAGTTGACCCGGGGTCAGGCTTCGCTAGAGAGTGCACGCTCATGGGTGCACACGCCTGCACACGCCCACACCTAGGCCCTCTCTGGCTGAATAAATGCCTTCTCCTTGTCAGTCCCTTCTTTCCCTCTCCCCACACTCTGACGCCTTTCAGGATTGCTCCGTCAGCTTACCTGTAGCTGACCTGTCAGGTTTCTAGTCCCAGTGCAGTCCAGGAAAGGAGTTCCTCTCACTGCCTCCCTGGGGAGTTGGCCTCCAGAATCCGCCTTCACACGCATGCTCTTGAAGCTGCTGTTCTTCGGTCGTTCCTGCAGATCAGATGGAAACGTTTCAGGTGTGGTTAGGGCTCTTGGTGGCACATGCCTGACACATCTTCTCTTGCTCCAAGGAAGCTTTAGTGGCTCTGGCCCAGATTTGGCTGTCTCTCAGAGCCTTCGATGGAGTCTGTGTGTCTGTGTCTCTTTTCTTCTCAGCTGTGTTTTCCCTGGTATATCAACTGCATTACTGTCAGTTTCCCCTGCTGCTGGTTGTTTGAGCCCCACACCCTTCTGGCTAAATATCCAGGTGGAAGAGGAAAGAGCACCTCCCTGGGGAGGATGCGGATTGGCCAGGCCCGGAGCTCTCAGCCCACCCCAGCCATATGATAGGAACTCCCCAGTATATAAGAGTCCTGGTAACAGAAGGCAGTAAATTCCAGATGTCCAAGTACACCTGTCCTGGTAACAGAAGGCAGTAAATTCCAGATGTCCAAGTACACCTGTCCCCCGCCAGTCATTCCTCCATGGCCTTTGCCATTCTGGTCTCAAGACCACTGTGCTGGTTTTATTCAGGTGTCCCTCGTAAACTTACGTGTTTTTAATGCTTAGGTCCCAGGCTGATGGCAGTTTGGGAACTGAATCCTCCTGGAGGCAGTGTGTTGTTGGGGACAGGCTTATAAATGATATAGCCAGCTTCCTCTTGCCAGCATTTGGCACACTATCCTGCTGCTGTTGTCCACCAGATGTTGGCCAGGAGGTGATGCCCACCCTCTGCTCATGCCATCATTTCCCCCTGCCATCATGGAGCTTCCCTTCAAGTCTATAAACAAAATTAAATCCTTTTTCCCCCCACAAGCTGCTTTTGGTCAGGTGTTTCTGCCAGCAATGCAAACCTGACTGCAACAGTAAGGTTGGTACCGAGATGTGGAATCACTACTGCTAGAAACCTGACTGTGTGGCTTTTGGCCCTTTGGAGCTGATTTTCAAGAGAAATGTAGGAGTATTTGAAACTTTGGCCTAAGAGATGCCTTGCAGTGCTATAAGTACCTGAATGCAGTAAGAGCTATGAACTATGAGGTTTGGCTTATGAAGGTGAGAAAGAGCTTTGCCTGGACTGGGCTAGAAGCACTTTGTGCGAGAGGCTTGCTGTTATGCCTGTGTCCTGAGAACTTGTGCAGGGTTGTAGTACATAGAAATAGACTGGTGTGACAGAGGGATATGGCACACAAATAAATGTTTAGGCTGAAACTTCTGCCTATTAAGCTGCAATTGTTTGAGAGATTACAACCTTTGAGATTGGATCAGCTGACCTGCAATGGGACAACAGGAAGAATGCAGACTCTTTTGAAGAGATCTGAATGCTGAAAGAGTGTTCTGTTCTTCAAAGTCTGCTTTATTTTCTCCCTGGGTTAACAAGCCCACCCAGTATTATGGAGTATAAGAAATGCAAGAAAGAGAGGGTCATTGAATTTGCAACATGGTTTGGTATTTTGGAAATGGCCATGGGCAGCATGAATCAGGCTTGTTGGGTTGCCTGTGTGGAGCCCAATGGAGCCATGAGGATGAACCATGGGTTGCAGTTGGAGACCCAAGGGAGATGCCAGAACTATGGGATGTCTGCCAAGGAGAGCTGCCGGCACCAGATGAAGTTTTCCAGGACTGTGAGTAGCCTAGCTGGAGGGATGAAATTGTAGCTCCAGAGAGTCATCATTGGTTAGAATTACCGGACTTGGAGACTTGTCACTGGTTAGAGTTATTGGACTTGGAGCTATAGAGTTTGATATTTTCCCTCTTTCTTTAAAATCTTGAATTGGTTGAATACTTCTCTACTATGCCCAGTATTATCTTTTGCAGTGTGAATATTTATTCTGCACCACTATGTTTTTTTTTTGGGGGGGTGTATTACAGCTTAGTTAAAAGATCTTGGACTGTGGAGATGTTTGAACATCACTGGAATTAATAAAAAAAACTATGGGGACTTTTAAAGTTGGACTGGATGCATTGTATTTTACATCATGAGTGCTTTTCAGTTTACGGGGGTCAGGGGCAGAATGTGGTGGTTTGATTCAGGTGTCCCCCATAAACTTAGGTGTTCTGAATGCTAGGAATGCAGTTCTGAATGCAGCTGATAGAGATTTAGGAATTAATTCCTCCTGGAGGCAGTGTATTGTTGGGGGCGGGCTTATGGGTGTTACAGCCAGCTTTCTCTTGCCAGTATTTGACACACTTTCCTGTTGTTGTTGTTCATTTGATGTTGACCAGGAGGTGATGTCCACCCTGTGCTCATGCCATCATTTCCCCCTGCCATCATGGAGCTTCCCCTCAAGTCTGTAAGCCAAAATAAACCCCCCTTTTTCCCCACGAGCTGCTCTTGGTCAGGTGTTTTCTGCCAGCCATGAGAACCTGACTGCAACAACCACTCACCTATTTATTCTGTAGTTCCTCACAAAACATGTTATTGGGATTTCTCTATATCCCATCCACTCCTTCCCAGAACAAACTTACTGTTCATGCTCTGTCGATGCCAGGCCCAGGGCAAAGACAAGATTTCAAGGGTGGTCGGCTCTCCCCTTCACCATCCCAGCTCACGTACCACTGCTCGGGCCCCTTAAGCCCTTGGTAGCTTTGCCCTTCATGCTGTGACTCCTCTCCTGACAGTGAGGCCCTCCCTCCAGCTGGGCTTGTCCTAAGGCTGTGCTGATCCCACCCCTGGGGCTGTTCCTTGGTGTTTGTCACGCTGGGCTACTCTCCTTCACCTGTCCTATTCCCTCAACAACAATGGGCAAAGTTGAGAGCCGCACCTTTCACCTTTTTGTAATTTTTATTTATCTATTTGTTTACTTATTTTTGGTTTTTCGAGGTAAGGTCCCACTCTAGCCCAGGCTGACCTGGAATTCACTATGCAGTCTCAGGGTAGCCTCAGACTCACAAAGATCCTCCTACCTCTGCCTCTCGAGTGCTGGGATTAAAGATTAAAGGTGTGTACCACCACGCCCGGTGGCTTTTCCTTCCACCTTTTTTAGCAAACCATTGAGGATACGAACTAGAGGGCAAGAGGAAAGTGTGCTCATTGAAAGCTTCCCTTTCCAAAGATTTGAGGCACCTAGCAACCTCGGCTTCTAACCTGCCTGTGTGCCTTCACAAATCCTACCCTCTGGACCACCAGGGCGGGGCTTGATAAGGAGTATGTTTGCTTCCAGCTGCATCCTCTCTTGCATCTCCTACTTCAGGCCATCTCCATGAGCAAGCACGTCAGCTCCTGGTGCCTCCAGCCTTCTCTCCTCGGTGGTAACAAACCGCTTCTCTTCACATGCCCAGCATCCACCTTGGACCCCTTGAGTCTGTTTGCCATATATAGCTTAACTTTTGCTAGAACACAGACTAGCAGGCCCCCTCACTATGGGGCTTCAACCTCTGTCTGGAATCTGTTTGGAATATGACCTCAGCGCTCCTCCCCCGTACAGAGTCATGTGTCATCTGTGGGTTTCTTCCTTGACCCTAGGTTACCCGAGTCTGCGCAAATTTGTTCTGCTTGTTTAAGGGAGTTTTAAAGACAAAGGGAAGCTGGGGAGCTGGGCTTGGTGTCACACTGGCCTGTAGGCACAGTCTCCCACCACTTGCTTGACCTGATTCTGTCTTGACTAAAGGCACAATGACAGAACCCCAAACTCTGAAGGGCTCATTGATTTAGGTAAGAGCTATATGTGTAAGGGACATTGCAAACCATGGTGTCCTCCTGTGTGCCAGCTCCTCCATCTCAAGCTCGGTCCCCGGAGAGAGGGGCTGGGGTATATGTCACACTCCCTCAGTCGCTTTGCTTACATTCTTCCTGCTGCTTGAGAATACGCCTCCACTTCCTGTTCTTTGTAATTGCACTTCTCTCCAAAGCCAGGCTCAAAAGCTACCTTCTCAAAGAAGCTTCCTGGGGTTAGTCAAGTCTTTCATTCTTTCCTTCAATAAACATTTACTGAGAGCCCACCATGTGACAGATACTGCTCAACAAGGTATTCAGGAAATCTATCAATGAGCAAAATGAGGATACACCTTTTGTGGAGATTACTCTGAAGTAGGATGAGGGGAAAGTGCAATAAACAATAAAATAACGAATGAATAAATGACGTGGAATGTTAGAAGGTGACAAGGGCAGGAGAAAATAATACAGTGAGACAAGGCTAATGAGACATGTGCGGAGACCTGACTGACTTTTTAAAAGAAAATTTGTTAGAGAGAGACACACAGACAGAGGATAGAGAATTGGCACTCCAGGGCCTCAGCCACTGAAATCACTTGCCCACCAGACACTTGCGCCACCTTGTGGGCATTGTGACCTTACACTTGCCTCACCTTTGTACGTCTGGCTAACATGGGCCCCGGAGAGTTGAACATGGGTCCTTGGGCTTTGCAGGCAAGTGCCTTAACCACTAAGCCATCTGTCCAGTCCCAGGCTGACATTTTAAATTGTTTGGTGCAGGCCTCTGTGAGAGGATAACAGGGATAAGAAGGACATGAGGAATGAGCTCAGCCACACTCGGGGGGGGGGGGGTCACTCAGACAGAGCAGGGAGCATTGATTGCATAGTTACAAGGCAGAAGCATGAAGGCAAGGGGATAGGAGCTGAGATGGGAGGAGTTGTGAGCGTCAAGGTCTCTTCACATCCCCAAGGCTCTCAGCCCTTTGCAGCAACGTCATCGTGTTCTGTCCTGTGCATGTTGCATGTTTGCTGTTTGCGCCTGGGTTAAAGAGTGAGTTTTAGTTTCCCCGGACTCTGATCTCCTCACCCCTTGGATGAAGGTTGGTGACCAGTCATCAGGGTAGACATGCTGGGTAGGACAGCAGGAAAGGAGGCTGCTGTGAGGCAGATGGAAGGATCACTGAGGCAGATGGGGTGGGGCTGTTGCTGGAGTGAGTTCAGGGCTCTCTGGGGTCCCTGGCCTGCTAAGCCACCCCCCTGTGTTTTCTGTGGTTGGTTGTGCCTCTCT
The DNA here is from genome assembly GCF_020740685.1 of Jaculus jaculus. Taxonomy (NCBI): domain Eukaryota; kingdom Metazoa; phylum Chordata; class Mammalia; order Rodentia; family Dipodidae; genus Jaculus; species Jaculus jaculus. The sequence continues at coordinate 44,038,172 of NC_059103.1, forward strand.
TCCCTTCTCTTCTGGTCGGATTATTGCTGTGCTACATCTCATGTGAGGGACTCATCCGGCTCTGAAGGCCAGCTCCCATCATCTCTTGAGAACTCACCCCTAGCGCCCACTTCATCCTCAGCGGCTTCCATAACCCTCTGTTTCCCAGCGATGAGTTTGCTCACTCAAGCCCCACAGTTGTCAATCCTGCTTACAAAGTGCCTGGATCTCCATGATGCTGACCTCCTTCCCCGCCCCCCAGGCTACAGCCTGAGCCCAGATTGAAAGTCCGGAGGAAGAGACGGCTGTGCTCCTGGTGGTGGGTGGCTGGCTGATTTCTGCTGCTGACCCTCTCCCACCTCCTCCCTTGCAGCCTACGAGATTGTCATAGAAACCGGCAATGGAGGCGAAACCAGGGAGAACGTCTGGCTCATCCTGGAGGGCAGGAAGAACCGATCCAAAGAGTTCCTTGTGGAAAATTCTTCCAGACAACGGGCCTTCCGGAAGTAGGAAGAGGGTTGCCTAGTGGAATAGGGTGGGTGGGTGAGAAGCTCTCCCTCCTTGAGTGGAGCCACAGATGTACAAATGGGCCTAACCAGCAAGTACTTACTGAGTCTCTACTGTATGCCAGCCCTGTACTGTCCTCACAAACATCGCACTTCTCAACCCAGAGCTGTCCTGTGTCCACTGGGCCACCGCAGCTGCCCACTTCATCTCTATTCTCACCAGAACTCGCCTTGTCTCCGCTGTCCCCTTTGTCTTAATCCATTCGGTCTACTACGTGTGGCACAGCGCCTTATAAACAGAAGAAATTTGTTTCTTACGGTTCTGGAGGCTGGATATCTGAGAGTAAGCTAGGGACAGATTTGGCGTCTCATGACACCTGCCTCCTGGCTCGGGCTGTAGGCATCCTTTCGCTGTGTCCTCTCACTGAAAAGGGGGTCTGCAGCTCTCTGGGGCTACCTTATAAAAGTACTAATCCCATTCACCAGGGCTCCACTCTTACCGCCTAATCACTTTCGAAAGGCATAGCTCCAAATGCCAATCATACTGGCAGCTGTATTCAACATATGAATTTGGTAGGGGCACATGTACTTAGTTTATGACAGCCTTGTATTCAAGTCCTCCTTCCATGAAAACAGAGTCTGAGCTTCTGAGATGGGAACTTACAGACCATCGCAGGCTGCCCTCACCCTCACCTTTACCATTGCCCTTCTAGAACCCAGACTCACCCCCTGCCCCATAACTCCCACACTAGCGCAGGGTCTCATCAGGGGATCCTTCCCTTCCTCTGTCCTTTAAATCTTAGCTCACTCCACTGCTCCACCCCAAATGCCTCACGCTCTCCAAGCCCCAGCCTGTGCTGAGTTACACTGCCATGCCCTGGGGCCAGGAGGCTGACAGGGTTTTTGCATTCTTATCTCATTCGAAAACTAGTCTGAAGCCCTCAGGGGACACAAGACTGGCATCAGGTCTTGCTTTCCATCCTACCCTGGAGTGCAGTAGGCATTCAAGAAATGCTTACGCTCACTGGCTGCACCTTTTTTTTCCTGCAGGGGGACCACAGACACGTTCGAGTTTGACAGTATCTTCCTGGGGGACATTGTCTCCCTCTGTGTAGGCCACCTGGCCAGGGAGGACAGGTTCATCCCCAAGAGAGAGCTGGTCTGGCACGTCAAGACAATCACCATCACCGAGATGGAGTACGGCAATGTGTAAGTATGGAGCTGCCCCCAGTATGAGGATGTGGGAAGGGGTCTCCTTCAAGGCCAAGTTTACTTCGTTCAGGAAATAGAACAGGGAGAGGCAACTGTCTTACGCTAGGGCTATCTGAGCTATGTATCTAAACTAGAGGCTGGGGACTAAGCAAGGTGACCTTGGGTGTGTCCCGCCTTTTAGCCCAGGGAGGCTTATGTGCAAGAACACTATGAGAGTCACACAGTGTCCCTGCCCCAGCAGAGCCTTTCTTTGCTTTCCCTCCGTGCCCTCGGTGACACAAAAATGCTGTTCTTGTCCATGCTGATTTGGAGGTCTCAGTAAAAGTGTCTCCTATGAGCAGGGACTCCTGCTTCTGGGCACCTGTAGTGAGACTTGGAGCCTTGGTTACCTGGATAATATAGGCACAGCTGTCAACTCGTGTAATTGAAATTATTTGGTAACCACAGAGGAAGCCAGAAAGGACCCTGAGGCTTTGAAGGCCTGGAAGAAATCGGGGAGAGTGAGAAGGGTCGCCAAGCCCAAGGCTTGCCTGGGGAGAATGAGGAAGAGATATATGTGGCCCACAAGGCCAGCCAGCCCCCGTTTGCTGAGGCATCCTGTTCAGAGCCATTGCTGGCCCCTCTCCCACCATGTGACCCTCTGGGGTGGGGGCTGGCTTGGCTCATCCTGCACACTAGAGTCTGTCCACTGCCTGGAAGACGGCCACTGTCCACACAGAAGCAGCAGCCATGCATAGGCCTCAGAATCCAGGTAGGCAGGTCCCTTGCCTGTAGGCTCTGGCGCTCAGAAGGCCAAGCCCCTCAGAGCAGGCTCAGTCTGCACCCAGCCTGTGATCAGCAGGCTCCCTGCACTTCTTTTTTCTTTTTTTTTTTTTACTCCTAGTCCAGGCTGACCTGGAATTCACTAGGTAGCATCAGGGTGGCCTTGAACTCATGGCGGTCCTCCTACCTCTGCCTCCCGAGTGCTGGGATTAAAGGCGAGGGCCACCATGCTCGGCTAACCCAGGCTTCTCTTTTGAAATTGAGCAGGAAGCGATTCTAGGTCAAATTGTTTTATTAATTTTTATTTATTTATTTATTTGAGAGCGACAGACACAGAGAGAAAGACAGATAGAGGGAGAGAGAGAATGGGCGCGCCAGGGCTTCCAGCCTCTGCAAACGAACTCCAGACGCGTGCGCCCTCTTGTGCATCTGGCTAACGTGGGACCTGGGTAACCGAGCCTTGAACCAGGGTCCTTAGGCTTCACAGGCAAGTGCTTAACCGCTAAGCCATCTCTCCAGCCCAGGAAGTGATTCTAATTTGAACTTGTTCAGTCATCTTAGACTGCCTTAAGATACCATTAGGTGGCTTAAATAGCAGCCACTGATGTCTCCCCATTTTGGACACAAGAAGTCTTAATGTCAAGGTGCCTAGCATGGTCTGGGTCTGGTGAAGGCAATCTTCCTGGCCTTTGGATGGCTATTTTGTCACCATGATAGACAGTGAGCTTTTGTGCCTCTCTCTCTTTTAGGGACACTAATCTCATCAAAAGCTCCCCACCCTTATTATGCCTTCTAACCCCAATTATCTCTTTTTTGGTTAAAAGTTTTTATTTATTTATTATTTGTTTCCAAGGAGAGAGAGGTGGAGGGGGGAGAATTGGCCCTCCAAGGCTTCTATTACTGCAAATGAACTTCTGATGCATGTGCCACTTTGTGCATCTGGCTTTACACGGGTCCTAGGAAATCAAACACAGGTCATTAGGCTTTGCAGGCAAGTGCCTTAAATGCTGAGCCATCTTTTTGTGCCCCCTCCAATAAACTTTCTTTTTTTAAAAAAATATTTATTTATTTATTTTAGAGACAAAAAGAAGCAGAGAGAGAGGGAGAGATCAAGAATGGGGACTCCAGGGTCTCCAGCTGCTACAAACAAACTCCAGACGCATGTGCTACCTTCTGCATCTGGTTTAAGTGGGTCCTGGGGAATCAAACCTGGGGTCCTTTGGTTTTGCAGGCAAGTGCCTTAACTGCTAAGCCATGTCTCCAGCCCCCCAATTGTCTCTTAAATGGCCCCAGATACCATCGCTAAATTTCAACACATGATTTTGAAAGGTACCCAATTGAGTCCATATAAGTTCCCTGCAACATCCATTATTATGTTAGACAAAATACATCCCGAGTGTAATAAACCCTGTAGGATTTGTTGAGCATGGTTGTTTGGGCCAAAAGTGATGAGGATTTGAAGGACAGGAGACTCACCTTGGTTCTGCCTCCCAACCACAGGGAGCATGGCTGCAGCCACACCTCCACAAATGCCAGACTGACTGAAATCAGTCGTCGCTCTAGGTAGGATGCTGTCTGCAGTGCGAGAGGGAGAGCAGACATAAGGACCCCAGCTCCTCTGGCATCTTCTGTTCTTAGGGGTAAGGGTGGACCAAGGCTATACCCTGAGCTTTCTACCCACAGTCTCAGGGCTGACTTGTGGGACTTTTGTACCTGGAGGAGAAAACCATCCTCACCCAATGGAACATCCTGTGCATCCTGTGGTTGGCAGCTCCCTGGGGCTGAAGAGCAGGGAGGTTGTGTGGGGAGATGGCTCTCCCAGAAGTGAAGGGGCACAGGAGTCCAGCCTCAGGCTATTAGAGCTGCCATCTGACAGCTATGTCCCTTGGGCAATTGTCCATCACCTCTCTATTCCTCTCTCTGCTTTCGGAGGATTCCCCCTCATGTCTGGCCCGAAAGGTCAGGGGTTCCTGACCTGGGGCCTCTTAGAAGTCCCTTCCACTCTGCCTGCCCGTATGGGTCTCAGGCCTGTGATTTCTGAGGAATGACGGCCTGCCTCATGCCGGCCACAGCACATTCATCCAGCAGGGCTCTTTGCAGATGGCTGCTCAAGTTCCATTTAGATCACACCTCCATGCCATAAAAAGTGCTTCACACTGTAAAAGTCAATAGCTTCTTTCCAGCTACCATGTTAACTGTATTTGAATTTCTGTGAAATGAAAATTAACCTATGAGACTGGGAAAATGGCTCAGCTGTTAAAAGCGCTTGCTTGCAAAGCCTGTCAGCCTGGGTTCAGTTCCCCAGAACCTATGTAAAGCTGGATGCACAAAGTGGCACATATATCTGGAGTTCATTTACAGCAGCAAGGGTTCTTATGAAACCCCTCTCAGCCCCTCTGAAGTAAATAAAAATATTTTTTAAAAATAATTTAATCTCAATCCCTTATAAGCATAATAACTTCAGTCTTCCAACCTTTCCCAGTTCAGACTCTAGTTTTTGTTTTTCTTTTTTAATATTTTTATGTCTCTCTCTCTCTCTCTCTCTCTCTCTCTCTCTCTCTCACACACACACACACACACACACACACACACACACACACAGAGGGACAGTATGGGTGGACCAGGGCCTCCTGCTACTGCAAACAAACTCCAGATGCATGTACCACTTTTTTTTACATGGGTCCTGGGGAATTGATCCTGGGCCATCAAGCTTTGCAAGTAAGTGCCTTCAACCACTGGGCCATGTTCCCAGCCTCTGACTCTAGTTTTTCAATGTTCTTTTTAAAAATTCTTTAAAATATTTTATTTATTTATTTATTTATGAGGGAAAGAGGAAGATACAGAGAGAATGGGTGTGCCAGTACCTCTAGCCACTGCAAACAAACTCCAGATGCATGTGCCACCTAATACAGCTGGCTTTACTTGTGTACTAGGGAATCAAACCTGGGTCCTTAGGCTTTATAGACAAGTGCCTTAACTGCTGAGCCATCTCTTCAGCCATGAATTTATATTTTTTTATCCTTCTTTCCTGTTGTTCCAGTGCTAGGATGGAACCCCGGGCTTTTTACATGCTCTGTAAGCATTCTACCACCTAACTACATCCCAGCCCTTCTCCTCAGTTCTTGTCATTAATAGCTTCACAATTCCAATGGAAGGACACATAGAGGGACGTTTACTTATTTTATTAAACCTCCAAAACATTTCTTTTATCCCAATAGCTTATCTAGTGCATTATCATTTTAAAAACTTTAGTAAGACTAAAGTAAAAGATGGTAATTCGCCAATGCTCTATCTATCAGAGGTGGCTACCATGAACATGTTAGGGACCACATTGTCTTCTGAAGTTTTCTAATATCTCGTATGCAAATTTCATAGATGTGTAATTGTACTGTGCTTGATCTTAAAGACAGATCATTTCTTTTTGCTCACCATCCTCTGCTTTTATCATTATTCTTATGAGCCCTCTGCCTCCATTTCCAGCCACACCCCTTACTCCATTGTCTTTGAGCCCCACATTTTGGTGATCTTCTAGTTATGTCTATTAAAAGACATCTTCTTATGTGACTGGGTAGATGGCTCAGTGGGCATGAGCGCTCGCCTCAAAAGCATGAAGGATGGGAGGGTCTGATTCACCCTAAGCTTGATTTCCCATCACTTATATAATCCACTGGGCATGGTCACACATGTCTGTAAACTCAGTCCATGGGGAGCAGAGACTGGAGAATTGCTGGGGCTCAGTCATTGCTCAGCCAGTCGGACCCAAACAACAGCCAAAACAACAGCCCCAGATTCAGTAAGAGATCCAGTCACAAGGAAATATGCAACGGGTTGTAGAGGCGGACACCCAACATTTTTATCAGACCTCTGATGTGTGTGCATGCACACACATGCAAGCATACACCCCCCCACACACACACCACAACCATTACACATACAGTCACACTTATAAAAAAAAAATGAAAGAAAGAAAGAAAACCATTTCCTTATTTCTCTACCAGGGAATATTTTTCAGTCTTTGACAATAAGGAATTAAATGTGTACCAGATGGCTTGGAGCAACTCCCTGGAAGTATTACCAAGTGAGAAGAGCAAGATGTGGGAAAGCATGTTGTATATGACGCTTTTAGAAAAGCGAACACTGACATCACCATATGTCTATATGTGGTGGGGCTGGGAAGGATTGGGTGGCATAGAGGGAAATTTGGCAGGCTGCACCCTCGACTATCACGTAGGTTATCTGAGGTGAAGGTAGGATACTGCAGTAGAAAGGAAAGAGAGGGCTGGAGAGATGGCTCAGCAGTTAAGGCACTTGCCTGCAAAGCCCAAGGACCCCTGTTTGATTCCGTAGTACCCATGTAAAGCCAAATATACAAGGTGGTGCATGCATCTAGAGTTCATTTGCAGTGGTCCTAGCAGCCCATAATCTCTCTCCCCCTGCCTTTCTAGTTCTCTCTCAAATAAGTGAAATATATTTTTAAAAGAAAGAGTAAATTGGGTAAGGTGGCGCATGCTTTTAATCCCAGCACATGGGAGGCAGAGGTAGGAGGATCGCTGTGAGTTTGAGGTCACCCTGAGACTACATAGTGAATTCCAGATCAGCCTGGACTAAAGTGAGACTCTACCTCAAAAATCCCAAACACCAAAAAAGAAAGGAAGAGGGCTGCAGCGGTTGCTTACTGGTTAAGGCAAATGCCTGCAAAGCCTAAGGACCCAGTTTAGATTCTCCAGGTCCCACATAAGCCAGATGCACATGGTAGCACATGTATCTGGAGTTCATTTTCAGTAGCTAGAGTCCCTGGCATGCCCATTCTCTCTCTTTCCCTCTTCCTGTCGCTTATAAATAAATAAGTAAGAATAAATCTTTAAGAAAGAAAAAGAGAGGAAGGAAGAGAGAGAGAGAAAGAGAGAGAGAGAGAGAGAAGGAAGGAAGGAAGGAAGGAAGGAAGGAAGGAAGGAAGGAAGGAAGGAAGGAAGGAAGGAAAGAAAGGAGGAAAAAAGAAATAAAGAAGGGTTGGAGAGATGGCTTAGTGGTTAAGCACTTGCCTGTGAAGCCTGAGGACACTGGTTCGAGGCTTGATTCCCCAGAACCCACATTAGCCAGATGCACAAGGGGGCGCACGTGTCTGGAGTTCGTTTGCAGTGGCTAGAGGCCCTGGCACGCCCATTCTCTCTCTTTCTCTCCCTCTTTGAAAGAAAGAAAGAGAGAGAGAGTAATGTAACAGAACCAACTCAAAGGAAGAGTATTTGCATGGAATTGTGTACATCACTGAGCACATGCGTGAAGAAAGACATTTTAAAACAAAGAATTCATATACACCACATATGAAGAAATCAAGGTATGTAATAATGTGAATGTATTGATGATACATTGAGGGAGAGAGAGAGATCAAAACAGAATAAGAATTTTCTGCAAAGCATCTTTATTTTCTTGTCCCTTTAAATTGTTTTTGTATGGAGGGGTGTGTATGCTGATGTGATACCCTGTGGGCTCCTCTGCAAATGCCAGAAAAGAACATCAAGTTTCCCCCTCCATCACTCACCCACCTGTTTTTTCTTTGCAATGGGGTCTGTCTCTTACCGATTCCAGGGCCTGCTGCTCATGAGCCCATTGATTCTCAGTCTCCACTCCCCAAAAGATGTGCATGACCACACCCACCTGTTTATGTGGGTTTGAGCTTGAGTGGTCTCGTGGCCCCTCAGGCCCATGTGTATTGCAGGAAGCTCACTTAACCACTGAGCCATCTCTCTAGCCCTTAAATTTCTTCTGTAAAAAATGGCTTTATTGGCTTCTATTTGTTGTACATAGTATTGGGTTTCATGGAGTCATTGTTTTCAAGTATATATCACATATATTGGTGATATTCACCTCTCTTGCTCTGCTGTCCCCTTACACACACGCACACACACACACACACGTGCAAGTGCATGCACATACATGTACATACATAGGATCCACAAAAGAGAGAAAATGTGACGTCTTTTTGTTGGATTTGGGATTATTTTTGTTTACTCTGATGAATTCCACTAGCATTTATTTTCCAGTAATGACGTCATTTCCATTCTCTTTATGGCTGAATAAAACGTCATTGGGTCTATATACATCACATTTTCTTTAATGTAAGATCTGCAACTCTGAAAAAACTCTCACCTAGGCTTATTCTATAACTTGTTGATTATGAATAATGCTGCTTATCCACAGATATGCAGGTATCTCTGTGGTATACTGACTAAGAGCTCTCTGAGTGCATACCCAGAAATGACACAGGTGGATAGAATGACAGGTCTATTTTTAGTTTTCTTCGAGGAACTGACTTTCATATTGGCTGGACTAATTCACACTCTGCACATCCTCACCAGCATTTGTTCTCTATATGTTAGCTGTTCTGACCAGGATGAGATGGAGCCCCAGTGAAGTTTGAATTTGCATTTCCTTGATGAATAAGGATGTTGACTACTCCCCCCCACACACTCATATTTCAGGCCATTTATATGAAGTCTTTTGAGAGCTGTGCAGCTTATTAGCCCATTTATTGATTGGGTTGTTGGTGTTTTGAGTTTTTAATATATTCTGGATACTAATCATCTGTTAGATGTACACCTATGAAAGATGTTCTCCCATCACCATCTCCACTCTGCTGAATTTTTCCTCTGCTATGTAGAAACTTTTCAACTTCATGTACTCTAATTTGTCAGTTCTTGGTATCTATTAGAGTCCTTTTGAGAGACTCCTTGCCTATGACTAAATCTTGAGGAGCTTTTCCTACATTTTCCTCTAACAATTTCTGAGTTTCAGCTTTTACATTAAGATCTTCCATCCACTCAGAGTTGATGTTTGAACAGAATGACAGACCTAGTTCATTATTCTACATTGGACGACCAGTTTCCCCAGCACCATTTGTTGAAAACGTGATCTTTTCTCCAATGTATGTTTTCTACTTATTTGTCAAATTTAGGTAGCTGTAGCTATGTGACTTGAATTCTGGGTTTTCTATGCTTTCCTACTGAGCTACATGTCTGTCATGTGCCAATGCCATGCTTTTTGTATTATTGTGACTCTGCAGTATAACTTGACAGGAGGTATTGTGATGCCTCCAGTATCATCCCTTTTATACAGGATTGCTTTAACTATCTGGAATCTTTTGTATTTCTGTATGAATTTTTGGCCTTTTTTCTATTTCTGTGAGGAATGTCATTGGATTTTGATGGAGATTACATTAGAATCTGTTATTGCTTTTGGTAATATATCCACTTTCACTGGTGTATGATCTTTCCATTTTCTAGAGTCTTCTTCAATTTTTTCCTTCAGCATTTAAAAATTTCATTATGGAAGTCATTTACTTCATTAATTAGTGCTGTGTGAATTTCTCATTGCTGGAGTTAAAACACCTAACCAAAAGCAGCTGATTGGAGGAAAGTTTATTTTGGCTTACAGTCTCCAGGGGAAGCTTCATGATGGCAGGAGAAAGCCTGGTAGAGCAGAGGCTGGACATTATCTCTGTCACAGTAGGTGGAAAACAGCAACAAGAAAGTCGGCTGAGCAATGGCAAGGGAGAGCTGGTTATATATAACACCCCTAAGCCTATTCCCAGCCACACACTTCCTCTAGCAAGATTCTACTTCCCAAATTGCCACCAGTTGGGGACCAAGCATTCAAAATGTGAGTTTATGAGGGACATTTGAATCAAACCACCACAGTTAGATTTATTCCTGGGTATTTTTGAAGCTAGCTATTGTGAATGGGATTTGTTGTACTGATTGCATTCTCAGCATGTTCATTACTAGTACATTGTTTTGTATGCTAGTTTTCTGTTCTGCTACTTTGATGAAAGTGTGTGCCAGTTCCTAGAGTTTTCTAAATGGCTTTAGGGTCTGTAATGTACAGCATCATATAATCTGTAAGTAAGGTTAGGATTTCTTCCTTTCCTATGTATATAGGTATATCGCTCTATTTCTTTCTCTTGTGGAATTGCTTTAGTTGAGATATCAGGTACTATGTTGAATAAGAGTGAAGAATGGACACCCTCATCTTGTTCCTGATTTTAGTGTCAATGCTTTGAGTTTTTCTTCCATTTAATACAATGTTGGTTATAGTTCTGTAGTATGTAGTCTATTTTTTGGGGGGGGTATTCCTTTTACTCTTCTCTTCTGAGTTTCTTCAGAGCTTTTATCAGAAAGGGATGTTGAACTCTATCACAAAGGGCTTTTTTTTTTTTTTTTTTTGGCATCTATTGAGATGATCATGTGATTTCTGTCCTTGAGTCTGTTAATGTGATGTATTGCATTTACTGATTTGTGATTTTGAGCCATCCTTGCAACTGTGGAATAAAGCCCACTTGGGTGTGGTGAATGGACTTTTTGAAGTGTAGTTCAACCCAATTTGCAAGCATTTTATTGAAAAAATTTGCATCCCTGTTTCTCAAGAAGAGTAGCCTATAATTTTGTTGTTGTTGTTGTGTTAACTTATTTTAGCATTAGGGTAATACTGGCTTCATAAACTGTGTTTGAGCACATTCCTTCTTTTTTCTAGTTATGGAAGAGTTTGAGGAACATTGGCATTAGTTCATTTTTTTATTTTTGAAAGAGAGAGAGAGGGAGAGTATGGGCACGCCAGGACCTTCAGGCTGCTGTGAACAAACTCCAAATGCGTGTGACATTGTGCACTTGTGTCACTGTGTGTCTGGCTACATGGGACCTGGAGGTTTGAACATGAGTTCTTAGGCTTCACAGGCAAGCAACTTAACCACTAAGCCATCTTACCAGGTCTGGTATTAGTTCTTTAAAGCTCTGGAAGAATTTAACAGTGAACCCATGTGGACCTAGCCTTTTTTTTTTTTAAGTTTAGAGACTGAATTTTTGCTATGATCTCATTGCTTGTTATAGGTCTTCTATTTAAACTATTTATATCTTCTTTGTTTAACTTTTAGGTTATATGTACCTAGAAGTTTATGTATTTCATCTAGATTTTTCCAACTGATTATAATATGCATTTTTAAAGCATGCCCTAATGATCCTTTGAGTTTCATTGGTGTCTGTTGTAATGTCCCTTTCATTTCATTTGATTTGGGTCTCCCATTTCTTTCTTTTGGTTAGTTTGGCTAAGGATTTTCAACCTTCTGTTTGTTTGTTTTGAAACACTTTGTTTCACTGATTCTTTGTATTGCTATTTTTAATTCCATTTAGCTAATCTCTTCCCTGATCTAGTATTTCTGTCCATCTCTATTGATTTTAGGTTTGGGATGTTCTTGTTTTTCTGAGACCTAGAGGTACATCATTAAGTTATTTGTGATCTCTCTAATTTTTAAAACTTCTGTTTGTAATCATCGCACATGGCATTGTGTTTGGTTGGTTTAGCTAATAATTTTTTGATCTTGTTTTTTAATTTTTAAAAGATATTATTTATAGCCGGGCAAGGCGGTGCACACTTTTAATCCCCGTACTTGGGAGGCAAAGGTAGGAGGATCGCCATGAGTTCAAGGCCACTCTGAGACTACATAGTGAATTCCAGGTCAGCCTAGGCTAGAGTGAGAGCCTACTTTGAAAAACCAAAATATATATATATATATGTATGTATGTATATATTTGAAAGAGGGAGAGGCAGATAAAGAGAAAATGAGCATACCAGGGCCTCTAGCTACTGAAAACAAACTTTAGTTGCATGCACTACCATGTACATCTGACTTACACGGGTACTGAGGAATCAAACTTGGGTCCTTTGGCTTTGCTGGCAAACACCACTAAGCCATCTTTTCAGCCCATTTTTTTTTTTTTTCAAATAACCAACTATTTGATCATCAACTCATTGTGATTTTTTTCATTTCAACTTAATTTTCTGCCATGACCTCAATTATTTCTTCCTATCTATTGATTTCAAATTTGACTTGTTCTTTATTTTTTCAAGGCCTTCAAGTGCATTATTATTATTATTTAAACTTGAGATGTCTCTGATTTTCCAATGCAGGTGCTTGAGGCTATAAGCCTCCTTCTTAAGGCTATTTTCATTTTATGGTATGCTGTGTTTTCACTTTAAATTTTAGGTATTTTTAATTTCCTTTTTTTACTTCTCCAAGGACTTATTCATCATTCATAAGCATTTATTCAGTCTCTCCATATCTGTGTATGTTCTCATTGTTGAGTTCTAGTTTTATTCCATCATGTTCAGATAGAATACAAGCAATTTTTCTATATTTGTTAAGACTTGTTTTGTGACCTATTTATGATCTATTTTAGAGAGAGTCCCATGAATTGCTAAGAAGAATGTATATTCTGAAGTATTTGAAAGGAATGTTTTATAGATGTCTGTAATGTCCATTTGATCTTAACTTTCACTTAACTCAGATGTTTCTCTGTTTTTTTATGCTATTTTTGATGAGGATTATTGGTCTGCTGGTGAGAGTGAGATATTGGTATCACCCACTAGTATTGTGTTGGGCTTAATCTGTGTATTTACATCTAACATAATTGGTTTTATGAATGTGGCTACCCCCATGTTTAAAACTGTAATATCCTCTTGATAGATTGTTCCTTCAATCTGTATGAAATTACTTTTTATCTCTTCTGACTAGTATGGTTTTGAAGTCTGTTTTATCAGTTATTAGAACAACAATGTTTATTTGTTTCCTAGTTCATTTGCTTGTTTCACCCTGAGGTTGTATCTCTCTTTAATAGTAAGGTGCATTGCTGGAGGCAACCAATAGATGGATCCTGTTTTTTAATCCAGTCTCCTAGTCTGTGTCTTTTGATTGAGGAATATAGACCTTTACTATTCTGAATTAAGGGCTAGAGAGATAGCTTAGTGGTGAAGGTGCTTGCCTATGAAGCTTAAGGACCCAGGTTCAATTGCCCAATGCCTACACAAGTCAGATGCACAAGGTGGCACATGTGTCTGGAGTTTGTTTGCAGTGGCTAGAGGCCCTGGCATGACCATTCTCTCCTCTCTCTCTCTCCTTCTCTCTTTCAAATAAAATATTTTTAAAAATGTTCTGGGGCTGTAAGATATGGCTTAGTGGTTAAGGCACTTGCCTATGAAGTGTAAGGACCCATGTTCTATTTTCTAGGTCCCATGTAATCCAGACACACAAGGCAATACAAATGTGCAAGGTTGCACATGCACACAAAATGATGCATGCATCTGGAGTTTGATTGTAGTGGCTGGAGGCCCTGGTGCTTAAATTCTCTCTCCCTTCCCTCCCTTGCTCTCTCATTAAAAAAATACAAAAGGCCAGGTGTGGTGGCGCATGCCTTTAATACCAGAACTTGGGAGGCAGAGGTAGGAAGATTGTTATGAGTACAAGGCCACCCTGAGACTACATAGTGAATTCCAGGTCAGCATGGGCTAGAGCGAGACCCAACCTCATAAAAACAAAAACAAAACCATAAAAAAATATATATACACAAAACATTTTTTAAAAGAAAAATATTCTGAAGTAGTAATGAAAGATGTATATTAATTCCTGTCATTTTGTTGATTTTATAGTGTTTGGTGTTTTCCTAGTTCTCATTAGCTTAACCACTGTTCTAGTGTGCTTTATTCTTTCATATAGATCATGGATCTGTTTATCTTTTTTAGTCCAAAAGATCTCTTCAAGTATCTTTGGTAGAGCTGGCTTAGTGGCCTTGAATCCCTTTAATCTGAATCATGGGAAGATTTTCTTTCTTCTTTAATGATTATAGATAGCTTTGCTGGGGACAGTTGGCAGTTGTTGTCTTTCAGAACTTCAAACTCATCATTCCAAGTCTTGGCTTTTAAATTTCTGCTGAAAAATTCTGCTGCTATTTCATAGGCCTAGTTTACATGTGACTCAGTATTTCTCTCTTGTAGCTTCCAATCTACTTCCTTGGTTTTACATGTTTAATGTTTTGACTATAATATGATGTGGGAAGGTTCTTCTCTTATCTGTTTGGTGTTCTAAATGCCTCCTTCCCTGAGTGGACAGCTTAGCTTTTTCCTTAGATTGGGGACATGTTCTGCTGTGGTTTTATTGAAAATATTTACTGTGCCTTTGCAATGAAATTGCTGTTTTTCTGTAGCCATAATTCTTATATTTGATTTGTTCATAGTATCCCATAGATTTTGAATGTTCTGTTTCATTGTCTTAATATTTCAGTCCTCTTCAAGCCCTGATATTTTGTCTTTCCTTGATCCATTTCATTGATGAGGTTTTCCACAAAGCTTTATATTTAATTTATTAAGCTTTTAATTTCCAAGTTTTAAAATATTTTATTTATTGCAAGAAGAGAGTGAGAGAGAGAGGAAGAGAGGAAATGAGAGTGAACATGTCAGGGCCTCCTGCCACTGCAAACAAAATTCAGATGAGTGTGCCACATTGCATTGTGCTTTACATGGGTACTGGGGAATCAAGCCCAGGCTGGCAGGCTTTGTAAGTAAGCATCTTTAACCACTGAGCCATCTCTCCAGCCCCCATGGAATATTCTTATAATCATCTTTTTGAAATTTTTGTCAGAGATTGTGTCCAGTTCATTGTCATTACAGTGCATTACTGTGAAATTTGTAATCTTCAGAGACATGAGGTTGCATTAATTTTCCATGTTTCTTGTGTTCCTGTATTGGACCTTATGCATTTATGGTTAGGTTGTAGGATGAGTTTTTTAAATCTAATTTTATAATCATCCATATTCTTGAAGTGGAAATATGTGCCATTTTTTTAAATTTTTTGTTCATTTTTTATTTATTTATTTGAGAGCAACAGACACAGGGAGAAAGACAGATAGAGGGAGAGAGATAGAATGGGCACGCCAGGGCTTCCAGCCACTGCAAACGAACTCCAGACGCATGTGCCCCCTTGTGCATCTGGCTAACGTGGGACCTGGGGAACCGAGCCTTGAACCGGGGTCCTTAGGCTTCACAGGCAAGCGCTTAACCGCTAAGCCATCTCTCCAGCCCATATGTGCCATTTTTAAGAGTGTCTCCATTGCTGTAGGGTTGAGGGCTCACTTATCCCCATTGGATGGGTGTATAGTTAAATAGCCAAACGCTCAGCCTGGGTGCTCAGGGAACCAGGCATGATTTCCAGCACTACTCTGAAGTAGAATCGTACATACAGCACCAACCTCCACGGACGGAGTAAACCTACTGTGAAAATTCACTGACGGCTAGTTTAAAAACCTGCCCCTTTGATGGCAATAATTTGGGGAGAGTAAAGGGAAAGGATAGTATGGTGTGTGCTAAGATATTAGTTATTATTGGTGGTAGTATTACGATAGCAGAGAATAAAATAGAGAGGGAAGGTAAATAGAAGGAGTGAACAGTAAAGAGGAAAGGAGATAAGGCAGCTCCAGATAAGTATAGAATAAAAAGGGAAGGAGGAAAAGCGAAGCAATCAGCCACCCAAAGTAATCCCAGCACTTGGGAGACCTGGGCAAGGAGATCCCCCACCTCCAGGCCATCCTGTGTTCTTTGAGAAAGCCACTGAGGAGGGAGGAAGGCAGAGGAAAGGGCAAGACAACATTGATCCATTAAATGAAGTTAGATAATCCCAGGGGAAGTATGAAAGGGATGGAAAGAGAAATGGATGGGAGTGCAGGGTCTGCATGCAATGCCTAGCTTGGCCTGGGTCATTCTCTGTGAAGATCTTGCAGAGGCAGGGTTGGGGTGTCAGTTTGGCCTCTGTGTGGATTCCCTGGGGCTCTAGAGCAGGAGGCACACAGGTGCCGGTCATTCCTGGGATGGGAAATGAGCTCAGGACCTGTTTCTGCGTGAGCTTTTCCAGGGTGAAGGACAGATGCTAGTCCTGTCTCTGTGTAGTCCATGAAGGCTCTGGCTCCAGTCAGATTTCTTCCTTGTAAAACACTGTATATCTGAAGTTACTATCATGAGCCAGGACTGCTTATTTCCAAACTGATAAAGTATTATCAACTTGGGGTGGGAAAAAGAGGAGTGGTGATTTGGACCACAGTAGAGCAGACAAGGAGATATTGGAGAGAGAGATTAAGTGGGCTAGCTCTTGGTATGTTTTAAAGATAAGACCAAATAGGTGTTGTCTATGGGTTGTATATGGAGTGTAAGGGATGAGAAAAGAAGTAGAAGAGACGAGGAAGCTGAGGTATCACTCCATTGGGAATTTGCAGATTAAAAAAAGCCCATACATTTCACTGCAGCCTCTGTATCTTGGGTGGAATTCTGGGAAGGCGCCATTCGTGGACGACTGGAAGCTATGGGATGGGAGCTGACCCTCTGTGGGTGTCCCCTGATCTTTTCCCATTCCTTCTGCCATCCCTCTGCCAGGTACTTCTTTAACTGTGACTGTCTCATCCCCCTCAAAAGGAAGAGGAAGTACTTCAAGGTATTTGAGGTTACCAAGACAACAGAGAGTTTTGCCAGCAAGATCCAGAGCCTGGTGCCAGTCAAGTATGAGGTCATCGTAACAACAGGCTACGAGCCAGGGGCAGGCACAGACGCCAACGTCTTTGTGACCATCTTCGGGGCCAACGGGGACACTGGCAAGCGCGAACTGAAGCAGAAACTGCGCAACCTCTTCGAGCGGGGCAGCACCGACCGCTTCTTCCTGGAGACGCTGGAGCTGGGCGAGCTCCGCAAGGTGCGCCTGGAGCATGACAGCAGCGGCTACTACTCGGGCTGGCTGGTGGACAGAGTGGAGGTCACCAACACCAGCACTGGCGTGGCGACCATCTTCACCTGTGGCAGGTGGCTGGACAAGTCTCGGGGAGATGGGCTCACCTGGAGGGACCTTTTCCCATCTGTCTGAGGCGCCCTGGCTGTATCTACTTGCTTCTACCCTGTGTTCAGCGGCCATCTCCCGGACCCCCAGGAGCAGGGGGTATCTACTCAGAGGGCTTCTGGGACCCTCACGGCCCCTCAGAGGCTGATACTTGTGAGGTGACTCTCCGTGGGGCCCTGGTCCTACCCTTCCCAATCTCTTGGTCCCACGGGCATCATAATCTGCATATATCGTAATCTAGGACTGTATAAAAATACCTGGTGATATTTGCTTTTCCTAGACTAGTAGTGATGACCAGGCTGGGACTTGCTGCAGGATGTGGATGGGAAATTAGGGCTTCACCCAGGGGAGACAAGTGGGGAAGGAGAGGCCACCCAGATGGTGTATTTTAAGCAAACACTAATTAACACTCTTTTCCCACAAAAAAAAAAAAAAAGAAGCTGGGCTAATTAAATTATTACCAACCATACCCTACAAAGAACTCATCTTAGCATGTGCTGGCTAAGAAATGTCTGCTTTTCCCCAATTCCAATAAATCTAGTGGCAAATGCTGTAAGACAGCAGGAGAGGAAGTGTTGGGGAGGGCGGAGGGGGGTGTGTGGGCCTGCGAAAAGTAGAAGCATTATTTCAATCACTTTACAGAAAACACATGAGCGAGAGCCTGCTGGTTAGCCCAGCCGGTAACAGCACAGCTGGGAGAGGCATGAGGTGATGTGGGGCAGGGTGGCACCTGGCTTGGCCTGAACGCTATCCGCAGGAGGTGGGAGGGCAGTTTAGCCAGCGGTGCCTGTGGCTTTCTAGGGGCAACATACAGACTGAGAGCTAAGAGAGGATGGGAGAACAAAATGAAGGACGTGACCTTGATGGAGAGATGGCAGGACTTTGTGCATGCATGTAGACACACACCCACAGATGCATGTGCACATACATACCCACATGCATGCACAATGCATAGATACATTCACATGCACGTACACGTGGGTGGTATACGTGTATAATGCATCCTACACATGCACGCCTCCTGATCACCCGACAGCTGAGCGCTTTCACCCCGTGCCTGGCCTCCTACAGAACTGTCCACCCTGTCCCTCGAAGCCATGTCCTCACTCCACTGAGCAGTAACACTGTATGGCCTGGCAGACCTGCTGAGGGTGTTCCTGACTCTCTTGCCTTTCCTGTTGGTCAGTGGGAACCAAGAAATTGTCATACAAGGAATTATCATGGTGGGATCAAGACAATCTCCCCACACTTAAGAAGTAAGTGTGGGGGAGGATGCATACTGGAGTCTTGGAATGCAGGTGAGAACTTTCCAGTGCAAAGCATTGCAGCCTTCATTCCCACCATCCCTGAGCTGACTGTGCCTGGTCTAGCGTCTCCCATGAAGCTCTCCAGACAGCAGAGAAGCCCTCTTCATTAGGGATGCAGGAAAGTTACCCAGCAGGGGGATGGGGAAAGAGTCCAAGGGTGTCCCTTACCCTTAAGGTACTCTTTCACACTGGCTCTTACAGGGTTAGTTTTCCTTTGCTTATTTGTTTCATCTCACTTCCATAACACTCTCTCCCTCTCCCAACCCCCCCTCTCCATATATATATATTGGCAGAGAGAGAGAGAGAATGGGGATGCAAGGGCTTCCAGCTTCCGCAAGCAAACTCCAGATGCATGCACCACTTTGTGCATCTGGCTTTACGTGGGTTTTGAGAAAGCAAACCCAGGTCATTAGGCTTTGCAGACAGGCCCCTTTAACCACTGAGCAATCTTTCCATCCCACTTCCATCCCTTTAACCCTCTTCCATCTTGCAATACTTCGTGACATTGTGTGTCACCTAGGCCCTTTGCATTTAAAGTGTTTCATGTTTTCTGATTTCTTTGAACAATTTCCAAATCAAGTGAGTTTAATCTTCCAATTTAAATGGAATCATCTCCAACTTTTATTTCTATATTATGGCTTTACATGAACAATAGATTACACATCTTCCCACTTTAAAAATTTGAAGTCCAGGGCTGGGGAGATGGCTTAGTGAATAAAATGCATATGGAAATATTCCAAAATCTTGGGCTGTGGGGGGGGATCTAAAACATTTCTGGTCTCAACCATGGCAGAGGAGGAAACTCAACCAGCATATACATTGTCCTTTGTGTCTTCCCGTTGTTAGCCTCCTCAAACCAGAGCATGGTGGTACATTCCTACAATCCCAGCACCCAAGAGACTGAGATAGAAGGCTTATCAATTCAAGACAAAGCCTGGGCTACACAGAAAGACCTTGTCTCAAAACAATAAAAACAGTACAAACAAAGAAAAATCTGTTAGAGCCACAGATTCAAAATATGTAGTAAAAATGCATTTCTGATTCTTAATAGCACAGTAAGCACTGGTCTATGAAGAGAAATTATAATCTGATTGTCTTAGGCACTAGTGAGAGACCATAGACTCACCTTCTCCAGAGATGTACCTCTGGAAGGCAGAGGGCACCCAGCTCTGCTGATAGAGATGCAGAACAGACAGACAGCCCATTGGCCACATAGTACCATGCTACTTGGGCCTTTCTATTGCCAGGAACAAAACAGGACAATAGTAGGCCTCTGACTCGCCAACGGTCTGTGGACCAAAGTTGGGTTGGCACCAGACTTCTGATGCCTGCCACACCATGGAGAGTTCCAGACAGAACACTTGTGAAATAGGACTTGAATGAACCTAAGAGGGGGAAGTGGTATAAAAGCTGGTGGTTGAGAAGGGGTTAGGAGAGGGCTTTGGAGTCTGGCTGAACCCATCATCTGATAGGTCCTGTCTTCACCATTTTCAGCTTCTATGGGCTGGGAACTGACCTTCCCTTGGCACACTAGGCCTCTGCTGTACTCTAGTCTTGCCTGATGGCTGTGCCCAGGACTGGCTGCCCCCTCCATCCCTGATCCCTGCACCCTGTCCTAAAGAAAAACTAAGGGACACCCATGAGAAGCCCTCAGGAAGAGTCCTGGCTCTAAGCCTCACCACATCTGTTTTGCTTTTTGATGCGCCCCTTTGCCTAAACCCTTTTACTTAAGGTCACACAAGCAAAGGCTCGAGATACAAAATGTAAGGAAGTGCGCAGGCTCATGGAAGTGTAGGATGGATACATGCAAGTGGGAATTCTTGAACTCTCTGCCCCCACATACTCACACACCTTAGTGGCCTCACCACAGTATTTCCAATATTTACAACCCCCACAGAACTCTGTACTCTAACTGTCCTAATCCTGAGCCTAGCAGTCAACCATGGTGAGAAGAAAAAAAATCCCTTTTGATCATGCCCGCTCTCTCACCTGTCTCACCCATTGGCCCCTGCTGCCAACATGGCCCTGGGGTCATTGCCGGCAGCGCTACCCTGTGATGGCCAGGTGTGCTGGCATGTGGCTTCCCTCTGGCAACACCCCTTGCTAGGGCTCATGGTGGAAAAAACAAAACTGGAAAAGAATGGGTTTCTTCCTCCCCAGCTGCTCGTTCCTTCCCCAGAGCCCCTGGGTGGAAAGTGCTTCCTCATTCGGGCAGCTGGTTGAGTGAATGACAGACAGCTCTTCATCTTTCCTCACCTGATTTAGACAGGAGTACATTAAAGGCAATTTGGAGACAGCCATAAGTGTATCTCGCTTTCAAGTAACTACTAACAAAGTTATTTCCAAATAAACATCCCTGGAGGGCCTGCCTTAAAGAAAAGAAAAGATTTCTTTGCTATTAGCACAAGATATTTACATACAAACCTTCGCACAAAGTCTTGAAAACACTTTCACTCCTAAGTAGGTTAAAATAAAAAAAAAAAAAAAACACCTTCTGGTCTTATTTTCCCAGCTCTTTTAATCTAAGACTTTAAAAAATATCTATTTATTTTGGTGTGTATGCTCATGAGCGAGAGTGTGTGTGGCCACATGTCCACACAATGTATATGCGGAGGTCACAGGCCAACTTGTGGGTTAGTCCTTGTCTTCCACAGTTTGACACAGGGTCTCTTCATTGCTCACCATTGTTCATGGGCTTTTTAGAGAACTTTTCTTGTATCTGTCCCCCTTCTCGCCTCAGCTCACTGGGATTACAAAAGCTTTCCGCTTTTATGTTTGGCTGGGGTGGAGGTGGGGAGGGTCTCAGGACCTGAACTCAGGTACTTGAAGTTGCATGGCAAGCACTTTATCCATGGAGCCGTCTTGCCATCTGACCATGCAGGAGCTCAGAGGACGTTCATGGGGAGGTTGAGCCCAGTGATCAGGAAGTTCCCGGACACATAGCCACCTGATCCTTATTAGGGTTTGTTTGTTTGTTTGTTTGTTTGTTTGTTTGTTTGTTTTTGGTTTTTCGAGGTAGGGTCTCACTCTGGCTCAGGCTGACCTGGAATTCACTATGTAGTCTCAGGGTGGCCTCAAACTCACGGTGATCCTCCTACCTCTGCCTCCTGAGTGCTGGGATTAAAGGCGTGAGCCCCCACGCCCGGCTCTTATTAGTTTTTTATTATTATTACCAGTTGTATGTAAGCAGCACATGTTGGGACCACCCTTTCCCTCATCCCTGCCCCCTACTCCAAGGTTACGCTCCTAGTTGGGGGTGCAGGTCATCCCCATGGGGATTATGGTCATGCATTGTGAGGGTAGCCATCAGTTATAGAAGAGAGGCAATGTCTCTGTGCATAATGACCCAACTTGTAGCTCTAACAATCTTTCTGCCCCCTTTTCCACAAAATTCCCCCAAACCATGTTGGGTGTGTTTTAAGTCTACGTCAGTGATGGGCTCTTAGGTGCCTCTGGATCTCGGCTTTGGTAGGTGTTGAGAGTCCTCAGTGTCTGTCTCCTTCACCTTTGTGCTGATATCAGGTTCGCCGAGAAAGCAGCACTCTTGCTCATTTCCCCAACTCCTCTGTGGTTTCAGCTGGGGCCCTGGCGAAGCGCAACGGGTAGCCTTATTAGTTTTTAAAGATGATGTCTCGTGATGTCACTGTCCTGGCACAGTGTGTCATCATATGCATGATAAAGCACGTGAGAGTGAAAAGGAAAACGGAGTCGTATTGCTGAGGCACCATAAAGAGCTTACTCTCCAAGTCCAAGGACCGTGATGGATGCTAACAATCCAAGAAGGCATGCTGGGTCTGGCTCGGGCTCATCAAAAGTACCCCAAAAGCTTCCTTTTAAAGTGCAGTCTCCTAGCTATGCAACACACCTGTCCTGGTGAGAACGTGGAAGGTGAAGGTGGCAGGGCAATTACCTTCTTACTGCCGGGATAAAACATCTGACCAAGCAGTGTATGGTAGGAAAGGATTTATTTTAGGCTTATGGGTTTGAGGGGAGGTTTCTTCATGGCAGGCAAGCGTGGTATGAGCAGACCCCAGAGCACCACCTCTTCTTAGCAGCAGACAGCCCGGAGTCACATCTCCATACGAAGCAGGGAGGAGCTAGTGACAGTAAACTGGCTGTGAACACCACGCGGGGCTGGACTAGTAAACCTCAAGGTCCACCCCGCTGACACACCTCATCCAACCAGGCTTGACCTTCCAAAGGCTCCACTGGCTGTGGATTAAGTGTGAGGCTTAATCACAAACACATGAGACTATGGGAGACGCCCTACATTCAAACCACCACAGCTATGTAGCTACCTGCCTATAGCAAAACTCTTTTAGCACGGAAAGTCTCCAAACCACCACCCCATTGCTCATTGAAGCTCTGTGTCACCACAGACCAGCCTCGGGACCCAATCCTTCTAGAAATCGGATGGTTCTATTCTTTTAATTTCTCCAAAGAAATTTTTACAGATGCTCAACTTCTAGTCTTCCACTGTCTGGTTAAATCGGTTAAATCAGACTGGTGCTGGGAGATACTCGAGCAATTCAGGGTCACTAGTGAATTTAGAATTTAGAATTCCTCTGAGAGATTCGTTGACAGATGAAAGAAAATGGTCAGACATTTGTTAGACATACAGGCCTGAGCTGTGTGGACAATCACGTTCTTGAGATGCTAGCCGTAACCACCAAGGCAGTTTAGCAAGATATGCAGCCTTTTGACATGTGCCCTTTCAGGGTCATAATGCCCCAGGTTTTGTCAATAGGCTGGTGCACTATAAAAGTTACCAGCGGAAGAAGATGCCAGTCTGTTGGGTATTAGTATGCAGGACTTTCACTTCCATCATCCCTGTTGAAATTGAGAGGGCTTTCTGTTGTCTAAGAATCGGCCATACTGTGAGAACTTATGACTACTTACTGAAGACAAGAGATCGGAATCGATACAAAACCTACATTGTCACGTTTGCTAGAACCAAAGCTGCATTTTGCAGTGCTGCAAACAGGCCACAAAATTCTAATGCATGTAACAAACACACGTGGAAGTGCTTTCTTCCCAGGTGGTTGTGCAGATACTGGAGACAAGCGCTTCAAATTGCATCATCCCCAAACCTTTAAAAATAACTTAACCTGGGCTGGAGAGATGGCTTAGCGGTTAAGCCTGTGAAGCCTAAGGACCCCGGTTCGAGGCTCGGTTCCCCAGGTCCCACGTTAGCCAGATGCACAAGGGGGCGCACGCATCTGGAGTTCGTTTGCAGAGGCTGGAAGCCCTGGCGCGCCCATTCTCTCTCTCTCCCTCTATCTGTCTTTCTGTCTGTGTCTGTCACCCTCAAATAAATAAATAAATAATTTAAAAAAAAATAACTTAACCTGCTGGCGTGGTGGCGCACGCCTTTAATCCCAGCACTCAGGAGGCAGAGGTAGGAGGATCACCATGAGTTCAAGGCCACCCTGAGACTACATAGTGAATTCCAGGTCAGCCTGGGCTAGAATGAGACCCTACCTCAGAAAACCAAAAATAAATAAATAATAATAATTTAACCTGGAAATAGGCATATCTTTTAGAGATACAGGATTGCACACACTGTAATAATTCTTTTTAAAGTTTTTGAAATTTATTTGTATTTATTTCAGAAAGATAGATAGGGAGAGAAAGAGAGAGATTGGGCATGCCAGGGCCTGTAGCTACTATAAATGAGCTCTAGACACATGCACCACCTTGGACATCTTGTGCATTTTGGGGAATCGAACCCAAGTCCTTTGGTTTTGCAAGCAAACGCCTTAACTGCTAAGCCATCTCTTCAGTCCTGTAATAATTCTTGACTCAGATTCATGTACATCTTTCTCCCATACCTGAGCATTTTGACTATGTTGGTCATTCTATTTTGACTAGTGTCACAAAGCACTGAGACACCAGAGAAGAGCTATTTTTAAGTCCACATGTAGTGTGTCTTTTAATAGACAGCATAGGGATCTGTGCATGCAGACTAGAGCACAACTGAGGAAATATTTTTAAAAAATACTTTTAGTCTAGACCTGTGGAATAATGCTATTCTTTTTTTTTTTTCCCTTGCCTTTTAGCTCACTTCCTCACTGCTACCCTCATATTTTTAACCTGGGTCCTAAACGTAAACTGACTAAAGAGTTTGGTTGACTGTTCATGCACAACTCAGAGAATGGTAATCATTCTTCTTCAACATTACTGTCATCTTTGTCATCGTCGTCATCATTGTTGCTGTTGATTTTGAGGCGAGGTCTCATTCCACCCCAAATTGACCTAGAATTCACTCTGTAGCCCAGGCTGGCCTCGAACTCACAAATTAGCCTCCTCTGAGAGCTGGGATTATAGACATGAGCTACTACACCCAGCTCATTACTGCCATCTTATTTACATCTGAAAATTCAAATAACATTGGAGAATAAGGCTAACCACTTAATGACGCTTAAAAATTGGGGCAGCAGCCTTGGGATGTTGGTAAAATGTAAAAACTAGCAAACATGAAACCTTGCATTCCATCCCCAGCACTACATAAACCAGGTATGGCGGGGCAAGTCTGTAATCCCAGCACTCAGGAGGTGGAGGTGGGAGGATCAGAAGTTCAAGGTCATCTTCAGTTGCAAGCAAGTTCAAGACCAGCCTGAGATACATGATTAAATTAATTAGAAAGAAAAGAAGGAAGGAAGAAGGAAGGAAGGAAGAAAGAAAGAGAGAGAGAGAGAGAGAGAGAGAGAGAGAGAGAGAGAGAGAAAGAAGGAAAGAAAGAAAGAGAAGAAAAGAAAAATGAGTTAATGTAGATTTATGGCCAGAGGATTCAATGCACATAACCTCTTACCAAATTCAGTCTTAGTGATTTTTGTGCCTTGACTCCTGGCCTGGCTCACACAGAAGCTGCCTGGGCAGGTACAAGGTGCATGTGGAAAAGTGGCCACTCTCTGATCATGCAGTGCTGGACAACCAGCAGAAATGGCTTCTGAAGTTCATTTGGAAGCACAATTAACATATGGCCACATCTCCCTGTGCTCTTCAGCTTCTGACAGGGCCACCTGGAAGGGCTCCAGGATGTGACTGCCACCATGGTCTTTTTCTGGCATTCATTCATTTTTATAGGGTATAGTCAATGTTTATTGCTACACATATTGGGTCAATACATCACCTATGCCAAAATTATTAAAAATATGCTAATTGTTATAGGTAATAAGATTTTATTTTCTTTTTTGCCTGTGTGTGTGGGGGGGGGGGGTGCATGCACATGTATATGCCCTGAGGCACCTCAGTGGAGTGTGCTCCATTGTTCTTCCACCAGCATCTGTTTGAGCTGAAGCCTCTTACTGATTCTAGAATTTTCCACTTTTGTCACAAGCTCCAGAGGTTGCTGGGTCTTTTCTCCCTTAAGAAACTGGGGTTACAGGCGCTCATAACCCACTAAGCTGCTCATGTGGGTTCTGGAGATTTGTACTCGGGTGGTTTTAGGGCTTTTCAGGCCCTCATGCTTGTGCAGGAAGTGCACCTAACTGCTGAGCCATCTCTCCAGCACAGGATTTGATTTCTTAAAAAACTATTTTGTGGGCTGGAGAGATGGCTTAGCGGTTAAGTGCTTGCCTGTGAAGCCTAAGGACCCCGGTTCGAGGCTCGGTTCCCCAGGTCCCACGTTAGCCAGATGCACAAGGGGGCGCATGCATCTGGAGTTCATTTGCAGTGGCTGGAGGCCCTGGCACGCTGCCTTTTTCTCTGTCTGTCACTCTCAAATAAATAAATAAAAATAAAAATAAATAAATATTTAAAAAATATTTTGTGACTTTCATATTTTTTATTTTTTTCAGTGAAAACAAATTCAGACTCACTGTTTAAAGATAATCAGTGAAGGCTGGAGAGATGGCTTAGCAGTTAAGGCGCTTGCCTGTGAAGCCTAAGGACTCATATTTGACTCTCCAGATCCCACGTAAGCCAGATGCACAAAGAGGAGGCAAGCACAAGGTTGCACATGGCCACTAGGTGGCACAAGCATCTGGAGTTAGATTTCAGTGGCTGAGGCCCTAGCGTACCTCTCTTGCTTGCTTGCTGTCTCTAAAATCAAAAATAATAATAGTGATGTCTTCAAAAGTTGCACTAGGGTTACCAAAACACTGACAAAGCTTTAGGTACTCAAGAAAGTATGACTGCCTATTTGGAGTGATTGTTTTCCGTGTCTCCTTGCTCAGATTTGAACAGAAGGAAGTGAACCACCTAATACTGGTGGCTATTCCTGTGGCAAGGCGGGGCTTTAAGCACTTGAGGTATAAAAGTAGGTCTGAAAATCAAAGCAGTATTTGCTTAACTAGTCAATGTGGCGATGTTTCTATGTATATAATGAATCTAATGTAACTTTCATCATCTTAGTAATGATGTTAAAAGGCAAAAAAAAAAAAAATGCAGTGTATTAAACTGAAACTCTACACTGAAACTTAAAAGTCATGTGGAAGCTGAGAAGTAAAGATGGGGCTGAGTATATTCATTCCAATTTTAAAAATATTTTATCTGTTTATTTGAGAGAGAGAGATGAGGGAGAGAAAATGGGTGTGTCAGGGCTTCTAGCCTCTGCAATTGAACTCCAGATGCATGCGCCACTTTGTGCATCTGGCTTATGAGGGTACTGGGAAATTAAACCTGGGTCCTTAGGCTTCACAGCAAGCACCTTAACTGGTAAGCCATCTCTCCAGCCTTAATTCCCATTTTTAAACTATAATTCTGTGACCAAACTGTAAAGTTTGGTTTATGATATGAGGACCTGTGCTGCTCAATATACATAATACATACATACATACATACATACATACATACATATATATATACACATACATACATACACATACATACATACATATATATATACACATACACATACATACATGCACATACATACATACATACATATATATGTGTGTGTATATATATATATATATATATATATACATATATATATATATATATATGGAGAGAGAGAGATAGTAGTACTAGTAATAGTAGTAGTAAATACTACATAAATAATATATATTTTATTATGTCCTCTGTGACAATTATCTGTATACTTTTTGTTTTGATTGTAACATACTAAAAGTAAGACATAGAAAATAAAATTAAAACCGAGGCAGATGCTATTAATTTTACCCATTTTATAGTTGATGGACGTGAAGCACAGAGCGTAACTTGCCCAGAGTCACGTAGCTACCTGTGTCCCTGTGACAGGAAGGGCGGGGACAGTGCAAAACAGAAGAAAGAACAGCTGCTCTGCTTAGTTGGGGCATGAGAAGGTGCCAGGATAGAAAGTCATTCAGTGCCAAGAGAGTGTGGGCAAAGACATGCTATTTTCTGGGTTTGCTAGTGCTGAAAAGGCATGTGGCTGAGGGCCAAAAGGAGTGGGACAGGTAAACTCCTGGCAATCGGGCGCTGGGGAATAGAAGGGTTTCTGAGGCTGGAAAGGTGGGAAGGCGGCAGGCAGAGACTTCTGCTGCCGCCTGTATGTCCTGGGACTGCACCAGTGTGGTCTGGGACCGAGAGCAGAGCCCCCTCCTCCTCATTCTGGGGGATCATTGGGGGGACCAGGGTCCTCGGAGTCTGTGGAGAGAATACCCCCCCTTTTTCTCCTGGCAGTGCAGTGGGAAAGTGGGGAAATGGGGAAGGGCGAAGGACCAAGGGTGGGTGAGAATTCAGTGGGCAACACGATCAAGGGAAGACGCCTGTCCCACGTTCTCCCTTGTCCCCATCCGGACCCCTTCACAGCAAATGTAGGCAGATGCCGGAGGAAATGGGCCTGGAACCAGAAACCTGTGGCCCATAGAAGGGACCTAGTTGACGAGCCACATCGGGAAGGATAGTGTTTTGCCCATTTTCGTGTGGTAGGTGGACCACTTGTGACAGAGCAAGAACTACATTTGGTTTATGGGCCCAAAGAAACAGGCATGAAATGCATGGAAACCTATAGGCAGTATTGTGGCTCACCTTGCTGGACATGAACTAGGGTTTTAAATAGCTTATTAGCATAGTGGAAAGTACAGACTTTAATAAGGTTACCACTATTGACTCATCATTTCTAACAAATATATCACAGTAATGAGAGATGTTAATGGCAGGGTAGGGGGATGGTGGGAAGGGGGTAGATGGGAATTCTCTATACCTCAGGATCATTTTTTCTTTTGCAGGCTCTAAAACAAAAGTGCCTATTGCTTTTTAAGAAGTTGCTTGGTTGGATTTCTGTTTGGAGCTTATGAAAGAAAGTGGTTTTTTCAGTTCCTTGAGCCCATGCTTTTCTAGGCAGTCTTGAGACCATGAGTGTGGTTTCCTCTAGGGGAAAAGAAATCCACCCCAGCAAGCAAACAGCACTTCGGTTCAAATGTATAGGAGGCCACATTTGAAAGTTGACCTAACTGGGAAAATTTCCCCCTTGAAAGTCTGTAACTAATATTTAGGAAACAGGTTGGTTAGATAGATGGTCCTTCGAGAGAGAAAGGGGAGAAAGATATGGTGTCATTCAGCTTTCCTTGTCACAAAATTCCCTGGGATAATCAGCACCCCAGAAGGGAAAGTGGTTTCAGCTCACAGTTTTGGAGGCTTCAGTCCATGGTCACTGGCTTGTGATACTTAGGCCTGTGAGGAGGCAAAGCACTGATAAGAGTGTGTGGTGAAGGAAATGCTTACTTTTTGATAGCTTGGGAAGCAGAGAGAAGAGGCTGAGGTCCCAATACTCCCTTCAAGAGTATAGCTACTAACTTTCTTCCACTAGGCTCCACCTCTTAAGCATTCCACCACTCCCCAGTAGCACTTGGCTGGGGACCAAACAACACATGGACCTTTGTGGGACATCCCAGATCCAAGCTATAGCTGAAATAGGTAAGACACAAGAAGGATAAGAGCGGAGAGAGAAGGACGGAGAAGCAGAAGAAAGAAGGCAATAGGTGAAAAAAAGAGGATGGGTAATGATGTTACCCATTGAACCAGGTGCCCCCCATAAACTCATGTGTTCTGAATGCTTGGTTCCCAGATGATGGCAATTTGGGAACTGGAGCCTTGCTGGAGGAGGTGTGTTGTTCGGGGCAGGCTTAGGGGTGTTATAGCCAGCTCCTCTTTGCCAAAGTTCAGCTCACTCTCCTGCTGCTGTTTTCCACCTGCTGTGTCAGAGGTGACATCCAGCACCTGATCATGCCATGCTTTCCCGTGGCATCATGGAGCTTCCCCTTGACACTGTAAACCAGAATAAAAATTTTCCTCCCATCAGCTGCTTTTGGTAAGGCACTTTATCCCAGCAACAAGAATGCAACAACAACACTCATGTCAGGGACAAAGAAAGAAGTCCATTCAAAGCTCCCCTCCGACATGTCTTCGATAGGCATGAAATCAAACACCCTATACAAGTGAGATGTAGTTAGCAATGCAGTTCATTTTTATTAGTTATAAATAAAGTACAAAAAATCCACCAAAAGTGAATCTAAGCATTTACACAATTCCTAATGTCTCTGCCTTTTCATTGATGCACTATTGCTTTAATATTCATAATAAATATTCTTCTAGCTTTCTGCTATAAAATAGTCTATGTAGCAAAATGTTGCACAGCACACAGAACAGAACAGCAGGAGAATTACAAAAAAGGACAATCAACACTGAGGATAATCCTTTCACTTACCAGAGGTAACCAAATTACCCCTTCTAGGGCCTGATGCGGCCTGCTCCACAGCTGAGAGAGGAGCCACATCCATGCCTGGGGGTGGGGGGCGGAGAGGACAGGCTGGGAGGGGAGAAAGCTTGAGAGTGGGCCATGGCCAGCCAGGGCACAGGGTCCTCATCCCACTCTGGCCCCACAGAGCAGCATAAGGCATGTCCATCAGGAGCTCTGCCAGGGTTGGTGTCTGCCAGGCCCAGCAGTGCAGTGGCCATACCCACCAGCATGGTGGGTGACTCCACAGGGTGTCTCCAAGGAAAGCAAGGCTCTGGAGTAGAGGTGGAAGGGGAAGCTGGGCAGCAGCGGGCAAGAGGCCCCGTCACAGAGATGAGGCTGAGGGACCATACATGGCCTGGCCACTCAGCAAGACTAGCCAAGCACTGTGGCAACTCCAGATGTCCA
The DNA here is from genome assembly GCF_020740685.1 of Jaculus jaculus. Classification (NCBI taxonomy): domain Eukaryota; kingdom Metazoa; phylum Chordata; class Mammalia; order Rodentia; family Dipodidae; genus Jaculus; species Jaculus jaculus. Next base: position 44,068,703 of record NC_059103.1, read on the forward strand.
CTTCCTCCTCCCTGCCAGCACCATGCAACCCCATGCGGCCTCCTGTAAAAGGTGGAGCTCCCCACCAGGCAAAGGCAGTGATATCAAGAGCCAAGACAGGGAGGGATGGCTGGGAGGCAGAAAGAGAGAGAGAGAGAGGAGAGAAGAGGAAGGGAGACAACATGCCCGGGTCTCAGCCAACCCACAGACTCCTTCTAGGGCGCCTGTTTCTCCCAGCCTCCCCCTCATCACTCTTCTATGGAATACTGAGGCTGGATCCAAAACCCCCTGATGCTCTCTTCCATGGCAGGCCTTCCTGCCACAGTCCCTGTGGGGCAGAGGCAGAGGCGAGAAAGAAGGTACTAGAGAGAATGCACCCTCAAACTGTATCCCAAGCTTTTGTCATTGGGTGATGTCACAACCACAAAAGTTCCAGAAGACAGGACAAGAAGGCCACTCCCATTCGAAGGTTTCTATTCTATTTGCCCACTCCCACATACAACCAGGTATGGCATTAAGTGCACCCTCTGAACGACCACCCGGCCTTGGGAAAGACCGTATCTCATATCCAAGGGTGGATGCATCCACCTAACTTACCTTCCTGACATGTGCAGGATGCTGCATCTAAACAGACGTCTGCCCTGAGCGAATTCCCTAGATGTTTGCTCATTCTGTTCTCCATTTCTCCCCTCCCTTTCCTTCTATCCTTTCCCTTTTTCTCCCCTTGGGGTGGGGGTGGGGGGACAGATCTAGCTTGCTAATCTCCCTAGAGCTGTGTCACACCTTTTGAACCAGAGGGATCCTAGAGATCCCTTTATCTTCTTGCCCCAGCATAGAAAATTGACTTTCAAGGCTGGAGAGATGGCTTAGTGGTGAAGGCGCTTGCCTGCAGAGCCTAAGGACCCATGCTCGACTCCCCAGATCCCACGTAAGCCAGGTGCACGAGGTGATGCATGCGCAAGGTGGCACACGTGTCCAGAGTTCAACTGCGATGGCTGGAGGCCCTGGCATGCCTATTTTCTCTCTCTCTCTCTCTCTCTCATAAATTTTTTGTTGTTGGTGTTAAACTTGGATTTCAGACGCTCCTGCTGGTTCTGTGTAAGGGCCCCGAATCTAGAACCTTCGAGATGTGGAGCTCAGGTACAGCTTCCTGGACTCTCTATCGGGGCTAGAGGCTGAGATGAGTGGGCTGAGGAGGTAGGAAGGGAAGGAAGGAAAGCAGCTCAGGCCAGGCTTGCAGGCTTGTGGTGATGGAGAGGGCTTCAGGGGGGTGGTACCAAGGGTCGCAAGTGAGAGGATTACCCCAGTCTGCTGACGAGTGCAAATTATATTTATATATGTGCTAAATACAGTCACTATATTGGAGTTTGTTTTTTTTTTTTTTTTCACTAGATCACAGCGTACAGAATCAAAGGTTTGCATTTCGTATGGAATGTATCCAAAGAGGCCAGCACCACAGTAGGGCAGCTTGCAATCACACACCCTGATAGTTTGGACGAAATAAAGTTCGCAGACTTTTATTTAAAATGGGTTTTTTTGTTTGTTTGTTTGTTTTCATAGTTGTCATCGTACCAATGCATGCAAAGCATTCCACTCCCAGAAACAACGCCAAAATGAGGTAATAGGAGCAATAAAAAAAACATTAGTATCCTTTCTAAATAAATAAATTATAATTAAAAATGCAAAACAACTATAAAAATAATTAAATAAGAATCCACGATATCTACAAGTTAGTCATAAATTATGATTGTTAAATATAAGGCATTTAAACTCACAAAACCCTGTAAACTAGCAACGTGCCATGTTTTTTTTTTATTTTTTGTGGATTTTTTTTTTTTCATTTTTGTTTTTCTATCAGCTGAAATCGCTCTAGCATTTGCTCTACGCGCGCGCAGGGATGAAACACGAAGGGACCTGACAGACGTTGCTACAGCCCCACATGGGGATTGTTTGTCCCGCCGACTTGCGGTGGGGGGGGGGAGGTTTGGGGGATTTCTTCAAGAAAAAAAAAAATCTGGTGTTTTTCTTCACCATTGAAAAAACTGTGCTTGTTTATTAGGCGTAAAGAGTTAAGAATGCTTGCACGGAGGCTGGAGGCCTTTACAGAAAGGAGCTTGTTTGAGTCCTGCCACGGGTGGTGGGCAAAAGAGACGGCGGGCCTGGGGGTCTGGCCAGGTGGAGGCCCGGCTGCCCTCTCTGCCTGTGCCTGGCAGGGCTCGTGGCATTGAGTTGATTGACCGGCGACCTCGGTGGACCTGCTGGGCCATGGCTGCAGTTAAGAGGCCCCTCTTGAACCCGGGGCCGCTCTCACCCCAGAAGGCACTCATGCGTCTCAGCCAGGAAAGGGTCTGAGTCCCTTGAGGTGAGCAGGAGGACTACAAGGCGTCTCCCTCCTGGAGATGGTGGATGTGAGATGCTGAGGCCTGGCGCTGCCTCTTCTCATCCCAGGCTCCCTGACCAGCTGGAGGAACCTCGAGGCAACAGATGCATGCACACTGCTCAGCTTTCCTCCATCCAGTCGGCTGCCCCACTAAGGAATCAGGACCTGGAAGGACTCTAAGTACCCTTCCTGTGCCTGCTTAGGACACAAGGACTCCAGGGAGATGGGCAGGGGAGGGGGCTTCAGGATCTACCCCCTTTCCAGCCCAGGTCCTGATACGACTCTGGGGCACTCAAAGAGTCTGCATGAATGAGAAGGACCAGGCCCACTCTCTCCCTCAGCCTCGGAAGCTGATGTGCGTGCCCACAGAAGTCCTTTGGAACAGCAGGGCAGCTCACAGCTCTCCAACTTGAAAGATGTGTTGATGTTACGGAGGACACAGAATATGTGTTGGGAGGAAATTCGCAAGCATCCAATCCAACCTCCTTGTGTTGCAGCTGAGGAAATTGAGACCCAGAGAGGCAAGAGGTGGGTGTGGGAGGTTCTAGCATCACCGTTTGCCAGTGAAGAGTCTGTACTGGAACCCAGGATACCAACGACAGAAGTTCCTTCCTGGCTCCCTGCCCACTCCTTTTTGACTGGTCAGCCCTTTAGGCCAGCCCCAGAGGAAAGGACAGAAGAGTGACCTAGGAGAGGAGCGACTTGCTTAGACCATCCTTGCTACCTTCAGGCTGAGGCCATCCTCTGATGAAACCTTCATTTTCACAGGGCCATTGGCTGTCGAGCATTCCTAACTTCCCGTGACTATTGGTAAGCAGCGTCCTCACATTCAGATGTCCTTTCCCCACTGTGGGGATGTCCACCTCTGGAGCCATCGTTGACAATTCCACCACCACCCAACACTGCTGGTCCTGGCTCCCTGACTTTTCACCATAAGCTCTCCTAGACGTGTGCCGCTCCTCAGTCGCACTGAAAGTTCCTGTGGTGGGGACATCATCTTCTTAAGTATCGTCTTTCTCAACATCAACTCCAGTAACACACTCAACAGATTCTACAGGGTACCAGAAGATGGGGGCTGGGTGACGGTTCATCTAGATAAGGTTCTGAAATCACCTCCATCCAGGAGCCGCTTCTCCTTCTCTGATCTCAAGTGTCCGGAGTGGTCATTCCTTAGAGACACGACCAGTTGCTCTCTCTCAAACCCAGCTGCCTCTGTCATTTTCACCCACTGGTCACGGTTTCTCCTTCGCTTAACTGCAAGGAATTTCTTCATTTCTAAAACTGGCATCCTGTCCTCTGGTCTTACTGACAAAGGGGCACTGAGACTGGCTAGAGGTCAAGGTGAGGGGGAGCTTCTGAGAACAGTGCAAATGAGGAAAGAGGAGCCTGGGCAAGCGGACAAGGAAGTCTGCAGAATGCCAGCTGATCCAGTGTTTTCTGTTCGTGGGTAAGAGCTGGGATTGTGTTGGAATTTGGTGGATTTGCCACCTCCAGTGTTCTGTCCTCCCATCTCTCTGCTCTGAAAAATTGTGGGGGGGGGGCAGAGCATAAAAACCCACTGTATGGTGCCATTGGGGATCTCCAGATGTGTCTCCTTGAGCACTCCTCACTAACTTGCAAAAGGCCCCATGAGAGAGCGGAGAGCACAGATGTGCTGGGCAGTGTGCATCCTCGGGACAGCGAGGTGAAGCCGAGGGAGGGCAAACAGGGATGCACTGTTTCTCCCGCTGGAAGGAGAAAGAAACAGAGGCACAGAGAAATAACGGGACCTTCCCAAGGTTACTGAAGAGCCAGAGAGGGAGCAAGAGGCCGGAGACACGGAGCCTCCTCACCCAGCCAAGGGGTCTCAGGGCCAGGACCAACTCTGAGGGACTGATCAAGCCTTGAGACATCTGAAAGGAGGCTCAAGTTCCTCTCAAGGGTATGGGCTTGGCCTCAGCCCTGAGTGCTAGCTGAGAGCACTTTGGCCAAGGCCAAGTGTGCATCACCTATGCGGTTTTATCTGCATCATCTAGTTATTTTTTATTTTATTTTATTTTATTTTTTTGCATAGGGAGGCAGTGGCTACATTGCCTCTTTGTGACAAGATGAGAGCTCAGGCTGAAGGAAGGAGCTGGAGCAAGCAAGGACCCTCTGGCTCCTGGAAACACAGGGGCAGCTGTAGCTGGAGGCAGTGTCCTCCCTGGTTCAGGGTGGAACCCAGGAAAACAGCTGGGGCCCTAAGTCTGGAGAGCCCACCTTGAGACACACTCCCCATTCACTTGCTGGCGTTCTGCCCCCCTTGCCTTGCCTGACACCCTCAGAAGCCCCAGTGAGCCCCGAGTAGATAGACTCTCTTCAGCCCCTTTTCCCAGATGCCTCCGTGCACTGTAAACATGAGAAAACCAAAAGCCAAGGAAAAAAACAAAAAACAACAACAAGACACAACACCCCTCCCGCCTCCCAGCCTGGGTGAAAAAAATATATATATCTTTTTCACCGTGAACAGGATTTGGCTCTTTTTGTTGTTTGTTGTTGTTGTTTACCTTTGATTCCTTTTCTCTCATAAGGACGGGAAGATTGGGGCTGTCGTTGGTTGGCTAGGTCAGGCACCAAAACAAGAAACTCAATGAGAAATATTTGGTGCAAGTTCGGTAATAGCGACATGTCCACCACAGATGACTAGAGCACCACACACGACATTTTTCTTAAGCTAACATGCTCCGGCTGCCATCCACAGAAATAGCTAGAGACCCCTACATGGTTTCTACGTGGTCGAGAGGTATATACACAATCCTTCAAAGGACAGGATTGAGGGGCCGGTTTACCAGCTAGTACCCTCGGGATCACACCTAGTTCTCAGCAGCTGGGCCCCCCCTTCCCGCCCCTGCTCTGGGCACGGCCAGCTCCCTCCTTCCTGAACAGCAAGGCGGATGGGGCAGTCGCCATTCTGGATGGGTGGGTCCTCCCCAACCCTCCTCTCTCAGACTCTGCTACCAGCAACTTCCTCTTTCCACGAAATGTGCTTGCAGGCGTCTTCTCTACGTCAAATGGCTCAGAAGGCAAAGTTTGGCTGCAAGGGCTATGGCCGTGGGGGTGGGGGGACCTGGTGAAGGAAATGGGGTGTCCACTGGCTAACTCCTCCCTCAGCTGTCGGCTCCCAGTTGTGTCTCAATGTCCACTCGGCAGATGGGGCATTTCTTGCTCATGGCCAGCCACTGGTCCACACACAGTTGATGGAAGAGATGCATACAAGGTAGGCGCCTGGAAGAGAAAGGAGAAGAGAGGAGAGGAGAGGAGAGGAGAGGAGAGGAGAGGAGAGGAGAGGAGAGGAGAGGAGAGGAGAGGAGAGGAGAGGAGAGGAGAGGAGAGGAGAGGAGAGGGGAGGGGAGGGGAGGGGAGGGGAGAAGAGAGAGAAGAGAAGAGAAGAGAACAGAAGAGAAGAGAACAGAAGAGAACAGAAGAGAGAGAAGAGAAGAGAAGAGGAAAGAAGAAGAGAGGAGAGGAGAGGAGAGGAGAGAAGAAGAGAGGAGAGGAGAAGAGAGGAGAGAAGAAGAGAGGAGAGGAGAGGAGAGGAGAGGAGAGGAGAGAAGAAGAGAGGAGAGGAGAAGAGAGGAGAGGAGAGGAGAGGAGAGAAGAGAAGAGAAGAGAAGAGAAGAGAAGAGAAGAGAAGAGAAGAGAAGAGAAGAGAAGAGAAAGGAGAGGAGAGAAGAAGAGAGGAGAGGAGAGAAGAGGAGAGGAGAAGAGAGGAGAGGAGAAGAGAGGAGAGGAGAGGAGAGGAGAGGAGAGGAGAGGAGAGGAGAGGAGAGGAGAGAAGAGAAGAGAAGAGAAGAGAAGAGAAGAGAAGAGAAGAGAAGAGAAGAGAAGAGAAGAGAAGAGAAGAGAAGAGAAGAGAAAGGAGAGGAGAGAAGAAGAGAGGAGAGGAGAGAAGAGGAGAGGAGAAGAGAGGAGAGGAGAGGAGAGAAGAAGAGAGGAGAGGAGAGGAGAGGAGAGGAGAGGAGAGGAGAGGAGAGAAGAGAAGAGAAAGGAGAGGAGAGAAGAGAAGAGAAGAGAAAGGAGAGGAGAGAAGAAGAGAGGAGAGGAGAGAAGAGGAGAGGAGAAGAGAGGAGAGGAGAGGAGAAGAGAGGAGAGGAGAGGAGAGGAAAGGAGAAGAGAGGAGAGGAGAGGAGAGGAGAGGAGAGGAGAGGAGAGGAGAGGAGAGGAGAGGAGAGGAGAGAAGAGAAGAGAAGAGAAGAGAAGAGAAGAGAAGAGAAGAGAAGAGAAGAGAAGAGAAGAGAAGAGAAGAGAAGAGAAGAGAAGAGAAGAGAAGTCAGATGATTGGCAGAAGGACAGGCAAACTAGGACCACTGGAGAATTGCCCAAAAGAACTCTTGGAACCCTGCTCATGGAGTGAGGCTGTGGCTGACAAGGTAAGTCAAGATGGGCAGTAAATCTCAAGGCCCTCCTCTGTGCAGCCCTGGGCTTTGTCTTACAAACATCTGGACCACTTATACTGTCTCCTTACATTTTGCCTTGATGAGTCCAGATGCATGAGCACAGAAAGGGAAGGGAATGGAAAAAGTAGTCTCCTACCTCACATCTTCTCCATCCTCCAGCATAGACAGACAAATTGTGCATTTCTCATCCGTGTCCGACTCGTCTCCTTCGTCCTTCTTGCCCTTGCCATCCTGGGGTCTTCGCTACAAGAGCAGAGAGAGGAGCATTTGTTACCTGGGACAGACTCATGTGATGCCACTGGCTTGCACCCATAGCCTCCTCTTCCCTCGGGAGTGAGTCTCTCTTTAAGTTCTCTTCTCCAGAACTGCCCATTGCCTCAGAAGAGAGAGGATTAAAGAGGAGTGAGGAAGAGCTCAGGTGGTTGTCACCATTGTTGTCCCAGGCACTGTCAAGGCCCTCAGTGTTTGGAAGAAATCAGGCTCCTAATGGATCCACTCTTTGCAAAGCTTTGCTTGTGCCTAGCAAGCTACCTCTCTCTGTTCTCACACGGTCTGCTCCCTCTCACACCTTGTCCAACCTGGACCCCCTGTCTCCAGGCTTCTCTGTCCACAATCAGATCCAGCATGCTTCTTTCACACTTCCATCATTCATTCATTCCACTAGTATCTTTCCACTTGCCCTCTCAGTCCTAGATGAACACAAAGCTCCTCCACCATCATTAACCCCTGAAATATGTAGCACATGAGGAATGATCTTGTGCTGTTGAGCTTCCCTCCCTATCCAGGATGTCCCCTTAAGACAGGCACTGCTTTACATGAGGTTAGACATCGTGTGGGCACACTGTGCATTGCTCTTGACTTTCATGTTCCTATTTGTGCGTCTATGCTAATATCCTGAAAATTGTTAACCACACCCTGCATAAAGTTTTAGGTTCTGGGAAGTGAATTTGTAAAATTGCTTGCTTATTTTCATTTTTTATTAAACTAGACTTTGTGTAGCAGTTTTACTTTATATAAAAATTGAGCAAGAAGTATCACATAATTTCCCCAACATTACCTTCTCACATTGTCTCATATACTTGCTAATAAGTATATTATTATACTTATATAACTGATGCTCATGGCCAGCTACTGGTCCACACACATAACTGATGGCCCAGTATCGAATGACTATTATCAAATGAGGTCCCTCAGTGGACAGTAGGATTTGTTATGGGTTGAATCTGTTACGTCCCCTGAAGACTCCTGTGTTAAAGGCTTGACTGCTCACTGATGGGCTTTTGAGAAATGATTGACTCCTCATTAGTGGCTTAGTCCACTGATGCATTCATAATCTTATGGCATTATTGGGTGGTGGAAACTAAGGAGGTCAGACCTCAGTGGAGGAAGTAGGTCACTCGGGGTGTGCCCTACAAGGGTATATCTTGTTGCTAGCTCCTTTGCATCTCTCTGGTTCCCAGCTGCCATGGGGCGAACAGTCTTTCTCCACCATGCCCCAATGTCACAATGCCGGGTCTCACCACAGACCCAGACACACAGAGCCACGTGACCATGGACAAACTTCTGAAAGTGTAAAATCCAAAGTAAGCCTTCCTCCTCTAAGTTGCTTTTCTCAGGTATTTTGTCACACAGATGGAGAAGCTAACATTCCCCCGCCCCAGTTCACTATGTTGAACCATCCTGTTGAATCTGCCCTCCTCCTCCACTGGTGAGAAGCCTCCATCTTCCCTCCTGACCACACCTGACACAGGCAAGTGAGGAGGCCATGGAGAGACACGCTGGCCACAGAGCGTCCAACCAGAGCAAAGTGTTCTGGACAACAGGCTTTGCCCCCTGTAGACAATCATAGCAGGGTCAGGTAGACAAACTGCCAACTCCCTTCTCCTTCCCTGACTGTGCGGGCTCACCTTCTTGTACTTGTGGGGGAAGGTGAACCTCTCAATGGTGTTCTGTACGGCTCCCCGAGTCACACTGCCCAGCCTGTCCTCGAGCTGCAGCAGCTCCTGCAAGGAAGGAAGCACAGACACACGCAGACTCAGATCGAGGCAGCTGGACAACAAGAGGCCCCTCCTCCACCATCAACGCCAGGTGGGACACGAGGGAGTCAGTAATTACGGTAAATACTACTGGGGTGCAGCATCTTTAAGACAAAACAAATGTTTGTTTGTTTTTTTTTTTTTTAAAGTCCAAAGATGGAGGGATTGCTTAGTGGCTAAGGCATTTGCCTGCGAAGCCAAAGGACCCAAGTTTGATTCCCCAGTACCCACATAAGCCAGATGCACAAGAGGCACATGCATCTGGAGTTCGTTTGCAGTATCTAGAGGCCCTGGTGTGCCCATTCTCTCTCACTAGCTTGGGGTCTCTCTCTCACTCTCTCTCTCTCTCTCTCTGATTGCAAATAAATAAATAAAATTTAAAAAACTAAAACAAGCAAAGAAAGAAAGAAAGGCAACAATCTTTTTAAAAAGTCCACGCTGAGCCAAATACCATCTGCACCTGAGGAGGGTGAGGGGTGTGGAAGATATGAGAAGGAGGCACCCACATTTCCACCAGAAAGCAGCTGGTTGATACTGCAAGGCTGTAGTTTCTCTACACACTCTCTTTTTCTGTCTTACTTTCAGCCCCTGGGGATTCCCACTACCCATGCCCTACCCACCAGTAGGGACAGGCAGAGAAAATGATGGGTGATAATGATGGCTTGATGGCTCACCAACCTAGTTGGCAGAGTAACATACCTCATAGCTCTCCCGCACAGCAGAGGTGTGTCTGCTGGGATTTAGTCCCTGGAGAGCAAGGAAGTGAAGCTGGGGGTAAGGGTAGTTCCGGATCTCGTGGACGACCTGATGAGAAGAAAACGATTTGGATAGAAGAGGATCCCAGGCTGCTTCTGTACCCAGCAGGGAACTCTTCCACAGCCACCAGCCAGCACACACGAAACTGTCTCTTCTGCTCTTATATCCTTCCTTTTTTCACTAAGAACCAAGCTGGTGCCTGAACTAGTCTAGGAAGGACTATCTGTAAAGTGACAGCCCACCCTGATGGGACACCCACTGCCCAGCAGCACCCTTCTGAGTACCCCATGTTGACTAACCAGTTAATCACATTGCCCGATGGAACAGTGGGTGAAATTACAATCCTCACTTTACTGATGGGGTAAGTGAGGCACAGAGACCTTAAATAATTGAGTCATGTCATGCAAAACCAAGTTACAGAACCAGGACTCCAATCTAGGCAGCGGGGCAACAGGAGTCCTCTCCACCACCATCAGAGCCAGGTGAAACTCAAAAGAGTCAGTAATTAAAGTAAGCACTACTGGGGTGCAGTATCTTTAAGAAAAAAACAAAAGAAAAAAGAAAAGTCCATGCTAGACAAAATGCCGGCATTTTAAAGACAGACTCCAGCCTTGAACTGGCTCAGCGCTTCCTCACTCCTCTCCAGCCATGGCTAGGAGTCAGAGGAGCCAGCCAACTTCCAACAAGCTCCTCCATCACTTCATGTCCTGGGACTAGTTACTCAGCCCTTCTAAACCTCAGCTTGCCTGTCTTTAAGATGGGGAGGACGTGGCGTAGAGGGACTGGGAAGAGGAAGGAAAAAGGGTTATAGTGCTCATCACTGAGCCTGATATGCAGCTGAGTGTTTAATGAGTGCGTCAAAGATAACCCAGGGAACATCAGATCTGACATGCACTTGAGTGACAGACTGCTCCTCTAAGTACATTATTATACAAAAAAGGAGGGCTGGAGAGATGGCTTAGAGGTTAAGGTGTTTGTCTGCAAAGCCGAAGTACCCAGGTTCAATTCCACAGTGCCCACGTAAGCCAGATGCACAAGGTGGCACATGCATCTGGAATTTGTTTGCAGTGGCTAGAGGCACTGGTGTGCCCATTCTCTTACTCAAATAAATTTTAAAAAAATTTAAGGGTATAAGAAGCTGCGTGGTTAAATGACAGAGAAGGTAGGGAAGGTATGTTCTGCTTTTGGACAACAGCATGAACCATCTAGAAGAAAGACTTTCAGTCTTCCACTTCTATGGGCTGGACACCCTCACTTCCATCTCATGCAGTTTGAATCCCAGAGCTAACCTGATTCTTCACACACATTCCGGGCTCTGCAGTCTAAGCCTGCCTGCGCCTGGGGACGAAGGTGGCCTGGGCTTGCAGGCCAAGGTCCAGGGCTCTTTCTGGAATCTTTTCTGACCCTCACATCAGACCAGCATTCACATTCCCATCTCAAAAACATGTAAGACCACACCCAGGGAATTAAATGAGGCCATATATATGAGGGACGGAGTTTTTCCTCCCTCGTGCCAGGGACAGGAGTCTCCCCATAGACTGCAACTCACCATGCTCCCTCTGCCACTCCAGCTTTCTTCAGCAATACTGGCTTCTGGCCTAGTTTCCTCCATTCCCATCAAGCCAGCCTAAGTATGGCTGTTGACTGAGGGGGGCTGTAGTTGGGAGGCCTGAGAGCCAGAAGTCAGGGGAGCCTAGGGCCAGAAGACCCGAGGTCTCAGCCCACCGGCAGCACTCAGTAAGCAGCAAGGGAGTTTGTTTCCACTTAGGGCCCCCCACACTCACCATCTGCGTGGAGGAGGAGTTCCGGGGAAAGTGGTGCATCCGAGGAGTGGCTAGGTAATGCTGATAGTGCTGAGGGATGGGCCGCACCTGGAACTGCGCGGGGCTCAAGCCAGCGTCCACACTGAGATCCCTGCGGGGACACGCCGTGTGAGACCCCAGGCGCAGCAAGGATGCACCATGGGTTCCAGGAGAAGCTGGACTTGTCAAGCCTGTGGCACTGACTCAGGGACACACTGCCTCACTCCCAGAGGAAATTCTATGATGTCTGAGGGAACCCCCCCCCAGCAGCCCAGACCTTGTAAACCACCTCAAAATGAGTGCCCGAAGCACCCTCCCAAGACAAAAATCCTTCAAGGAAGCATCCAGATGGAGCAGGTGAGGGAGGGGCCATGGTCATGTTTTTACCATTCCATTCTGGACACTACAGAGGCAATGGGCACCTTCCCCTATAACTGTTCCTACAGGCTAGAAAGCTATCCTAGCCCTCCCCATCAAACCCCAAAAGTTTAGGAAGACTTACTTCACTTAAACATAATGAACCTCATTGAATTTTTTCCAAATTTTATGAAAATTATAAGCCTATATAGACTCAAAAAGATCAACACACTTTAAGCAGAATAACACACCGAAAAGTTACTTCAAAGTATGCAATAAATTTCTAAAGCACATTAACAAACAAAGTTTTAAAAACAATCTAGGATTTGTTTAAATACTCATTAGATAAAGTGTGTGGATAAGAATTACCACAGGCTGAATGTTAGAAATGGAGCATCCAGCCGGGCATGGTGGCGCACGCCTTTAATCCCAGCACTCGAGAGGCAGAGGTAGGAGGATCGCTGTGAGTTGGAAGCCACCCTGAAACTCCATAGTGAATTCCAGGTCAGCCTGGGCTAGAGTGAGACCTTACCTCGAAAAACCAAAAAAAAAAAAAAAAGAAATGGAGCATCCAAGAGACAATGGAATGGCATCTTTAAACTACTGAATGAAAAATAAACCTGCCAACCCAGAAGTCTGTACCCAGAAAAAAAAAAATTTTCAAATTGAAGATGAAATGAAAACTTTTTCAGACAAACAAAAGTTGAGAGAATGTTTCGCTAGCAGATCAGTGCTACAAGAAATAGTAAGAAGGGCTGGAGAGTTGGCTCAGTGGTTAAAGGTACTTGCTTGCAAAGCATTCCAGCCCATGTAGAGGCAGATACACAAAGTAGCACACACATCTGGAGTTCATTTGCAATGGCAAGAGGCCCTGGCCTCCTGGCACTCCCTCTAGCTCTTTCTCTCTCTCTCTCCTCTCAAATAAGTAAAAGTAATTTTTAAAAGAAGAACTGGGCCGGGCGTGGTGGCACACAACTTTAATCCCAGTACTTGGGACGCAGAGGTAGGAGGATCACTGTGAGTTCGAGGCCACCCTGAGACTACATAGTGAATTACAGGTCAGCCTGAGCTAGAAACCCAACCTTGGAAAACCAAAAAAAAAGTAAGGTAGAGGAAGCTCTGCAGACAGAGGAAAATAATGCCAGATAGAAACTTAGACACCAAGGAATAAAGAGGAACTGATGGCTTATGTGGACTGTGGCTTATGTCAGGCCTGTGGAGAAAATGTGCAAGTAGAGACTGGAACATTTTGTCACAACTGAAAGCGGAGAAGCTTCCCACGCCCACCAGGGCCATGGCAAATGGAATCTTCCAGAAGAGGCTCCCACTGAGCACATGTGGATAATCTGCACACCAGTCAGTATAACCACCACAGACATGCTGATAACCCACAAGGCTTCCACGGTGCTGAAGAAACCTGTGATCCTTGAAGGATGCTGAAGAACCAATTGTTCACTTAGAAAGAAATAAAAGGAAGAACCAGGGCTGGAGGGATGGCTTAGTAGTTAAGGCATTTGCCTGCAAAGCCAAAGGACCCAGGTTCAATTCCCCAATGATCCACACCAGCCAGATGTAAAACGGGGCACACGTGTCTGGAGTTCATTTGCAGTGGCTGGAGGCCCTGGTGAGCCCATTATTTCTCTCTCTCCCCCTCTTTTGCTGTCAAATAAATAAGTAAATAAAAATAAAAGGGTTTTTTTTAAAGGAAGAACCAGAGCTGGGCCCAGTGGCACATGCCTTTAATCCCAGAACTTAGGAGGCACAGGTAGGAGGATCACTGTGAATTCAATGCCACCCTGACACTACATTGTTAATTCCGGATCAGCCTGGGCCAGAGTGAGACCCTACCTCGGAAAACCAAAATAATAATAATAGTAATAATAAATTAATTCTGTTGGGTGTAGTGGCACATGCCTTTAATCCCAGTACTGGGGAGGCAGAGGTAGGAGGATCGCCATGAGCTTGAGGCCACCCTGAGACTACATAGTGAATTCCAGGTCAGCTCTGAGCTACAGTGAGACCCTGCCTCAGAAAACCAAAAAAAAAAAAAAAAAAAAAGCCTAGATGTCCATCCACAGATGAATGGATAATAAAGATGTGGTACATCTACACAGTGGAGTCCTATTTAGTGGTAAAGAAAAATGAAATTATGAAATTTGCAGGGAAATGGATGGATCTGGAAAGGATTATACTAAGTGAGGTAACCCAGGCCCAGAAAGCCAAACATCACATGTTCTCTCTTATATGTGGATCCTAGCTACAAATGTATAGACTTGTGTGTGACGTGGAACCAAAAATCAGTAGCAGAGACCCACAAGATAGAAAAAGGGTATAAGGGAGGGAGGAGAGGGAAGGCCTTGAGGGGATGGCATTGTATATATGTGAGTAGAAGAACAGATTACAGGGAGGGGAAAGGCCTAAGCTAGGTCAGGGGAAGAGACTGTATAAAAGAAAGGTAGCAGGGGGAAAGTCAATCAAAATGCAAGATATTCTGAATAAGACATATGAAAATCTACTTTCTTAAATAATAAAGTATTCCAGCAAATAATGAACAAGGAATTACTAAATTATTTTTCTACCATTCTGCATCCTCCAAAGAAATCAGGGACCTAGACAAAGAATATCAACTGCTGCTACTATCCCAGGACAACCAGACAGAGTGCTTTCTGCTAGGAAGGCACAGCATGCCTTTGAAGCATTTCTGCTAGGAAATAAGACTTGAACTTGAATCCTCAGAAGCCTTGATCTAAGGGGGTGTATAGGAAACTGGCCACAGGCAAATTCCCAATCCTCTTGCCTCAGCCTCTTGAGTATCAGGATTATAGGTATGAGCTTCCACTTCTCACTTTCATACGTATGTATGTATGTATGTATGTATGTATGTATGTATGTATCGGGGAAAGAGAAGATAGATGTTTGGTTCTTCCTTTTTTAACATACACACACACACACACACACACATATTTGCAAGTAGAGAGAGAGAGAAAGAGAGAGAGAATGAGAATATGGGCATGCCAGGGCCTCCAGCTGCTTCAAACAAACTCCATACACATGTGCCACTTTCTGCATCTAGCTTTATGAGGGTACTGGGGAATCAAGCTCGGGTCATTAGGCTTTGCAGGCAAGTGCCTTAACCACTAAGCCATCTCTCCAACCTGCCATCTCTCACTTATGAGAAACATTTTAAGTGACACCATTAGAATAGAACAGAGAAATCCAGATAATGGAAAAGTATATTAAGAAGAGTGTGGTCTCCTCAAACCAGGATGAGACACACACACACACATACACACACACACACACAGCCATGTGCTGGAGTAGCTGAAATGGTGTTTCTCCACCCACTGTAAGCCACTGGAAAGTTGAAAAGGATAATAGGACATATCTGCTTGCTTACACACCAAGCAGCGTAGAGCTCTGATCCCAGGAGAAAAGTGAGGGGAGCTACTCCTTCCCTGGCTTTTCTAAATGAGGAGCACTTAAATCACAAGCAGGGACAGGACCCCAAGGAAAGCACGGTGGAGTCCTCACTGAGTGGAGGACTCAGAGATCTTACTTCAGGAAATGGTGTGCTCTGGCATTCGTGGGCAGTGCTCTGGGCAGGAAGAAGCTGAATGAAATGCAAGCTCAGGAGATCTGTGCCCTGGAGTCTTTGTTGAATGCTGAAGTTTGCACACGGGAGGGGTTGAAATTCTACCATCTTGAACAAAAGACATGCAAAGAATAGTGAATGGTTTCCAGAAGTTGGACAGGGCCAGGAAGCACTTGAATTCCAACAAGTCCGGGTGAGAGTTCCTGTTGCTCACTCCAGGCAGTCATAAGCCCCGGAGAGTCAGTTGAAGCTTTTCCACGGCAGATATACAACCTGCTGATTCAGGGATATTAGAGACCTGCTGTATTAAGACTTTAACAAGCCTCCGAAGGATCAAACAGATCTGCAAATGCTGCTCGCCAGAACTAAATCCAACGCTCTAAATGAGCAAAACAAACTGGTTACCCGACAAGGTATAGCTCATGATGGCCATTGCTCAAAGGAAATTACCAGACATGCTACAAAGAAAGATGATAAGTCCCCCAGTCAGATGAAAAACCAGCCAACAGACATACCCTAAGACAAAACTACCAGAGATCGTGGAATTATCAGATAGCTATTATAATCACATTCAAGTATGTAGATTAAAGCATAAACACAAGAAGAACAAAAATAGAAGATTTTTAAAAATAATAACCTAAATGAAACTTCCAGAGTTAAAAACTGCAATGTCTGAAATGGAAACTTCACTGGGTTGAATTAACAGTAGACAGAGATTAATCACTTAAAGACGTAGCAATAAAGATAATCTAAATGGAACATGGAGACAAAAAAAAAAAACCCTGAAAAATTAAGTCTCAGTGGTAATATTGAGTGGCCAGCCATTACATGTAAGTAAAGACACAAAGGGAAGATGGAGGGTAAAGGAAAGGGAAAAATATTTTAGAGGGAATAATGTTGAAAAATTTCCAAATTTGATGAAAAGTATAAATTCACTGATTCAAAAAGTTCTACAGCCTTAAGCAGACAAAGAAAATCCTCTCCCAAGAGAGAAAAAAAAATCATCTTGAGGTACATAATAAACAAATTTCCAGTAAACACCAAAAAAAAAAAAAAAAAAAAAAGATAAAATTTGAAAGCCAGTCCAAAAAAGAAAAGACCCAGGAACATGGATAAGAATTATCAGGCTGGAGACACAGTTCAGTGGTTAAAGGTACTGCATGCAAAGCCTCTGGCCAGGGTTCGGTTCCCCAGTACCTAGATAAAGATAGATGTACAAAGTGGCTCATGTGTCTGGAGTTCACTTGTAGTGGCAGGAGGCCCTGGCACATATGCCCATTCATTCTCCTCTTCCCCCACCTCTCTCCTTGCAAATAAATAAAATATTTTTTTAAAAAGAAGCTACAGGGCAATACCTACACAAGACCCTCATAATAGGAGAAAAAGATGATGACATCACATTAAAAGAGAGACTAATGGAGAGAGGGAGGGGATGTGATGGAGAGCAGAGTTATGAAGGGGAAAGTGGGGGAGGGGAGGGAACTACCATGGGTTGTTGTCTGAAAGTATAGAAGTTGTCAATAAAATATATATACATATTTTTTAAAAAAGAAATTTTAGAAACAGATGTTTCTAGAAAAAGCTATGGAATGGGCATAAAATCTTTATGTTATAAATGGTTGTCTGCTACATTTTAATGATGTATATTTATTATTTTGCTCAAAAAGTATTTGAAGGTAGGGAAGAAATAGGTAGGCAAAAGTTTAGAAAATGTGGCACTTTGCTTAATTGTATCTCAGCTGCTTAATTAAATAATACTTACTCATTGAAAAAAAGAAAGAAGCTACAGGGCTGGAGAGATTGTTCATTGGTTAAGGCGTTTGCCTACAAAGCCTAAGGATCTGGGTTTGATTTACCAGTACCCATGTAAAGCCAGATGCACAAAGTGGCGCATGCATCTGGAGTTTGTTTCCAGTGGATGGAGGCCCTGGCTCACCCATTCTCTCTGTCCCTCTCTCTCTCTTCACTCTCTCTCTCTCTTAGCTTGCAATAAAAATCTAAAAAAAGAAAGAAAAAAAAAAAGACAAGCTACAAAGAGAATCAGCTATTGTGGAGTACACCTTTAATCCCAGCCCCAAGGAGGCTAAGGTAGAAGAAACATTGTCAGTTCAAAGGCAGTTTGAGGTAGTTTCAGGTCAGCTTGGGCTAGAGTGAGACTCTGCCTCACCCCTAGTCCCAGTTTTAAAAAAAGAATGTATAAAAAAGGGGAGAAAAAGAGAAGAGGAGGAGGACAAGACCATTAGAAAAGGTCCATCCAGGATCCAGGCTCATTCAGCCAGGAATGCAGGTTCAAGGACCCTTAATGCTTTGAGAGACATCATTTGCTAGGGAAACAATATCCCTCCCTCTGATGCTGACAGAAGCCTATGAGAATCTGAATATTCAGAAATTTCGTATGGACCATATCTCATATACACAATCCTCTTTATTTCCATATAGACATCAAGTTCAACTTTATTTTCCATTGGCAAGTTTCATAAAACATTGTATGGCCTGGTTACTTAGAGACCACAAAGCTCTTCCCAGAACCTGCAAGGACCTGCCTCATCTGCACTTGGAAGTTCTAGGTGCCTGATGAAAGCAGCTCTGCCTGCAGGAAAGGACAGCGGGTGGCTGACCTCGTCCATCACCCTCTGCCCACAGGCCCTGGGTGCCTGGAGAGCTCTGCCTGGGAAGGGTGAGGTATGGTTCACACTGGGCTCAGATTTGGTTTTGCTTTTATTTCATTTTGATGTATTTATTAGAGACAGAGAGAAGGAGAGAAAGAAGGAAAGAGAGAGAGAGGGCATGCCAGGGCCTCTAGCCATTGCAAATGAACTCCAGACGCATGTGCCACCTTGTGAATCTGGCCTACATGAGACCTGGAGAATTGGACCTGGGTCCTTAGGCTTCCCAGGCAAGTGCCTTGACTGCTAAGCCATCTCTCCAGCCCATGGGCTCAGATTTGGAACTGAGAAGCCACAACTGAGTCAGAGAAGGGGCCTGATAAGGATGGAGGCCTTGGCACTGTGGCTCAAGTTCAGTGTTGGGTATCTGAACACGGGTGGAGAAAGGGTGTTTTGGGGATTTACCTTCCAAGGCTTACTGCTCCTGCCCACCCTCAGGCCGGGATGCCCAGCTGGAGACGCTGCCTGTGGAGGGTGCGGCATCCCAAAGTAAAGGGAAACACCTAAGGCAGCTTCATACCCAGGGCTGGCCAAAGACCTAATGCCCAATGCCCAGAATGACCTAAGGGGGAATTTAGTATTTTCTCGTGGTCATCTAAAGAAAATGGGGGAGAATCTACTGCAGACGTTGTCCCCTCCCACCACGTGGACGCACGCCGGGATCCTTGCAAAAGGATAAAGGACCATCTCCTATGGTGCATTTCCTGTCATCCAATTCCCTGTCTACTGGCAGAGGAGGACTCTGGGGAAAAGGGTTGGGGTGCAGCTAGCACGATCACAATGACACAAAGTCCTCCTCACCACTGCCCCCCCCCACCCTCACAGGGGCGAAACTCATTACAAGGGGGAAATTTCCGCTTCCGTGCTGCGAAACGTTGGAAGGGGAGTGAGGACATGATAGGCAGAACGGGCCTAGACCCACCCAGGTCTCTGGAACGGGGACTTCCAGGGGCCTCATTCTTTGTTTCTTAGGGCAGCAAGAAAGAGAATCCTTGGGGAATGCAGATTGGTTGAAAAGAGAGAGAAGATGCGGTTTGGGTCACTAAAGAAATCCAGGGGCAGGGCTAACATCCACACTGCTCCTCTTTGACATCTCTCTCAGAGGTTCCTAGCTTCCGTTACCTGTTCCGAATCTTTCCAGACCGTGTGTGCGTGTGTATGCATGTGCGTGTGCATGTGTGTTCAAGTCACCCAGCCACATACATGGGCCCTGGGTGCTCTATGTGTACTGAATTGCATCAAATTGAATTGACTTGACTGCAGAGGGACAGAATTTAATCCAAACTGCAATTAAATCTTCCTAATTTGAATCTGCTAATTAAAAAAGGCTGGGCTGAAGTTGGCGGCAGTGCAATCCATCTTTGGAGAGATTGTTCAGTTTTAAGAGAGAGAGCCTGGGAATTCACAAAAGGCTGGAGACGACAGAGCAGGCCCGCACCACTCTTTCTGGAACCTAGAGGTACGGGTAGCAGTCACTCAACCAGACCTACTACCCTTACGAATCAGTCCCAGCTGTCCACGGAAGGGCCTCCCAAAGCCACCCTGACTACGCCAGCTTGTCTGGCCTAATGGCTGGAAAATGACACATCAGTTTGTTTGTTTGTTTGTTTGTATAGTCCCTCCTTTTCCATTGAGAGTTATTCTCCATATCTCTTATATTTTCCTTATATTTTCCTTTCACCCAGATTTCCCGAATGTTTCCATTTTACACTTCAGTTTCCCTCTCCCTCTATCTCTTTCTCCATATATGTGCACATATGTATGTATACAGATATATGTACGAACATGTGCACACAAACACTTACATGTGCATATGCATACACCTCTGTAGAGACAGCCTCTTTTTCCGAACTACTTAGAAATACATCGCAGGAAGGACGTTCTTGACCTCTAAATACTCAGTGACTTACACATCTTTTTCAAGGGTTTGAGGGTTCTGGTCTAACACTAGTTAAGACCAGCTCTTCACTGAGACACAAATGGAGAAGGAGTAGGACTCAGGATCCAAAACAAAGGACCCTTGCATGCTAAGACAACCTTCATCTCTAGTTCAGGAGCTGGGAAGGTGTCCCAGGGCCTCCTGCCTATAAGACACAGCAACAAAGCCCTCCACCTCCATCCCTAGCTCCTCTTTACCGTCTTTTTACCTCCAGCCTGGCTGGCTGGCTATCCATCCTCCAGGACCCATGACTTGCACTGCCTTGCTGGCATGCCCTAGCCCCTGTGGATCCCTTAAGACCACCCCTTCCAGGAAGCCTTCCCTGATAAGCCTAGGTCCTCTGAATTCTTTCCATCATTCCCCAGTGGGATGCTGGTTCATCATTCTACTGAGCTTGGGAAATGCCTCTGTTCTCCTCATCAGCTTGATGAAGAGTGAGTCCCAAGCTAATCTCTGGAACCAGTCCCAGGGGACACAAAGCCAGGAACTGAGGTTGAACCATTCGCATCATCCAAAGTGAAGCCAAACAGACACTGCATTGATCTGACAAATCCTCCCTCCAAACCCCCCTTCCTTGGTGTGCCCAAGACTCACCAGTCAGTGCCCTCAGCCAAATACCTGGGCTGAGGTGTCTGCAGTTGGTGGCCAAAGTCAAAGCTGGGGTGGAGGCGGTGGGGGTGCACAGACACTCGCTCTTGACTCCGCCTACACAGGAGAGAAAGGAGAGCCACAGTGGCAGGGGGTAGGGACCGTCCAGCTCCAGCCCAGCTCCCAGGAGTTCTGAGTGACCCCCACCAACCTGAGGATGCCCCACTCTACAACGCCCCCCCCCCACTGGGACTATAGTGCAATGGGCATTGTCCTGTCCCCAGACTCTGAACAACTTCCCAGCTGAGCAGCAGTTGGTCCTTCCCAGCCATTCTCCTGTCCCCACCATTCTCTTCTTTCCTCCACCCTCTCCACACTCTTCCTTCCTTCTGAAAGACTCCATGTACAGCCCAGATCATGATGGCGTCTCTCCTCGGCCTTCCTACCACGCTCACCTGCTATTCCAGTCACCCACCCTATAGCCGCTGATGCATAGGGACCTCACGTTCAGCTAGCCCAGCAGGTCGTAAAGTGCTCCAAGCACCTTGAGAGTCCCTAGAGCTTTGTGACATGAGCATCTACAAGATGTAGTGCAGAAACGGGACATAAGGACACAGATGTCTTCCCTGAAGCTATCACTAAATCAACCCGCAAATACCTTTTTTAAAAGTGACTTCTCGCATTAAATTGATAACAGTTGTGCTTTGTACAAATATTTTATAGATTTAGCATGAGAAATTTGCTGTTGTTTTAAGAGATATTTTAATGATGTGGTTAATATCAATAGTCTAACCCACATAAACAGAAGTTCTTTGTAGTCATTCGTTGTTTTTGTTTAAAGTATTTTATTTATTTATTTATTTAGTTATTTATTTATTTATTTATTTGCAAGGGGAAAGAGAGAGAGAGAGAGAGAGAGAGAGAGAATGTACACACCAGGCCTCCAGCTGGTGTAATCAAACTCCAGATGCCTGCCCCACTTTGTGCATCTTGTTTTATGTGGGTACTGGAGGAATCACACCTGGGTCTTTTGGTTTTGCAGGCAAGGGTCTTAACCACTAAACTATCTCTCCAACTCAAAATCCATGCTTTTTTTTTTTTTTTTTTTTTTTTTACTTTTTCCAAGTTAAGTCAGACCAGAACCTGGTATGACCCCTCACAGCATCTAGGTGTGGGGTCATGGCCTGGGTCAGAGGCCCACAGTGGACTTTGCAGCATGTGAGGGCTTGACTACAGGCTCCTCAAGTCCGCTCCAGCCTCGTGACCTCCTGACTCCCAAACCACACGGAATACCAAAGGAAATGGCTGGTCCAAGAGGCCTAGGTGCTGTGAGGGCTCATACCAGGTTCTGGTCTGAAATGGATGCCACTGCCTGAGGCAAAAGCCATCATTTTGTGACTGCAGCCAAGCTTGGCTACTGAAAGCCAAAACAGGGCTGGAGAGACAGTGTTTGCTTGCAAAGGCTAACTACCTGAGTTTGAGTCCCCGGTTCCCACGTAAAGCAGATGCACAAAGTGGGGCAGGTATCTGGGGGTTAGTTTACAGCCGCTGGAGGTCCTGGCCTGCCTAGCTCCCCTGTCTATCTTCTCTCTCTCTCTCTCTCTCTGCTTGCAAATAAATAAAAAATATTTAGGGCTGGAGAGATGGCTTAGTGGTTAAAGCACTTGCCCGCAAAGTCTAGTGACCTAAGTTTGATTTTTCCAGATGTAAAAATAGATAAATAAAAATATATTTTTTTTAAATTATTAAAGCCAAAACATTAAGGTCCCAGCCAGAGGCCCCAGCCCAGCCCAGCCTGGCCCCAGCCAGGCCCCAGGCAACAGACCTGGGGTGTGGGACGAGCCTGCGGTGCTGGGCTTCCAGGAGCTGCTGCTGCAGGAGGTATTGCTGATGCAAGGCCTGAGGTAGGAAGGAGGGACCTGTGACGTCCTGGAACTGCAGGGTGGGCAGCGGGGTCAGCGACTGGTGCAGCGCGCCACTGTGCTGGTGGGCCGGGGCCATGTGCGCGCTGAGGCCCGGCTGCGGCTGCACTGGGTGCGCCAGCGGGAAGTCCGGGGCGAGCTGCTGCGGCGGCTGCGGGGGACCCAGGTGGAAGTGGCGGCAGGAGGTAGCGTGAGGATGCTGAGACCTTTGAAAGGGGGCACCTGGACAGAGAAAGACAGAGAAGTCTCCTTGAGGACCTGCACGTGACCCCGTCCTCGCCCTGGGACCCCCCCAGCCTGAAGTTGGAGAAACGCAAGACCAAGCACAGGAATTCCACCACTTCAACATGCATGCCCATCATCTCTGGCGCTCCTCTGGAACGCATGGGGGGGGGGGTATGTGTCGGCCTAGGAAGAATGTTTGCGTTAGCGAACAGATAAGCGTCTTTTTATAATTAACTGGCTTGTTAAAGGGTTTAAAAGCCCCTAAAGACAGCCAGGCTTTCTTATTTAGAGTCCTCCCATGCAATTTCATTGATGTCTCATAGGGACGCTACGGGCCAAGCTCTGAGCTCACAGAGCCCTTGGCTCGCCAAGACCCAACCCAATGAAGTCCTAGTCCAGAGTGTGATTGGTGGGTGTGGGGTGGGGCACAGCTAGAAGCCATTACAATTTGAAAGGAGAAACTTCACCACACCAAGTAACTTATTTAAATAATTTACGATAACGTTGGAATTTACTTAAAAGCAAGCACATCCAGGTATAAACTGGACTCTGGGTATATGTAATTTAGGCTCCAGTGCTTTCTAAGTGAAATCGAACTTGATAACAGGAAAGCCTTGCACGTGTTCCATGATGGAAAACCCAGCTCCTGGCCTGGGGAGTCACTCAGCGAGGCAGGGAGCAGGCCTGGCAAGGTGGAAAGCCTCTCCTTCAAGCTAGCAGGTGCAATCCACGTCTGCCTCTTCCCAAACTCCACTGAGAGAAGAGCAAAGGAGTAAGAGGAGATCCGCAGGCAGGGGCAGAGAGAACAGGAGGGGTGATAGCAGACAACAGGTGTCAACAGAGTTTTGGAAGCTGGAGAGCCGGCGGAGGAATCGGCAAGACCGAGGATTCGGACACCAAGTGCCTACCAAAGGGGCAGTGGAGAAGTGGGCAGATCTTGCTACATGAGGGAAGGAGGGTTGGGAATGGGAGGCCCAGGCTAGAAGGAAGGAGAAAGTATAAAGCTGCATAGAGAGAGAGGCTGATGACAGGTCTGTCCACTTGGCAGTTATGTCAGAGCTCCTCCCCTTTCCTAGCCATGCAGGCGCACGGGACCATCCTCCCAGAAAGGCTCCCCATGAGTGTGCTTGTAGGTAACAGTCTATTCATGGAGCTGTAAATTTCTTCTGCTACAGGGTTCGAAAATCCCTGTCACTAGGTATATGTCACTTCCCTGAACCATTCACAGGTGCTTGGGTTGTGGGGGTTTGGAAAGTGGGGACATGTCTCAAGAAATCATTGGTCCCAGATAAAGTTCTATAGACGTATCTAGTTGAGAACATCCTAATAAAATATCCAGGTTCCCAGCAGCCCATTAGTAGAAAAACCTCTTTTCTTCTGATTTATTTATATTTATTTATTTACTTGAAACAGAGAGAGGGAAAGGGAGAAAATGAGCGTGCCAGGGCCTCTAGTCACTGCAAATAAACTCCAGATGCTTGTGCACCTGGCTTATGTGGGACCTGAAGAATCAAACCTGGGTCCTCAGGCTTCGCAGGCAAGTGCCTTAACCACGAAGCCACCTCTCCAGCCCCAAAAGCCTCTTTTCTACTAATATATACATAGAACCTCCACACAGTTTGAGTGACTTATGCTTTGACACCATCAGACAACCCAAGGTGACCAGTCTCTTGAGGAAGTTTGCAAAGAGAAAAGAGAGAACATACTAAATGTTAAAGGGAAAGAGAAATGAATTCAGAAGAACAGAGAAAATGAGAGGAGAAAAAAGAGGGGGAAAGTACCTTGCTCATATCTCAGAGAACTAAGACGTTGGATCCATGAAACAACAGAAATCTCTTTTTAAAGACAGCTCTTGTAAATGAGAAATACACGAGGCTAGCTCCACAGGGCAGCTGAAGGGTTGGCAATAGAGTGGAGGACATTTCCCATGAAGTGGAATAAAACAAGGTTCATGGGAAAGCTCTTAATTTCACTTTCTAGAGCGACAGCATAGAGGAAACGGTAAGGAAGAATTTATGGGGAGGGCTGGAGAGATGGCTTAGCGGTTAAGCGCTTGCCTGTGAAGCCTAAGGACCCCGGTTCGAGGCTCGGTTCCCCAGGTCCCACGTTAGCCAGATGCACAAGGGGGCGCACGCGTCTGGAGTTCATTTGCAGAGGCTGGAAGCCCTGGCGCGCCCATTCTCTCTCTCTCCCTCTATCTGTCTTTCTCTCTATGTCTGTCGCTCTCAAAATAAAATAAATAAATAAATTAATTAAAAAAAAAGAATTTATGGGGAAAATTACAAAAAAAAAAAACTACTTCCTAGAACTGAAGGTCTGTTTTTCCAGACGCTGATACAGGTGGTGGCAAATAAAACCCCACACCAAGGCCTCAAGCAATGCAATGTCCAATCAGTGAGGACAAAGAGACAATTCAAGCATCATCCAGAAAGATGCACACAGGCAGCCAGAAATCTGAATAGAAGATGTTTTCAAATGGCACTAGAAGCTTAAAAATTCCACAGCAAGTACTTTCCAAATACTGAGAGGGGGGAAAAAGATTTCCCATGTAGAATTCTGTTGGCTAGCCAAACCATGAATCAACTGTGAGGGTAGAAAAGAGCCATTTCAAACTGCAGAGTCCCAAAATAACCTTGTCACCTGTTCTCAAGGAGATACACAAATCAAGGGGAACAATAAAATAGACAGTAAGGGCACTTACTGGTTAAAGGCACTTGCTTACAAAGTCTGCCAACCTGGCTTCAATTCCCCAGCACCCACTTAAAGCCAGATGCACAAAGTAGTGCATGTGTCTACTGTTCATTTGCAGTGACTATAGCCCTGGTGTGCCCAGTCGCTTTGTCTTTCAAATAAATGAAGTAATTAATTAAAAGGGTCAAGAGTAGAACTAAAGGTTGGCTTTCCTTAATGTTTAAGAATTTTTTTAAATATTAAAGTAAATAGAGGTTATACCCTAAAAGGATGGGGGTCTTCTCAAGCTTATGGCTGTGCAGGGTCTCCACATGAGGGGGAACGTCTGAGAGAGTATGTGGAGGCAAGAGGGATGGAAGCAGCAGAGTTACTGTGTAGACATGAAAGGCAAAGCTGTCACCTCAAAGGGAATAAGAATTTATTCTAGGACCAAATATGAATTGCCATGGCCCAGGAAAACAGATTCAGGTGACCCCAAATCCTATGCTGCAGCATTGTAACAGTTTTGTGAAGTTTTTAATGTAATAGAATAAAGACAATTATAAATCAAGATGAAACCCCATAACAAAGGCACTTTTCAAATATATTAGTGGAAACATCAGGTAGGATGGTTACAGTAAGGCAGAGACCTCAGATGCTATCTGAGCCTTTGGGCCAGTGGAAGCCAGGATCTATCTGTATATTCCAAAAGGATTTGCCCAATAGTCACAAGGAAGTAAGGCCCCACACAGAAGTGGGCAACAAATGACAATTTAGGGAGTAAAGGTAGCTCAAGATTAATTGGCTCTGGACCAAAGACATTCCAACTCTTCACCATCATTGAAGCTCTAATCAGTTAATCAGCATTGTAGAATGTTTAATGCAAGGGTGGCCTTTTCAGGAATACTTCAGTTCCCAAATGATAAATTTGGCTGCATGACAATATTTGAAGCAATTATGCACATTGGTAGAGAATTCAGTAAGAACTGTATATGCATATGTATATGAAAGGCAACTAGAAAAGCAATAATTAAAAGTTGTGTAAAAAAATGTAAATATTGTAGGCACTATTTGGCTTGGGAGAAAATGGCATTGATATAATTACAAAAAATAAGCTAGGCTGCAAAGGACACAGTGAAAAAAGCAAAGAGGCAACCTACAGAATGGGAAAAAATCTTCGCCAGCTATATATCTGATAGAGGAGTAATATCTAGGATATACAAAGAACTCAAAAAGTTAACTAATAAGGAATCAAACAGGCCAATCAAAAAATGGGCTAAGGAGCTAAATAGAGAGTTCTCAAAGGAAGAAATACGAATGGCATATAAGCACCTAAAAAAATGTTCTACGTCACTAGTCATCAGGGAAATGCAGATTAAAACTACATTGAGATTCCATCTCACTCCTGTCAGATTGGCCACCATCATGAAAACAAATGATCATAAATGTTGGCGGGGATGTGGAAAAAAAAGGAACCCTTCTGCACTGCTGGTGGGAATGCAATCTGGTCCAGCCATTGTGGAAAACAGTGTGGAGGTTCCTAAAGCAGCTAGAGATTGATCTACCATATGACCCAGCTATAGCACTCCTAGGCATATATCCAAAGGACTCATCTCATTTCCTTAGAAGTACATGCTCAACCATGTTTATTGCTGCTCAATTTATAATAGCTGGGAAATGGAACCAGCCTAGATGTCCCTCAACAGATGAGTGGATAATGAAGATGTGGTACATTTATACAATGGAGTTCTACTCAGCGGTAAAGAAAAATGAAGTTATGAAATTTGCAGAAAAATGGATGGACCTGGAAAGTATTATACTAAGTCAGGTAACCCAGGCCCAGAAAGCCAAGCGCCACATGTTCTCCCTCATATGGGGATCCTAGCTACAGATGACTGGGCTTCTGTGTGAGAATGAAAATACTTAGTAGCAGAGGCCAGTAAGTTGAAAAGGAGACATAAAGGGTGGAGAAAGGAAGGGAGGAGGATACTTAATAGGTTGATATTGTATATATGTAATTACAATGATTGTAATGGGGAGGTAATATGATTGAGAATGGAATTTCAAACGGGAAAGTGTGGGGGTGGGGAGGGAGGGAATTACCATGGGATATATTTTATAATCATGGAAAATGTTAATAAAAATTAAAAAAAAAAAAAAAAAAAATAAATAAATAAATAAATAAATAAAAATAAGCTAGGGCTGGAGATATGGCTTAGGAGTTACGGCATTTGCCTACAAAGTCTAAGAACATATGTTCAAATCTCCAGGTCCCACAGAGCCAGATGCATATTGACACAAGCATGCAATGTTGCATGTGTGCACAAGGGGGCGCACGCATCTGGAGTTCAATCACAGTGGCTGAAAGGCCCTGGTACACCCATTCTCTCTCTCAAAAACATAAAATAAAATTTAAAAAAATAAGCTATATTAGAACAGAAAATAATATTAAAAACATAGACAATGTCAGAAAGCTAAGAACCAACAAATGGCAGTCTGATTGTTTAGTTATGGATTTGCATAATGATTTACATACTTCAGGAAGTAAGTGCCTAAACAGTGAAGTGTTGAGGTGGAGGGAATTTAGCTGGTGGGGACAGCAGAAGCAGACAGTAGTTCTTTGACTAAAATTATATTATATTGTCTTACTGAAGTTTGTAAACAGGGCACATGCCATCGAGAGATTCTTTAAAGTACATATTTACGAGAATAAAAACAAAAGTTTCTGTTCAATGACTCCAAGTGAGCCAGAGAAGAATTATTTACTTCAATTCCCACAGGCACTTGGATAAACAGAGTTCCTTGGCTTTATGAATCAGCAAGCTTCTATGGATTCAGGGGTGTGGTGTGAGAAAGAAGATACCAGCAGCCCTCTAGCCACCGTTTGCCATCA
Source organism: Jaculus jaculus (assembly GCF_020740685.1). Classification (NCBI taxonomy): domain Eukaryota; kingdom Metazoa; phylum Chordata; class Mammalia; order Rodentia; family Dipodidae; genus Jaculus; species Jaculus jaculus. Next base: position 44,096,923 of record NC_059103.1, read on the forward strand.
CACCTGACAATCAAAAGAGGGGGGAGCCGGCGCCCCCTTTTAATCACAGTACTCAGGAGGCAGAGGTAGGAGAATCACCGTGAGTTCAAGGACACCCTGAGACTACATAGTAAACTCCAGGTCAGCCTGAGCTAGAGTGAGACCCTACCTCAAAAAAAAAAAAAAAATTAAATAAAAATAAAAAGGGGGGGGGGAGAGCCACAAAGACAGAGGGAAAGATGGCCAGAAGAGACAAGAAGTGCTGTGGACAGATAAAGGAGTTGAAGATAGCTGTGATTACGGAGAAAGGAAATAGGACTTGAAAAAAAATAAAAGTAAAACAGGATATTGGAAAGGCTAAGCCAGTTCTGCCCAACAGAATTATAATGTGAGCCACACACAGGCAATTTTAAATTTTCAAGTAGTCATCATTAAAAAGTCAAATGAGTCAGGGTGTGGTGGCTCAGCCTTCAATCCCAGAACTCAGGAAGCAGAGGTAGGAGGATTGCCTGAGTTCAAGGGCAGCCTAGGACTACAGAGTGCCAGGTTAACCTAGGCTAGAGTGATATCCTACCTAAAAAAAAAAAAAAAAAAAAAACAGTCAAAAGAGACAGGCAAAATTATAGCTCAGAATGTTAACTTAATGTGTATTCAGCATAAAATTTTTGAGTTATGTTACATTGTTTCCACGCTGTCTTCGTGGTCTGATGTAAGTTTCTGTCTAGTCATTTGTGGTCAGCGGTTTCCCTGTGGACAGTGCAGCTGTGTGAGAATAAAGCCAGCTCCATTCACAGAGTAAAGCAGTCCAGCCTTTCCCAGGTGGTCTTCCCTCAAATGGGGAGTCCCCCCTACTTCCCAGTGAACTCCAAGCCCCTTAGCCTGATGGAGCCCCCAGACTCTCTCAGCTCCTACATCAGACCGCTGCAAACCCCTCTTTAAAGTTCTGCCCCCTCTGGGTTCCAACAGTGCACAGCCTGTGGTGACGCTGAACCCTCCCTGCCTGGTGGAGGGCCCAGCTCCTGCTGGCGGGTCCCTGGCAGGGGCTGCTGGGAGCTGTCTGCACCCCCTCCCTGCCAGGCTGAGCTGTGAGCCTCCCCAATCCATTCTGGATCCCTACTGCTTGGCATTGGTGCTCAGTTGATGGCTGGGAGGGGGTGTGTGTATGCTTGCTGGAAGAAGCCAGAGGGAAACAGTGGCCACAGGGAGCTGTAGCTGGCTAAACTCAGACTGGGTTGGAATTAAGGCAGGATAGGGACAGGTCAGGTTACACCCTAATCCTCATCATGGAGCCTGTCCTGTTGTCAAGTGTGCCCTCTGCCCTCCCACAACCCCTCCTGACCCGGGTGTGTCCCTAGAGGCAGATGGGCAGAGGGACCGATTGCCTGGGTGGGGAGGGCTCTCGCTCCTGCAGCCGGGGAGCCAGTCGGGGTTCCAGAAAGAAACATAGAACAGACGCTGCTCTTCAGAAGGGCGGCGGCAGGAGGAAGGTGGACAAAAGTATCTGTCTCCTGCTTGAGGCAATTTCTTCCTGCAGAGGTCCAGGGACATCTGTTCTGCCCTTGTTCGCCCTGCATAGATGAGAATCGAAGCCCCCATTCAGGCCTGTGCCATGCACGCTTTGTAACAGTGCCAGGTAACAGCTGCCCTGTTGGTCTCAAAGACCATCAGTGAAACTCACGGGAATATTTGAGTGTGTGACAAGCCAGTGATGTCTGAGCAACGCTGACGTCCCTGAGTGCCCCTCGATGCTTAGTAGACAACCTGCATTTTTTCCCCATTAGAGTCACGGAAAAAAACAATAATCTCCAGATGTCCCTGATTATACTATGCATTTATCATAGCTCCCCAGAGTTAAAATGCCACCAAGTGAAAGATTCATCATGAGCTAAATAACATTTTCAGCAAGTGGGGAGAAAAAAGGGTCTCAAAGAAATTTTAAAAAATGCCACATTAAATAAACACACCAGTTACGAGACACAAATTCGTATCAGAATTTCAAAACAAAACACAACTTTGTGTCTCAGGATTCGGGATGGTGGCACCTCCTGAGACTTGGTTAGGAGTTGTGCATTATGGCAGGGCTCAGGGCGGAAGGCCTGGTCAGCTCTGCCCAGCTGTGACCAGACAAGTCCATAGGTGTGCAAACCACCTGCTGCTCGCCTGACATACATGGGACATGGGACAGGTGCTCCACAAATGCATGGGAACCGGCTGCGGCGTGCCTCGGAGGCAAGGATCCCGAAGAGGTTGGCAGCTGGTGAGTGGGTGGATCTGAGGACGGAAGAAATCGCAGGGCCCCTGCTGGGCAGGACAGGTAGAGGCAAGAGGACACAGGATAAAGGGCTGGGCAGGAGGTCCCTGGAGATGACAGTGACAAGGTCCCAAGTCTCTAAAAGAGTTGGTGACTTGCATGGGACACCCATGTAGTGACAGAGGGGAGATTTAAATCTAGGAGTCTCCTACAAGCCAACTTGAAGCAGGGAAGATCACAGCAAGCTGGATGCCCATGACAGGTGCCGCGGTCTGAATGTCTCTGTGCCTCAAGTCTATATATTGAAATCGCACCCCACGATGTGGTTGCTTTAGGAGGTGGGGCCTCTGGGAGGTGATTGGCCCTCATGAAAGAAAAGAGGGACCCTATCAAAGATCCCAGAGAGCTGCCTGGAGCCAAAGAAGACAGTCCTCACCACGCGCCATATCTGCTAGCACGCTGGCCGTTAGAACAGTGAGCAATAATTGGTTGTTGTCTGTGAGATATCCAAAGGGGCTAAAATGGAGGGCCTCCCAAAAGTGTGGGGTGATGTAGAAGCAGGAACAGAGCACCCAGACGACACCATGAGCTCTGTCTGAGGCCCTCTCTGAGCTGTGGATGAGGGCAATGGAGTCAGATGGGCCTGGACATGAGCAGAGGAGCCAGGGCGCCTGCCTCGTACAGAGGGCCCAGGAGCTAGCAGAGGCTCCCTCGGAGGAGGCCGACTCTTGGCTAGAGGCTCGCTGTGTGTCTGTGCCCGCCTTTCTCTCATGCACACACACACGCACGCACACACACACACACACACACACACACACACACACACGCTCGCACGCAGGCACGCCGGAATTCATTCTGCTCTACCGGCGGTGGTTCCTCGCCCTCAAGACCCCAAACTGAGAAGCATACCATCAAACCCTAAGACGAAGATGGGAGACCGCAGGTGGCAGTGAAGTCACCGCGGGACCCCCTCAGCCCAGTTGCCCTAGGGACAGTTGCCTCCCGCCCATGGAGCCTCGGGGAGTAGCCTGCTCATAGTCTTGTCCCACCGCCGGCCAGCTGCCTAGGGCCAGATATCCCCCACTCTTCCCCGGGCTGGGGGGGGGGGGCTGGGAATGGAGGATGGGAACCAGACCCTCTGGGGCCTCCAGGAAAGCTGGCAGCCTGTTCCCTGCTGCCCAGGCCAGTTCTCAGGGTGTCCGGTTTCCTGCTGTCGCTCGGCTCATTGACTTAACGTCATTCCCCTCCAGGACCGGGGCAGAACAGGCGGGGGCAGTGGAGGCAGAGCCATGACAGAATTAGGGGAAGGCCAAAGAGACCCCTGTCCAGAGGCATCAAGATGGTGGCAAGTAGGGGAGAGAAACAAGAGCAGGGACAGAAGAGCCCAGCCTGACTGCTGGAGGGTGTGTGTGTGTGTGTGTGTGTGTGTGTGTACATGAACAAGGGTGTGCCAGGGTCACTTGCCATTGCAAACAAACACCAGGCACATGCTCCACGGTTTGCGACCTGCTTTATGTGGGTGCTAGGGATTTGACCCTGGGCCGGCCAACTTTGCAAGCAAGTGCCTCTAACCAGTGTGCCATCTCTGCCCCTTTGTTCCTTTTTGTAAAGCCACACATGAACAAGCAACCAAGCAGACGTCTGCCCACAGGGGCCTCACGGAAGGCCTCACTGCAAGAATCTTCCAAAGGCAGGTAGAGCTACCCAATGCCATGGCATCATCGGAGAGGCCAGAGCACCTCCCCTCGCCATCAGAGCCCATTTCTCTAGGTCTGCTTCCTTGCAGCCTACTTCACGTCAAATCCCTCTGCCAGCAGGGCCCCTAGATGCCTTTAGACCAGTTCTCTCTTTTCATTCATGTCAAAACCACGTAGAAGACACGGGAAGAATTTGCTGAACTGAATGGGTAGTGGTACTCAGGGCCCCACAGCTGGACAGTCCCAACCCTGCCTCCTGTCCCCTCTCCCCGATCCCCTGTCAAGATGAACACGTGATGCTATAATGTGATAAGCGGAGACCGGTATGGACAGCCTCAATGTATTTGTTCCAAGAGGCTACCAATTTCATTCCCCAAAGCCCAATTCTGAGCATCCCATCCCTGCCCAAACTCCTTCCCTGTTGTTCCCTCTCTCTTTCCCTGCCATGCGTAACCTTGCTTATCATCGGTCCCAGTCCCTCAGGATCCTTGACTGCCTCTGAGTTCACGATGGCTGCTCTCTGCCCCCAGCTATGCTTTCCTCCCTCACAGACTGTCACATCCTGTCCATCCTTGACTGCCCAGGGCAGATGGTCCTTGGAGCCGTCCAAGCTCTTCTCAAATGATGAAATTCCCTGTGCACTTGACTTGTGCCATTCAATCTATTTATTATACTTGGCTTTTTGTTTGTGCAAAAATTTTATCTCCAATAAAAGCTGTGAAGTGTTTCAGGGCAAATACCATGTGAGACGTGTACTTTGTTCTTAAAAGGGGCTTGAAATATTACATGAGGGACTGAGGGATAGGAGGATGCAGGAGCAAGAGAAAGGGAGACAGGCAGAGAGAAAAGAAGGCAATGTGGTAGTCTGAAGGTGAATGTATGTCCTCCCTAGCCGAAGACATTTTTGCTAAAGCTTGCAACTGAAGTCTCCAGCAGTCTGCTAGAGGGAGTGTCATTGGGGACAGATCTTGTAGTCCAGCCCTAAGGTGTGTTCAGACCAGTCTGAGCTCCGGCTGTTAGTGGTGTCTCTCTGCTATGAACCTGTGGAAGTGAGGCAGCTTCCTACCCTGTGATGGAACTTCCCCTGGATTCTGTAAGTCTGAAATAAACCTCTTTTCCCCGTAAGCTGCTGCTGGTTGGATGTTTGTCTAGCAATGAGAGAGTAAATGTAGTAAGCAAGAAGAGGAAGAAAAACATTCGTTATCTTAGAGAAGGTAAGGGCTGTTACCAGCTGTAAGGAAAGGGGTTCGTTACGGTATCACCAAATATTCCAACTAAATGAACCTGAGGTCTTTGCAGTGGCTTGCCCAAGGGCTTTAAGGCAATCAGCACTGGACCCCAGGCCTCCTGAGTCCTAGTGTGATGTGCCCGTGCCTATGAGAGTCCCCTTCTCCTTATATAAATCCTCTTACACCGTCCATGTTCCCACATGGTCCTCCCAGAAAGGAATTCACCTGTCTAGCTGGCTGCTGAGCAGGAATGAAATACCTTGGTCCTGGTGGACCCACCACTTCATCCCTCTCCCAAGTTCTCTCAGGAAGAAGCCCAAGGGAGTAACTCAACTGGCAAGGCACCAGCCATCAGCACCCATGGGAAGCCCGGTTGAGTCTACAGAGAGGCTGAGGGGTGGCCTGTGGCTGATCAAAGGCAGAAACTTGTGCAGTACTGGAACCAATTCAGATACCTTGTGTTAAGGTGGACATTGATGAACTGGTTTGGTCCCTAATGATGGAGAATCGGATTGTAAGGCCACTCAGGTTGTCTGGTATGAGGAACAGCCAGAGAATGTGGTTGTGTACAGGAGAGAGGGCAGAGCTGCCATCAAAGGGATGAAGGAGCTCTTTCCCGTGGGCTGATGTGAGTCCACAGCAGGAAGACGTCTCCCAGAAGATGCTTCTTTGTCTTCCATGGTTCTCCATCACCAAAAGAGCCCACAGAGGGGCTAAGTGCCCAGCAGAAGAGTTTGAATGGCAGAAGGGGGAGGGCCCTTGTAGGCCTTCTGTGAAATGCCACACATTCGCTGCCACATCTACCCTTTTGCATTCATCATAGGTGAGGTTGACGGCTGGTGGGTGCTGGGAAGGGAGAGAGGAACTTCACAGCAGCCAAAGCAGCCTGGGGGTCTCTGGGAATATGTCTGACATCTCAACCACAGTGCAAGGCAGTGAAAGCCTCAAATCCCTCCCAGCGGCTCCTCCTCAACACAGACACAGCCGTGGAGGGCCTGCTTGTCCCTGGCACAATCAGAGTCCTGTTTCCTACATTGTCCCTGCAGCCTGGTAGACATTCAGACTCGGTGGGACCAGGGAATGCATCCTTTGTGATTCATTCAGAAACAGATGCTTGGGGAGATGACATAGGAAAGGGGTGGGTGGGAGAGATGGGCACCCTGTGGGGAGTCATGAATGACAGCTAAGGAGTCTGGGGTGTACTTGTGAGCACCTGCTTGACTACAAACCAAGAAAACTGGAGATGAAGAAAATGAAAGTGGTCCATCTGCCCAGCTGCCCTGGCCCTCCTTCCTCATTCCCTTACCTCCTCCAGGTGAGCATTCATTTCCTTTATTCTGTTCCGATCAGTCCCAAGAGGCCTATTTCCTGGCTGGGCCCCTTGGGCCGTCAAATGTCTGCTTTCCTCCCTCTGTATTTTGGTTCCCTGTCTAGTGGAGGCCTAGACAGGAAGAGATATGCCCAAAGGGGTCCTTTGCAGCCCAGAGCAGCTTTGTGATGCTTCCCCAGGGCCAGTCTTTGATCTCTGATGAAAGGCTCAGCTTCTTCCAAGGAACTGAATTCCAGCTCTCAAAATACTGGAGGGAGGGGACTTTGCAGCCTAAGGAAGATGATTTGCCCATGCTTTTGAGCCAAACAACAATCCTCCAGCCAGTAGCATGGGCCAGCACAGGGCTCCTGGTGCCCCATGAGCCGGGACAGATGGAAGGAAGCATAGAGAGGTCAGAGACCGGAAACAATCATAGAGAAGAAGATACCCTTCCCCGTTCATAGCCAACAAGGCTTCCGCAAGCATCCTCACCACAGACGTAACGGCACATTTTCCAGAAAAAAAGTAAAATAAAAAACTGTATCTGTCGACCAAAGACTGTGCTGCAAGAGGGCAGCACCTAAGTCCACCTCAGTCACTGTGATGCCCCAGTACCTGGCACAGATGCTAGCATGTAGTAAAGCCGGGCTGGACAAAGAGAGGAACAAAAGCTTGCCTATGGGCTGGAGAGATGGTTTGGTGGTTAAGGAGCTTACCTGCAAAGCCTAAGAACCCAGGTTCAGTTCCCTAGTACCCAAGTAAGCCAGATGCACAAGGTGGCACAGGCATCTGGAGTTCATTTGCAGTGGCTAGAAGCCCTGGTGTGCCCATATTCATTTTCTCCCTTCCTCTCTCTCTCTCTCTCTGGTGTGTGTGTGTGTGTATACCTGCCTCTTTCTCTCTCTTAAATAAATAAATTTAATTTAATTTAAAAAAATGTAAAACGTGAATAAAGCAGGGTTGCCTGCGTGGAGGAGGCAGGGCTGTGCTTTGGTGGAGCAGCAGTAACTACCTCCCGGCACTCGACCTATAAGGGCGGAAGCATAACGAAAACTAAGACAACCACAGGAATGAGTCTGGAGGAATTGTAGGGAGAAAGACCCAAGTCTTTACAGCGAGCACGGGGTACCAGTGGCTAGTGGAGGATGGGCTGGAAAGGCAGGGTGACTTGCAATCAACAAACCCAGAAGAAGTCATTTCAGAGCCATAAACAGTTTAGGGGTAACAGGGCCCTGGAAGTAAAAGTGAGGCATCTCCCTGAGCCTGCCGGGGAGAATCGTTTAGCCCCTTATCTCTTCCTGCCTAAAGGAGTCCTTGCAGCCTCCGCTTTGCTAGAGGTCGGAAATGTCAGGAACATCTGGTCTTTCCTTATCTCTTCTTCCCTAAAGGAGTGCTCCCCCTCCTTTCCTTGAAGGGAAGATGAAGAGATGAGGTCACTTTCTTTCCTAAAATCTGGTGGCACTTAGACACTTGGCACTGGGACTGGACTAGTCATTTCAGCCCCCATCCAGCAAACTCCCATAAAAGACCTCAATCTGGACCTCTAGGTAGGCTTTCTCGTTCCAGAAGCCTTCTAGCAGGAACTCTCTTATCTTCTCTTAAGATCCATAATCTCTATTTAAAAAAAAAAAAAAAAAACTTCCTAAATTTTATCGTCTGGCCATGTATTTCATTTGTTGAAATTCATAAGACAAGAACCAAATGACTCAGTGGACGTCCTACGTGGACGTGAGTTTCTGGTGCCCTAACTGCTAAGTTACTATCCAGTCAAGAGCTGAAGAAGTCTTTGTCACTCTCAAAGACACCTAGATTCCTGGATCAGATAGAGAAGAGTCCCCAACCCCATGCCATTTCTTGGAGGGTATGGAAAGCCTATTCCTTGATACCTTGACCAGTGTTAGAATTTAGATATGAAGTGTCTCCTGAAAAGCCACATGTATAGATGGTTTGGCTCCCAGTGCAATTTTCAGAGATGGTGCGTTTAGGAAGTTATTGGATACTAAGAGCTCTGATCTTATCAATGGATTAATTCACTGGTGGCTGAAATGATGGAAGGTGGGGCCTGACTAAAGGAAGTGGATTTCCAGGGGGTCATACCTCACCTCAGGCCCAAAGCAATAGAACCAAACAACCAAGGGGAAGTCTCTGAAATCATGAGTCAGAATAAACCTCTCCTCCCTTATGATGTTTCCTCAGACCTTTATCATGGTGATGGACACCATCCTCCACAAACTGTGGGGCCTTCTTCTCAGGCCAGGCCATGAGTTCAGAAAATTCCCTAATACTGTGTCCTCAATCAAGACTCAAGTCAACTAAAAAATAGCAAACCTCCAAAGTCCAACACCTTCCAAGAAATGTCCACTTTACATGATTACTCCTCACTCACCTTGCATAAGCCTTCCTGGGTGCCCAGAGCAATGGAGCAAGTTCAAAGGCAACTTCTACCAGGGCCCCTCCTGTGGAGGCTTCCCAGCATAGGTTCTCCTCTCTGTCTCTCTGTTTCTGTCTCTCTTACACACACACACACACACACACACACACACACACACACACACACACACGCACAGGCCAACCCTGTGAACTGTGGATAGAACAAACCACAGCCTTCTCCTTTTGCCCCCATTGCTCCCAGAGAACTCAGAAAACAGGTGGCTGAGTTTCTCTGCTCTGCCCAGGCTGAGCAAAGTAAAGTGATGAAGAAAGGTGTTAAGAGTTTTGACCAGGGGCTAGAGAGATGGCTTAGTGATTAAAGTGTTTGCCTGCAAAGCCAAAGGATACCAGTTCAACTCTCCAGGACACATGTAAGCCAGATGCACAAGGGAGCGCATTTATCTGGAGTTCATTTGCGATGGCTGGAGGCCTGGCATGCCCATTCTCTCTCTCTCCCCACCCCTCTTTCTCTCTCTCAAATAAATAAATAAATAAATAATTTTTTAAAAAGTTTGGACCATGGCTTTTCTCAGGAGCAGTTCTGTTTCAAAGGGCCATGTTCTGAGCAGCCTGATGGAGTTCTGGCTTCCCCATGACTCATATCACTATTTGGTTAAGTGCTTATTTTCAAAGACGCCAAAGTCAATTAAATTAGATTTGCCAACCATACCTGGTGTAACCCACCTAGCACACCAGTGTGTGTGTTTGTGTGTGTGTCAGAGAGAGACAAAGAGGGAGGGAGGACATTCGTTGGTGGAGATATCAGAGAACAGAGGAAGACAAGAGAGAGATAAGGTGTAATGGAGAACAGGAAGAGAGATAACAAAGGGGAGAGAGGAGAGAAGGGGGGGAGGGGCGGGGACACCTGGGAACCACAGAGCTGCCGGCTTCTCAGCGCTAGCAGCTGATCCCAGAGACCTGTCTTCCTGCAGCAACTTCTCAGGTCCCCTCATGACTCCATCAGCCCCTTGACTGCCCCTGGCTTGGCCTATCACTAGCCCTGCCTAGCCCCTCCCCAGGCAGGCCTGTTCTTCCAGGCCAGCATCCTTTCCACAAGGTCACCCCAACTGACAGCTTCCTCAGGTCCAGACCGCCTGCTTCTGCACAGGAAAGCCTCAAGCAAGCCCTCAGGAGACAGAGTGAGGCAGGTAGCACCCTATCTTTGGCTCAAGCTTCTGATTTGCAAAACGAGCACACCCCACCATCCTGGCTGCTCACGGTGGTGCTACTGTGACCAGAGCCTCGCCAAGTACACACGCTCTCACCCTCCACTGGGATGACCCAGAGCGGGCTGTAGACACTGAACTCAGGCCCTTTCTGGAACCGAAGACGCGCTCAGATTCCCAGAGCACGGGTGACAGTTCTCCTCCCCCAACCCCCTCCCCCACATACCCCGTTCCCCAGTCCGGTCCAGCGTAGTCTGGTGAGCGAGCAGGCAGGGCAGCCTGTGTCAATACCATCCCGAGGCAGCTTGCCAAGAGAAGCACCCTGACTACTTCTGGGGTGAACCCAGAGACTTCAGGGAATTAGGGCACAGTCAGAACATTCCCACTGGTACCAAAACCTCCTCTGGGAAGGAGGGATGAAACACTGCTCAGCGTGTCTGTTTTCAAAGTGAACATGTGTGAAAAATGGCAGCATATTAAATCCCTACTGCGCAGAATGGGGACCTTCAAAGGCACCCAAGGACTCTGTCTATCCCAAGAGAAAGGAAAACCATGAAGCTCAGGCATGGGGAAGGAGAGGCTCCCATCAGTCCAGGGTTCCCAGCACAGTGCACCTCCAAGTCACATTGTCTCACCACAGAATTGGATCTCACTAGGACCTTGACTCGGTCATTCAGCAAATATTGACTGCATGCCTGCTTGGCGTCAGGCACTGATCTAGGTTCTGGAGTGCAACTATGGGTAAAATAGGTAAAAGCCTAGGTCCTTGTGGGAGTGTGGTGGCATTCTGCAGTGCCCACTGATCACCCTTGAGAAAGGTATCTAGTTCAAATTAATATACATTCATGTACCCACTTCAGATACTAAATATAAAATGTTGTTTAAAAAACTTTAAAGTTAATTAATATTTTTGGCTGGAGGGATGGCTTAGTGGTTAACGTGTTTGCCAAAGGGCCCAGGTTCAATTCCCCAGGACCCACATTAGCCAGATGCACAAGGGGGCACATGCGTCTGGAGTTCTTTGGCAGTGGCTGGAGGGCCTGATGCACCCATTCTCTCTCTTTCTTTGTCAAATAAATAAATAAAAATAAAATATTTTTTAAAAATTAATTAATATTTTGGATATATTGAGTTAAATATGACAATTATTAAAATACATTTTACCTGTTTCTTTTGATTTTTTAAATACTTTTATTTATTTGCAAGCAGAACAAGAAAGACAGGGAGAGAATGGGCAGGCCCAGAGGATGGGTAGTTGCTGCAAACAAACTCCAGATGCCCTACTTTTGTGTCTGGCTTTACATGGGTTCTAGCGAATCAAACTCTGGTTGTAGGTTTTGCAAGCAAGCACCTTAACTGCTGATTCATCTCTTCAGTCCCTCTTTATTTTTTTTTATGTGGTTGCTAGAAAAAAATTCAATTACATATCTTGCATAACACCTTCACTGGTCTTTGGTCTGGATACTAAGAGGACACGGAAGAACATAAAGTGTTTATTGCTAATGATAACAGATATGTAGAAAACCGGCGTAGGGAAAGATAGGGTGAAGAAAGGTGTTCCTTGTAAATAGGATGACCAGGAGAACTTCCACTGGAAAGTCAACATTTGGATCAAGAGTTCAACAAAGTGGCCGGGCGTGGTGGCGCATGCCTTTAATCCCAGCATTCATTTGAGGTAGGGTCTCATTCTAGCCCAGGCTGACCTGACATTCACTCTGCAGTCCCAAGCTGGCCTTGAACTCACAGCGATCCTCCCATGTCCGCCTCCCAAGGAATGGGATTAAAGGCATGTGCCGCCACGCCCGGCGTGTGGCAGGTAGGTTTTTATATGAGATACGGTTCAGGATGTTGATGGTTCACTTTTATTCTAAGACTAGGAACAGAGAAATAACAGGATTTGACTGTCTCCAAAAGAAGCAACAGCAACCAGGCCAGAGATAATGGTTTCTCCGGCCTGGGTGGCAATGCTGGTGGAGGGAAAAGGAATGGTCAGGTCCAAAATCTGATTCTCCTCATGGTCTAGCAGAGGCAGCCAGGCTTGCTCATGGACTTAACACAGAGCATAACAGAAAAAGAACAAGGAGAATTCTTGATCTTTGTTCCCGAGCAACTAAAAGAATGGTATAGTTGATAGTTCATGAAAATGACCTCCCTCCAAAGAAAGTAACGAGAGGGGGTGCAGGAGGAATTGCTTAGTGGTTAAGGCACTTGCCTGCAAAGCCAAAGGACCCAGGTTCAATTCCTCAGGACCCACATAAGCCAGATACACATGGTGGCGCATGCTTCTGGAGTTCACTTACAGCGGCTGGAGGCCCTGGAGCACTGATTCTCTCTCTGTCTGCCTCTTTGTCTTTCTCTCTCTCTCTCAAATGAATAAAATAAATTAATTTAAAAAGAAAGTAATGAGAGGGGATTATGATCAACATATATTATGTATATGTATGAAAATTGACAATAAAATGTTTAAAAAAAAATGACCTCCCTCTCCCATATTCTCAGTCTTTAAAGCACTGTCAAGGGAGGTTGTTTCCTCACCCTTGAATCTGTCTTGGCCATTGTGGCTGACTCTGGCCAATCGACTGTAGTAGAAGTGACATGCCAGTTATGCCAGTTTTGAGCCTAGGCCTCAAGAGACCTTGCAATTCCCATTCTGTGTGTGTGTGTGTTTTAAAACACACACACACACACACACATACACTCCCCTACCACTACCAGGAGCGCTAGCCCAGGCTAACTATTGATGGATAAGAGGCCATGTGAAGCAGACTGTACTTAGCTGAAGGCACCCTAAGCCAGTCTGTGCCGGCGGAGCGCAGATGGATAAGCAGACCCATATAAGACTGAAAAGGACTTCCCAGCTGAGCTCAATCCAAGTGAGTTGAATAAATAGGGGTTGCTTCAAGGTCAAGCTTAACTATTACAAATGATGTTACCATTTAGGGAGGTGGAGCCTCCATCCTGAGTTCTGCTCCAATGAATCTGCTCATGAATCTAAGTACTTAGCTAAAGGCTTGTCTCCACGCATTGAGACACACACAGTGCCCTCAGGAAAGGATGGAACGGTAGAGGGAGGGAGGGAGGGAGGGAGGAAGGGAGGAAGGGAGGGAGGGAGGGAGAAATGAGGTGGTGGGTAGTTTATTCATTGGACTTCTTTTAAAATTCTTTTCAACTTATTTGAGAGAGACAGAGAAAGAGAGAGGGGAGGCAACTTCGAGCATTCTAGGGCCTCTTGCCACTGCAAACGAACTCCGAGGCAGGCACCACGATAGGGACTGGGAAATTGACCCCAGGCCGGCAGGCTTTGCAAGCAAGCACCTTTAACCACTAAGCCATCTCCCCAGCCCATAACTGGATATCTAATCACAAGCCAGGGCCCTTCTGACAAAGCCTGAAGAGCCCATGCTTCCTGTGCGCCCTGCCGCTGCTCTGTGAGCCTTGGCTCCCGTGAGCTTTTATGATAGCGCTCCAGCAATAGCAGCAGTGATCTGAAACCACAGATCCCCCTGTTTTCTTGAGAACATGAAGCCCTGAATGTGAGCCTCAGTTCTGAACCCCTCACCCTGCCCCCTGCCTCTTCCAGATGTGCTGGCAAACAGATCAGTTGTTTGAATTTTTTTGTCCTCCCCACCCCTATGCCATGTTAATTCTTAATAGACATCAGTTAAAACAACAACCAAAAAAAAAAAGGCCAGCAGGAAAACCCAGAAGGCCATGGACAAATCCCAGCACCAGGTAGCCAGCCAATGCAGCACCGAGCACCCTGGGCCCTCCTAAATTGGCTCCTGCTTCTGTCACCTCTGCTCTTCTGTCGCACTCCCCCCCCCCCCGCCGGGCTCCAGCTTCCTTTTAAGCTATGCTTGTGTCCCTCTGGGATGGCCCCTGCCCTCTCACTGGATCACTTCACTTCTTTGAAAGCATTCCCAAACTCCCTCGGAACATACCAGCTCAGAGACAAGGAAAGTGGGTGTCGCGGTCTTAGATCATGGGGCCCAGGTTGGGGGTTTGAAGCCTGTCTTCCTGATTCCAAGCCTGTCTTTCGTTCACTTAGGCCTTTGGGTGCACCCTCAAATGGTGTTCCCTGAAAGGTGCCTGGAGTGAGGCTCTAGGAGACCACAGCTCTCACAGGGGGATGCTCATCTTAATAGACACCAGACTCTGGGCTACTCCAGGTCACACAGGTGCCAGGAAGGGACTCTTCTGTGTCCTCCCTGGGGCCATCCACTGGGCTTTGGCTCTAGATAACACCTGCAGATGTGGGGTACACCTCAGCTGAAAATAGAGGCCCTGCAGGACGTGGACTTAGATGAGATCCCATTACGCACATTCTCCTTCTGTCCTACCTATCAGCTCCTGCTTCCCATTTGCAAGGCTGCACTGGTAATAGTGCAGAGTGACCCCCAGCAAACCTAACATGACCCCCGCCCAACCCTGACTGCGACAAGCCCTGAGGTTCAGGACTCCACACACACAGCACTGTATAGGCCCGTATGGAGTTTGAGGGCATGTATGTGTATGCATGTGTGTGTGTGGGGGGGGTAATAGTATATGTGAGATTGTATGTGGTGTGTGCATGGATGCGCATGTACCTATAGGGTGCCTGTCGTCTGAGTGTCCACCTACCCTGTGACCTGTTGGAACAGTCACCTCTGCCTATTGACAGTGCCGGCAGCATCTTGGTTTTCCAGGCCAATGGTGTCTTGGTTATATTGACACAAGGTGTTGCTGGGTAGCTCAGACTGGCCTGGGACTTGTAAGTTGTTCTGCCTCCGCCTCCCAAGTGCTGAGAACGCAGGCTGTGCCACTATAGCTGGCTCCAGTGACGTTTATTTTTCTCAATCATTTAAAAAATATTTTTAGCTGGGTGTGGTGGCACACGCCTTTCATCTTGGCACTGAGGAGGCAGAGGTAGGAGGATGACCATGAGTTCAAGACCACCCTGAGAACACAGAGTGATTTCCAGGCCAGACTGGGCTTGAGTGAAACCCTACCTCGAAAAACCAATATATATTTGTTTGAGAGAGGAACAGAGAGGAAGACACACACGCATGTGCGCACACACACACACACACACACACACACACACACACACACACACTGAATGAGTATGGCTGCACCAGGGCCTCCAGCCACTGCAAATGAATTCCAGATACATGTACCACTTTGTGCATATGGCTTTACATGGGTACTGGGGAATCAAACTGGGGCCATCAGGCTGAGAAAGCAAGTGCCTTTAACTGCTGAGCCATCTCTCCAGCCCCAGTGATTTTTCCATTAAACAGCTGCTCTATGGCAACATAATATAGAAGAAGTGAAGTGTTTTTCCTGGAGGAAGCAGTAAGCTGCATCTGCCTGAGACATCAGCATTAAATTCCTCTGTGTAACCTTAGGCAAATACCTCACCTTCCCTGAACCTCAGCTTCCTGACCTGCAAAATATGCGCAAGTGTTTCTCCATGTCTACCTCCAGGACTGCTCTGAAATCAGATGAGACACATTGGACAAAAGTGCCTTAAAAATTGTAAAGTGACTTATATAAGTGAGGCTTGCTGTCACCAATACCACTGCAGACACTTAGAAGAGCCCAAGACCCCTGCAGTAGATGGGTGATGTCGAGAGGCTTAGAGTTCAGTGAATGTGCACCAAAAGCAAATATGCGAACAGTTTCTGGAAATATCCATGGCATCTGACGAAAGTGGTTCCCATAAGGAGAGAGCCCAAGAGCCCTGAAGGCTGGGTTAGAGAACACGGGTGTCTCTGTACATTCACATCTCTTCATGTGCTTTATTATATGAATTGTTTTTCGAGGTAAGGACCTCACTCTAACACAAGCTGGCCACTAGGCAGTCTCAGGCTGGCCTCGAACTCATGGCGATCTTCTTACCTCTACCTCCTGAGTGCTGGGATTAAAGGCATGCACCTCCATGCCGAGCTATATTATATGACCTGTATGTATGTATGTGTGTGTGTGTATATATATATATATATACACACACACAAATATATATATATATATTGTGCTTTTTAAATACCTTGAGTAGTTTTGTCAGTAATAAGAAAGTGAGCATGCACAGAAAAATGGGGACAAAAAGGGTGTTCTTCAACCCTTTCTTGTCCTCTCACGGTTCTACAGGTGGCTTCCAGTCATCTCCCCAAAGTGCAACTTTCTCCCCTGCAAGTTGCAGCTTCTCTCTCCCCAACAGAAATAAATAAACGGAGCCTCAAAGAAAGCCAATGCAATGCTGTGACATCGCAGGTCACAGGGCCAATAGGATGGCACAAGGCAGGTTTGGGATTTGCTGGAAAGGACCTGAGAACTCCAAAGCCTAGAAGGGTCCTGCCACCATCCGAGCTAACAAGAAAGCTTAAAAAAATAATGCTGGAGGCCCAGGGGACATGAACTGAGGCATGTGTGGCAGATGTATTTGGGATTGAGAGTGTCTTTCCCTGCCCCGGGATGTCACCACAGGGTCCGTATAGAGCTGAACTTGCTTGGCACTGTGTATTAAGCCTGGGGGTTGGGACTGTGGAACAGGTCGATTTTTCCTCAAGAGAAGAGAGGTCCTGGCAGGTTCCCAGCTTGCCATGCTTTAACCAAACAATTCTGAAAGCCAAGTTTGAAAATCTGTCAGCAAAAGTGAAAAATTTCAGGTGAGTCTGCTTCCCCTACCAAGGCACGATGAATCCTAGACACCTGCGCCAGCCCGGAGAGGAACCATAGGGTTTGAGGTCATTCTTTGCATCCAAAGGCCTCTGGCATTTGGTGGGTCTCCAGGAGCCCTGTCAGCGAGAGAGGATCTGACAGTGGCCTTGTCCAAAGGCTCCCTTTTGGACCTCTGTGACCTCCTGTAACAGAGTGTGGCGGCACCTGCCCGTAGGGGTTCTTTCTAGAACACGGAAGGTAGTCACTCCCTGCCAGCTATGAAGAGCATTTCCATTTGACAGCTCTTCCCAAGGTGACCTGTTCATCTCTGCCAGAGAGGAGGGGCCGGAACGTCAGGACCACTCCTCTCTGACCCAGCCCCTGGGAACATCTCACCAGCAGCGGGTGTGGGGGGGGAGCTGGAAGGGAAGGATAAGTGATGAGAAATAGACAAACCAGCAGCTTCATGGCAACCTGACAGCACACTGGGAGCCCTCTCTGCCTCCTTGGGTGGGCACAGGATGAGGCTCCATTCTCAGCAGGATGTGTGACGGGGAGGTGACTGCTCTCTGCTGTGACTTCAGAGCCTGACAGGCAGCTGTGAGCTGCTACCAAGAGTCACAGATACAGGCAGGGACATGTCTGCCTGCAGGCTTTAGGGCGAGCCTCTGGGCTGCCAGGCAACCAAGCCACCAGGGCTGTGGCTTGCCTCCAGCTGGGCAGCAAGCCCAAATCAAAATCTGCTGCCCCACCACCACCACAGGTCCCATAGCCCCCCAGAGTCAACCCTTCCTCATACTAGATCCTATAGACCTGGGGCAGGGGGGTGGAGGGTTGTTCATAGGCAACTGCTCAAGTCGGGATCTGATGTTGAAGGGTGTGGTGGAAGAGCTGTGGGCTGGGAGAAGGGGCTGTGCTTTGATTCCAGGGGTTGGGAGATGAGCCGTTCTCTCCTGCTGAGCTAGAGCTCTGCACTTGGGGAGAGAGGGCGTTTAAAAATAGCCCTGACTGACTTGAATACCTCTGCTCCCTGCCTGTTACGAGCCACATCCAATTACTCTGCTGACAAGAGGGTTTTAGCCTGGAGAGCCTGGATCACCGATGCCACTCCAGGGCGCTTGGCTCCATGGTGCCCAATGCCCCCACTGGACATCCAAGGGTCCAAGAGACAGAGAAATTAAGGAGATTTAAAGATCTCACACATGGCCCAGCCTAGGGCTGTAATCTCTGCATACCCCAATCTGCTGTTCTTACCCCTCCTTATTTGCATTAGGTGAGCAACCCTCCCCCCCCAGTATGGGGCCTATGCCTGAGACTCCACCAAGGGCGCCCCGATTTTCCTGAATATGAGGAGTGTCAGGCTCCCCTCTCAGATCCAGTGTTCCTTTATTAGAGGGGTTCCCAGTCACAAATGATGACATCCCAGTCACAAATGGTGACATCAAACTAACACACATAGATGGTCAACTCCATAATGCAGGACCTCAGACACTGACCTCACTATATGCACATGGTATCCACCTACCAGGAACGTGCTGAGATGAATCCATCATTAGAGAAAGGACTTGAGAAGACAATGAAAGTGGCTATACCCACTTCCTCCTTACTGAATGGGTGAAAATAAGCCAGCTCAGGAGCACATGTCCCCTCAGCAATGGCCATGTGGCATCGTCCCGTCAACCACAACCAAGTGCACAGTCCCCTAGGAGGCCTGTGTCTGCCCCTTTCCCCAGCAACATCACTGTGCTGTGGTTATTTCGTATCTATTTCACCTAACCCCAAAACCGCTTCCTGGTGACCCCACAAAAGCGGCAATGGGTGCCCAAAGCTGAGGTGTTTCCATGAAGGGCTCCCCCACTTTCTCCACAGAGGAATCCTCTCTGTCTACTCAGGCTGGCTTCCTTCATTGACTCAAAATGTTCAGATGTGTGGGGGTTGTGGGTCCCAATGATGAGAGCCATCACTGGGGGGGGGGGAGCAGAGTCCATCAGGCATGGTTTACTTGCCTTGGTATGACACTTGTCACCTTCCATGCTCTGCTTTGTCACAAGGAACTTTGTCTCAGCAAGCACCCCAGGGTAGAGCAGTCTTGGTTTTTTTGTCATCCATTCATAGCCAGCCCTCAGCCCACACTGGGGCCCAGGAGAGGTTTGAATAATGAATAAATGTGGAGGGCGACTCTTGTGAACTTGAGCAGTCAAAGAAATGGAGCACATTGAGCTGGAGAGATGGCTTAGCAGTTAAGACACTTGCCTGAAAAGCCTAAGGACCAAGGTTTGTTTCCCCAGTATCCAAGAAAGCCAGATGCATAACCCAGATGGCACATGTGTCTGGCCTTTGCAGTGGCTAGAGGCCCTGATGTGCCCATTTTCATTCTCTCTCTCTCTCTTTCTCTCTCTCTCTCTGTCTGTCTCTTTTTCTCAAATAACTAAATAAATAATTTTTTTCAATATTTTTAAAAAGAGCTGGAGCACTAAGCAAGTGTGCTGGGCTCCAGCCACATCATTGACAGCAGGAGACAAGCTGCGTTCCGGCCATGGTCTGTGTGCGTCCTCTGTGATAGGTTTCCACTGCTTTGCTGATCATTGTTGTTTGCCCTCTGTGGTGGTTTGGATGTCAAATGCTCCCCATAGCTTCGAGTGTTTGTGATTAAGCTTCCTGCTTAGTCTCCAGCTGGAGGAGTCTTGCTGGAGGAGGGCTGGCCTTGAGGTTTATTAGTCCAGACCACTGAAGGTTCAGAATTGGCTAGCTCTTGCTGTTTTTTTTTTTTTTTTCCTCTCTCTCTCCTGATGTATGAGCCTACTGTCTTTTCTCCTTTTGCTTTTCCTACCATCATGAAGCTTTATGTCAAAACTGTAAGCTGAAACAAGCCCTTTCTTTCCATAAGCTGCCCGTGGTCAGGTGCTTTGACCCAGAAGGTGCTTTGATCAAGAAGGTAACTACACCCTTCCCAGCATCTAAACCAGAGACACTAGTGGTGACGGATTCCAGTGTTCCTAAGCATGGTTTCCAGACACAGCCGGGAACTAGGCCCTGCCAGGAGCTTCCTGGTCTGAGGCAGCCTTTGGGAAGTCTTGCCATAGACAACCCTAGATGGCCCTCAGTCTCATTACCCAAAAGAGAGACTAGTAGAGCTTCTGGCCTTCACTATGCCAAGCACAGCTAGACACCCTCCTCCCTGACGGAGGGCAGCCAGATGTGTATGCCTGGAAGCTGGACAACAGCTGTAGTCACAGCACGGGAGCCACCTGGAAATGCCTCTCTCTCCCTCTCTCTGCTTTGCTTTCCCTCCTTCCCTTCTTCCCTGTGCTTCTCTGGAGAGTAGAAAAGCAAGTTAGAGTCTGGGGTACAGGTATATGAGCAAGAAGCCAAGCCTGGCTGAACACTTGGATCCAGGGCAGGTCTGAGGCCATGGCACCTCTGTGCCCAACATCACCAGGACACCCACCTACCACTCCTCACCCCAGAAGTAAAGCAGCAGCACGCGGAGCTTGCCAGTGCGATTGCGACTCGGTGTGGCCTCCCCAAAGAGCAGTTTGGCCGTGGCCATGGAAATGCACAACGCCAGTCAACTGGTAACTCGGCTGAGCATCCTGAAGACTGGTGTGCACGAGCTCATGGAGCTGCACATACAAGCGTGTGCTGCCGCTGCTAAGTGTGACCAGATGTCCATTGGCAGGAAAAGTGCATTCAGTTGGATGGCAGAATGACCATGACCTCCAGGATGTCTTAAAGCCAAGAAGACAAGTGTGTGAAGAGTCCTTCTACTCTGAATTCTCTGCTCAATCAAAAGGGAGCCTCAGACTGAGAGGAATGAGTCATAAGGAGTCATCTTCTTCCACTGGGAGCCGGGGCGGCCCAGGGCCTGCTTGGCCCCCAGTGCAGAAGTTCCTTCACTACACCCATTTCTAGCCTGGTCGACAGTAGCTGGGGACCCCATAGCCTTAGACGTACCCTCCCACGCTAGGTGACTCCCAAGTCCCAGGGCTTCTCCCTGGCCCAGTCCAGAATCTGAGCATCACCTCTTCACTCTGTTTTCTCTGCTTCATGTTTGGCAAAACTTGAAAAAAGGAAGACAGTGTGCCACCACCGTTGGCTTGTAAGTGTGTCACTCCTCCGCAGACTCTCCAGGCCCCTTCCATCCACTCCTCTCAGAAGATCCTGCTGACCAAAGACTTCTGCATTCTCCATGACGGTGGCTCCTCTCTCAGTTAGCCCTCAGACCTGGTCAGGGCATCTCCTATCAGCTTCCACCATTTCCTCTGAACCCTGAAGCGAAAAATAAGCCTGCACACTGTCCTTCTTCTGGTTTCTCCTGTCCCAGTACTTGGACTTGAATCCAGAGTCTCACGTACGCTAAGTAAGCACTCCTACTACTGACCTCCCCCCCCCCAGCCCTCACCACGTTTTCTTTATTTGGGGTAGTGGGTCAACATTCCCTTCCTGAATTGTAAAGGCCATAGTTATAATAATAGCTAACAAGGGTGTTGCATCCCTATTTCACCAGGCACTGCTCTGTGCTTCACATATATCAAGTCATTGAATCCTCATAACTCTATGTTTTAGCTACTATTATTGTCCCTGCTTAACCAATGAGAACATGGAGGCACAGGAGGTCAAGAAAATTTCAGAGGGCTGGAGAGATGGCTTAGCGGTTAAGCCCTTGCCTGTGAGGCCTAAGGGCCCCAGTTTGAGGCTCGATTCCCCAGGTCCTATGTAAGCCGGATGCACAAGGGGTGCACACATCTGGAGTTCGTTTGCAGTGGCTGGAGGCCCTGGCGCACCCATTCTCTATCTATCTGCCTCTTTCTCTCTCTGTCTGTCACTCTCAAATAAATTAAAAAAAGAAATAAAAAGAAAATTTCAGAAACTGGCCCCCGTGGGCGGCCACACAATGAATAGGGGCCTGGGACTTGCAATGACAGCCACAACATGCAAAAAGGCCTATGTAATGATCTGTGAGGTGAACAAACAGTAGTGTTCACTGCAGACTATCTGAGCTCAAGGCCTTCTGACACAAGCTCACCCACAGCCATCTGTTCCAAGGGAAGGCCACAGACAAAACAAACTGGTCTGACGGCTATTCTGCACCCAGCCGAGTGAGTGCTCCAGAAACACAGCTCCCAATTCCACTCATAACTCCTTGCTCTACAGACTCTTTTGATATGGTCTCACATGTCCTGCCCAGTGGGCACCTCCCTCGCAGAACAGCCTAGACCCCTACCTGAGTCTGACTGCAAGGGGTCCCCGATGGCCTTGGTGTGTGGCCTTGAGGGAACAGACTGGACGTGAATCACGGAAGCCTGGCTCTGCAAGCTGAATGGACTTCCACCCAGTGCTTCCAGGCCACCAGCTTAGGTGCTATACCTAGAAGACACCTTCCAGATCGGCCCGAGGCCACATCAGCCCAAGGCCAGCTCTGACCCAGAGAAGAGGGATGGTGGGGGTGAAAACGGCAGGCAGTAGCTGCTTCTAGGCAGATCCCCTCACCTTCCCTGCGGCTGTCACTGATACTTAGAGCAGACCCAGACACTCTCTGCTCACCCTGCAAACTGACTCGGACCTCACAGCTCAGCAACTAGGCCACCACCCCTAGGAAGGCTTTCCCTGACCACCTCACTGCTACCAGTACCCTGGGTTCCTAAAGATATCATCCATCCCAGTGCGTCTCAATAGACCAGGCCCCCAGGCAGCCTTGTGACATTGATGATGATGTAATACCTACACTGTCACTCAGCTTTTTCAATGGGTGGATCCTGTCACCCCAACTGGGACGCAAGTTCCTTATGAGCAGGAATTACCTGATATGCCTTAAGGCTTAGAGTTCTATGCCAGCTCCCAGCAAGTGCATCCCTCCTCTTCATTTAAAAATCTGGCTATGAATAACAGCTGTGAGTCATTTTTTCCCATGCAAGCCACTGCTGGAGCCTCAGGTCTGGAAATGTCCTGGGCATTAGCAGGGATTAGCCTCTGGAGTCAAAACCCAAAACCCGGGCTGGAGAGATGGCTTAGCAGTTAAGCACTTGCCTGTGAAGCCTAAGGACCCCAGTTCGAGGCTCGGTTCCCCAGGTCCCACGTTAGCCAGATGCACAAGGGGGCGCACGCGTCTGGAGTTCATTTGCAGAGGCTGGAAGCCCTGGCGCGCCCATTCTCTCTCTCTCCCTCTATCTGTCTTTCTCTCTGTGTCTGTCGCTCTCAAATAAATAAAAATACTTAAAAAAAAAACCCCAAAACCAAAACAAAGCACACTAAATTCATTTGTCTAGAGAGAAAAATCTAGAAGGAAGAACACTAACAGTCCACTATGGTCACACTGGGTGATGGTATCAGGATCTTTTTCTAATTTCTTCATCTATGACTTTATAATGGGGAAAAAACAAGGGCGTGTAATTACAATAATGATGAGTGGTATGTCCCAGAGAGAAAGAAAGTGCATGCACGTGTGATCAAGCAAGCAGGAGCCAATCTCAGACCAGCCATGGGCAGCCAGGCTTGGGGGGATGTTAGGAGAGTGCTTATAAGGAGGAAACAGAATCATCCAGAAGATTAGAGAAGGGTCACCTAGACCTTCAGGTCAGAGCTGGTTCCCTACTCTACGGGAGTAAGGACTGTGGCACCCCTGGGCCACTGACCTCAGAATATCAAATAGATCTCTGACATGGAACTTCAAGGCAAATGATAGAAAATGAAACTTCGTATGGTAGGAAACAATTTGTACTGCTCATTTCCCCCAAGAGGTAGTAGAAGGCAAACGACAAGTTCAAGAGGGTTTTGGGAGCTGGAGTGATGGTTCAGCCATTAAGGCGCTTGCCTGCAAAGCCTAAGGACCCAGCTTCAATTCCCCCGTACCCATGTAATCCAGATGCACATACATCTGGAGTTTGCAGTGGCTGGAGGCCCTGGCACACTCATTCTCTCTCAAATAAATAAATAAATAAAATATTTAAAAGGAAGGGTTTAGGGTCAAATAAGAGCTCCATAGTCATTTTTGAACGTGTGTGTGCAAATGCTTGTGTGCGTGCCTGTGTGTGGAAGCCAGAGGACAGCCTCCGGTGTCATCCTTAGGCACACTGTTCACTTTTTTGGATACAGGATCTGATTGGCCTCAAGCTCATCAATTGCGGGCCGTTGAATTCCAGGCATCCTCCTGTCTTCACCTCCCCAACATTGGACTTACAGGTACCCCACCATGCCCAGATTCTTCAAGTGAACAACGTTATTTGGAAACCTGAGCAGGTAAGATCCAAGGTAAGACAGCGACACCTGGACTACCCTCTTTTGCGTGTTCGTCGGGGACAGGGTTCTGTTGGGCTACCTTCGTTCCCGGCTGTCACCTAGCCACCAACCAGACCCAGCTACAGAGCAGCTCCCTGTGTGAAGACCAGGAGTAAATGAGGAGCCTCAGGAGGCCCACGCCCAACATGTGGCTTACTGCAAATGTCATATGTACTACCCTCACAGCTTGGGCCAACATCCAGCCCCAATTTGCCAGCTGGGCGTGCTGAGGACCCCTGCCCTGCACAGTAATCACCTGATGTTCCAGAGTCTCCAATCTGCTATCCCTTGGTAGGGTGGCCCCGACAGAGCTGGTCCTCTCTGAGCCTATGTCTTCTCACTGGTACACAGAGCCACTTGAAGAGTGTAGTCCTGGTGTGATTTCTGCTCCAAGGCCACAGGCCTCCTGGTTCCCAGAGCACAGCAAGTCCCTGAAAGGCTCCATGGCAGTCCACAGCCCCAGCCAGTGCCCACAGCATCCATGGCAGTGAGGGACTGAGGGGCTAGGCCAGCCCCAGTGTGGGCCACCTGGTGGGTCACAGGGCCACAACTCCCAGGCATCAGGCCATTATTTATCTTCACTCTCTGGGGAGGCTGAGAAGGGCCAACTGTATGCAGCGAGACCTTATAAGGTGTGCTGAGTAAGGACGCACGTCTATGTGGCCTGAGTGCGTTTGAGTGATTGAGTGTGTGAATGTGCACACGCAGATGCGTGTATGTGGCACTGTGGATGAGCGTATATGAAGGGAGTGGAGGAGTAGGTACAAGAATGCCCAGTCAGGGTGACTCAGAAGCACCATGGTGCTGAGAAGTGACAGAGGAGTGCCCAGCACTGAAACATCTCTATCACACTTTCCAAGGCTCAGGGTCTATGGCATAAGAGGTGGCGGAAAGAATGTAGGAGCCAAAGGAAGGGTAGAACTCCTTACAACATGGTCCTCCAGACACAAAGTGGCCTGGACATCCATGACCTCACAGTGCCTGACACTACCTACACATAAGAGGAGGAAAAGATCATGATCATTTTGATCATCAAAATAAAAGAGAGACAGATTGAGAGGGGGAGAGGATATGATAGAGAGTGAAGTTTCAAAGGGGAAAGTGGGGGGAGGGAGGGAACTGCCCTGAATTATTGTCTGCAATTATGGAAGTTGTCCATAAAAAATAAATTAATTAAAAGGAAAAGGAATATCCAGTGTTTATTGAGTGTGTCCGTGTGCATGTGAAGGAAGTGTTACATGGGTGTGTGGAGAGGTGTGAGAGTGTGGAGCATGTCTATGACTATATAAAGTGGTCCCCCAAAGAAGCCATGGTGCAGGACAGGCTTGGAATGCCAGCACCTCCAGGAAGGGCTCTGGCACGGCAGGAACCCCACCCTTTTACCTTTCCTAGACCTTTAGAACTCTGTAGCCGTCTGACACTCACATCAGCCTTTGCCCATCCAAAGCCAATTTCTTTCCCTTCCCACCTTTCTACCTTCCCCTTTGGGACGTCTGACTCTCATGTGGCCCCAATGGCCCAGGCCAGGACCCTGGATCCTTCCGAACATCTTGGTTTTGCATGCTGCCCTTCACCCTTTCTGGCTAAGCTTTCGCTAATGCCTGGGGATTCCACCACTTCCTATAACCACGCTGCCTACATGCACGGCCCTCACTGTTCTATCCCACTGGCACACATTGGCACACTCAGCCAGGCCAGCTTTCAAGGACCAGCCTGCGGGTTGAAGAGCTTTCCCTGGCTCCCAGAAACTGTGCAGATGACCTCTCTGGCCCCAGCCATTTCCCCAGCCCCAACATGCTGCTATTTCTAGAGACCTCCTTCAGAGCTGAAGAATTGCTGACCAGCCCCTGTGCTAAAAAACCTTGCCAGGGGACACTCAGAAAGCACTCCAGTTCTCTGCCCCAGGGAGCAACACCCCTGGCCTGCCACACTGCACACAACAGATGACTAATGGTCATGTGAAAAGTTAAGTCCTACCTAGAAGGAATTGTATGATGACCCTTACAGAAAAAATAAAATGGAGGGGTGGGGGCAGGGCTGCCATACCATACTTACAAGTTCAGCTCTGTGGTACCATGAAAAGCCAGAAGCTTTGGCACCCAGTCAAGCTGGATGTGAATTCTACATCTGCCACACAGCCATGCCAGCTGTGTGACCATGAGCGTCTCACCTGACCTCTCTGAACTTCTGCAACTTCACCTTGTCCAACTCTACCGTGAGTTCTGTTTTTAATTTTATTTTTAGAGAAAGAAACAGAGAAAGAGAGAGAGAATTGGCGTGCCAGGGCCTCAGCCACTGTAATTGAACTACAGATGTCTGTGCCACTTAGTGGTCATGTGTGACCTTGCACGTGCCTCACTTTTGTGTGCCTGACTTACATGGGATCTCGAGAGTTGAACATGGGTCCTTAGGTTTTACAGGCAAGTGCCTTCACTGCTAAGCCATCTCTCCAGCCCAGGACTAATAATCTTGACCCCACTGAGATCTATGAGAGTGAGACAACGTGATGAATTCTGAAGGGATTGCATGTCTGACACAGGCTAATGCTTTACACCCATCAGTGTATCACCCTTCCTCCTATCTGTGACCTACATTCACTAAAGTTATCTAGTAAGAATTCAGTGTATGCTGTGAAGGAGTAATGGAGCCAGTCAGCACATGGCTACACCCACATCTTCCAGTCACGCTCAATTGCAGCTCGGTTCTGGAAAGAGCTTGCAGATGTGCCCAGATCCTCCAAGCCATTTTGAGGAGCCAAGAATCCTACAGAGGGGCTGCAGACCATAAGTTATATTTCAGTTTTCCTACAAGTATAAAAAATAATGAAATCCAGAACTTCCCACGGGAATATAAAACACCTTGACATACTCGTAATGGAATTGAAAATGGTTGCAATCACTTACAAAGAGGAGAAGAAAGAGGGGACTGATACTCCCAGGAGCTAGCAGAGCTTACTAAAGCAGGTGTCTTTGTGACTGAGTCACCTAGGTTGGTAGATGGCCACTGAAAGTGTGATGAATATTGACTTTGACCAGGTGTTTGGCACTGTGTACGGATGCTTTCAGTATAGTCATTGACACAAATGACTCATAAAACTGAAGAAAGTTTGCCTGAAATGTTTGTATATATAAATGAGAACTATAAATTGGGCACGCTGGCACACACCTTTAATCCCACCACTTGGGAGACAGAGGTAGGAGGATTGCTGTGAGTTCAAGGCCAGCCTGAGACCACAGAGTGAATTCCAGGTCAGCCTAGGCTAGAGCAAGACCCTACCTCAAAATCAATCAATCAATAAATAAAAAGAATGAGAATGTAGCCTGGGGAGTAGATACCACACTTTGGTCAATTGCCTGGTCAGTGCGGGCTGATCAGGAAGGAAGGTCTCTCTAGGAACATGCCATGGGTTGTTGTGCTTGGCCTTGGAATAGATCCACCAGTTACTGACTAAAAGCCTACAAGCCAAGAGGGTTAGATTTGCACATATTCAAACCTAAGAGTGGGACATTGTGTTAGGTGGCAGACTATGACCCCCTGAGATTCCAACCGTCTGAAAGTGTGACCACACCAGCAAGATAAACTGTCCCAGGCACAAGGGTGAAGCCATATCTGAGTTCAAGCAAGCTGTCTGCCTTCAGGGTGTTCAGGGGCTCCCAGAAGCCTCCCTGAGAGCAGCTCCAGCAAGTGTGAGTCTGGGGTTTAAGAGCCCCGAGCTCAGCGGAAGCCACAGGACATGGCTTGGCAAGGTTGGCACAATTGTCACATCATCAGTGAAATAGCACAGGGAGCAGAGGAGGTGTTATCTGTACCCTGAACGTGGGGGATTGGGGGGCAAGGGCTGTCCTTGAAGAGGGATGCATGAATTCCACATGACATGAGTGGATCAATATAGGATTGCCAGTTATCACATCAAGAGTTTACAGAAATGCTGAACCATATTGTTAGTATAATTATGTCCCTTGGAGTAATTGAGATGCATTTGTATGGGAAAAAAAAAAAGTCCTTTGTTATTTTTCTGAAATCAAAATCCAACAGGACACCCTGTACTTTGTCTAGCTGTCCCTTGCTGTCCTGCTTGGAAGCCACAGGAAACACCACCTCTGAGACCGCCCTCATGTCTCAGGCCTCCCAACACCAGGAGGCTCTATGAGACGTGTCAGCATCGCAAGCTGACGTGAGGGTTCGCATTCACATTAGCAAGCAGCTAAGGGGGCTGAAGTGTGCTCAAGATCGCAGGGTAGAGTGAGCTCCGGTGTCATTCGTGTGTCCCTAACGTGAGGACAGTGCACGCAGAGCCAGGCCCCGAGTAGCACAGCCGCCGCAGGCAAGTCACTGCCTCTCCGCAAGAGGACGAAGCACTGGCTGAGGTTTCTTGTGCCCTTGCGCTCTTGGACAATGACAGAACTTGAATACAAGTAATCTCCGTTCTTGCTTCTCTTTTCAGAGGACAGTGACCACTGGGGAGACTCAAAACTCATCAAAAGTTCTGAGAAGAAGTGACAGTGGAGTGCTCAGCACTGAGACATCTCTATCACATCCACCAAGGCTTAGGGACCATTGTTGAAGAGGTGGTGGAAAGAATGCAAGAGCCAAAGAACAAAAGGAGAGGCGTGCTTACAATGCTCTCTCCCACGCACAGAGTGGCCATGGTATTCGTGTCCTCACAGTAGCTGACCTGTGAATAGTTACCTACAGGAGACCTGCATATCAGGAGGAGGGGAAACAACGTCATCAACTAGAACAGGGGTGAACTGGAAAGAAAAAAGGATTCAGTGGAGGGGGGTGGGGAAAAGGAGGATGGTGGGAGGGTATTATGATCCTGGAGAGATGGCTTTGTGGTTAAGCGCTTGCCTGTGAAGCCTAAGGACCCCCACTCAAGGCTTGATTCCCCAGGACCCACGTTAGCCTGATGCACAAGGGGGCGCACACATCTGGAATTCATTTGCAGTGGCTGGAGGCCCTGGCATGCCCATTTTCTCCCTTCCCCCCCCCCTCTGCTTGTAAATACATAATTTTTTTTGGTTTTTCAAGGTAGGGGCTCACTCTAAGTCAGGCTGACCTGGAATTCACTATGTAGTCTATGGGTGGTCTTGAACTCACAACAATCCTCCTACCTCTGCCCCCTGAGTGCTGGAATTAAAGGCATGCGCCACCACACCCAGCTCATAAAATTTTCTTAAAAAAAAAAAAAAAGAGATAGAATAGGTGTACTGATTCACTGGGTCAGTGTAGCCTGCAGGTGCTCCATGGAGACCACAGGCCATGTCTAGGATGGCTGAGCAGGTATTGGCTCCCTGGAACATGGACACACAGTTTTCAAGTCCTGCTCTCAGACAGAGCCTGGATAGAGCAGCCTTACCCTTGCCTCTAACAGGACTTAGCAGTTCCCTGGAGAGAGGCCTGTTTCTAGGTTCCAAGCTTTTGCCTATGGTCCTGAGGAAATCAGCCTAGCACAGAATGCTCCTTAGTCCCTCATGGGATGGTCTGGTCTCCCATGTTTTTGCAGCATGAAGCTCAGCTTTGGTGGGGGTGGGGGAGATGAGTAGCTTTTGCCTGTCTTCCACACCTGTCACCTTCCACCTACCCAATCAACACCTAATAAACCCAAAGCCAAAGTGGGGATGTTGTAAATGTCCCCATAGAGCTAAGCCCGAGTCCCTGGCTAGGCATCCATTCTAACAGAAGACCAAGTTGACAATTAAATGGCTGTTTAGCAGGACTGTCCCCTGGGAGTATGGATGCTGCTGAGGAAAACCCTTCCCAGGTCTTGTGGCCACAGGACGCGTGCTGAGGTGCCCTGCAAAGTCCAGCTACGGTGTGTGACGTGAAGCTGTAGAGACAGCTGGGGCCAGAGAGGAGCAGGAACACGGGCAGGTCTGGCCAGGGAGGAAGGACAGCATCCGAAGCTGCGTGACCAGAGGTTTACAACTGAGGGACAAAGTCTGAGCACGTGCCTGAGTCTGCTACAACGAAGGGCATGGCCCCAGGGTGGGCCAGTCTACCCTGCGTCTGTTTCCTCCCCTGTGAATGGGAGCAGATGCCTTCCATGGTAACTGTATGGTTTCAAGAGCTCTGATGGTCTAGTCGAAGCATTAGTGGCATCGCCGCCCCCTTCTCCTGTCAAAGCCTACCTGTCTTCATCCCGTAACGCTGGGACTCTGCTCACCACCACCGGTAGCCATAGCAACATCAGGACAGCAAATCAGACATCTCAAAGGCACACATTACCCAGGAAGTCCCTATTGCAATCTACTGGGAGATATTTGATGGGAGGAAGAAAGGAGCAGGGTGTCCCACGGCCATGGGCCCCAGTGCAGCACAGCCCATGATCACTACTCGAGGGATGACAGACTGTTCTCACAGACCGGTTTCACCCTTGCTGTCTGTGTGACCCTGAGCTAGCCCTTTTCTTGGACACTTGCTATCCTGTCTAAATTATGGGCATAGCTGGGCCATCCCACAGGACGGCAAGTGATGGTACACTGTAATTAGGTGAAGGTGTTTTGTCAATCATAAGACATGGTACAATTCCTCATGACCTCCTGGAACCTTGTTAGCTGCAGATTGTTGGTCCCATGTGAACTCTAAGCCCCAGGGTCTCTGGCGATCATACCCAGGAGTCTGCCCTCTCTGTCTGGCACAATGAAGTTTCAAGCCACTGTTCTAACTGTGAGTCCTACAAAGTGACTAGATGTTAGAGGCATGTCTCATTTGAGATAGAGATCAGAGAACAAAGATGTGGTGGTTTGATTCAGGTGTCCTCCATAAACTTATCTGTTCTGAATACCAGGTCCCCCAGCTGGTAGCACTTTGGAAATTGGCACCTGGAGACACTGTATTGTTGGTGGCGGGCTTATGGATGTTATAGTAAGCTTCCCCTTGCCAGTATTTGGCACACTCTCCTGCTGATGTTGTCCACTTGATGTTGGCCAGGGGGTGATGTCCACCCTCTGCTCATGTTATCATTTCCCCCTGCCATCGTGGAGCTTCCCCTCAAGCCTATGAGCCAAAATAAACCTCTTTTTCCAAGAAGCTGCTCTTGGTTGGGTGATTTCTATCAGTAATGTGAACCAGACTGCAGCAGTAAAGTTAGTACTGGGAGTGGAGTTGCTGCTAGACACCTGACTGTGCGGCTTTGCCTTTTGGAGATGATTTTCAAGAAGAATGTGGAAGGATTTGAAACCTTGGACTAAGAGACACCTTGCAATGTTGTAAGTACAGCTTGATGGACTATTATGGTCAGAGTTGAAAGGCCTGAATGCAGTAAGAACTATGTACTGTGAGGTTTGGCTTATGAAGATGAGAAAGAGCTTTGCTTGGACTGGGCTAGAAGTTTGTGTGACAAGCTTGCTTTTATGCCCATGTCCTAAGAAGTTGTGCAGGGTTAGGTTACTTTGCATAGAAATGAACTGGTGTGGGCAGAGGGATATGACACAGAAAGAAAAATCTTTGGGTGAACTGCTGCCCATTCAGCTGTAATTGAGAGATTACAATCTTTGAGATTGGGCCAGCTGACCTGTACTGGAACAACAGGAAGAACATAGACACTTTTGTCTTCTTTTTTTTTTTTTTTTTTTGGTTTTTCAAGGCAGGGTCTCACTCTAGCCCAGGCTGACCTGGAATTCACTATGGAGTCTCAAGGTGGCCTTGAACTCACAGCGATCCTCCTACCTCTGCCTCCCGAGGGCTGGGATTAAAGGCGTGTGCCACCACGCCCGGCTAACATAGACACTTTTGAAGGGACCTGAATGCTCAAGGAATGTCCTGTTCTTCAAAGTCTGCTTTATTCCCCCCCTGGATTAACAAATTGGCACTCTACCTGGTATTATGGAGTATAAGAAATGCTGGAAAGAGGATCATTTAGTTTGCAACACAGCCTTGTGTTTTGAAAATGGCCATGGGCAGTGTGAATCAGATTTGCTGGTTGCCTGCATGGAGACCCCATGGGACCATGAGGATGAACCATGGATTGCAGTGGAGACCCAGTGGAGATGCTGGGACCATGAGATGGCTGCTAAGGAGCTGCCGGCCCTGATGAAGTTTTCCAGGATGATGAGTAGCCTAGCTGGAGGGGCAGAATTGGAATGACAGAAACTTACTGCTGGTTAGAGTTACTGGACTTGGAGATTTGTTTACTGGCTAGAGTTGTTGGACTTGGAGTTACAGTTTGATGTTTGCCCTGGTTGTTTTAAATCTTGTATTGGCTAAATGTTTATTTGCTATGCCCAATGCCATCTTCTGCAGTGTAAATGTTTATTCTGTGCCATTATGAGTTGTTTTGGTATTATGGCTCAGTTAGAAGATCTTGGATTATGGGGATGTTTGAACATCAAGCCATCTCTCCATCACAATGATGTTTGAACATCATTGATAAAAACTATGGGGACTCTTAAAATCGTGCTGAATGCATTGTATTTTATATCATGTATGGTTACCATTTTAGGGGGGCAGGGGTGAAATGTGGTAGCTTAATTCAGGTGTCCCATATAAACTTAGGTGTTCTGAATGCTAGATTCCCAGCTGATGGAGATTTGGGAATCAATGCCTCTTGGAAGGAATGCATTGTTAGGGGCAGGCTTATAGCCAGTTTCCCCATGCCAGTGTTTGGCACACCCTCCTGTTGCTATTGTCCATCTTACATTGGCCAGGGGTGATGTCCACCCTCTGCTCATGTTATCATTTCCCCCTGCCATCGTGGAGCTTCCCCTCGAGCCCATAAGCCAAAATAAACCTCTTTTTCCCAGAAGCTGCTCTTGGTTGGGTGATTTCTTTTTTTTTTTTTTTGGTTTTTCGAGGTAGGGTCTCACTCTGGTCCAGGCTGACCTGGAATTAACTCTATCATCTCAGGGTGACTCATGGCAATCCTCCTACCTCTGCCTCCCGAGTGCTGGGATTAAAGGCGTGTGCCACCACGCCCGGCTCGGTTGGGTGATTTCTACCAGCAATGTGAACCAGACTGCAACAAAAGGACAAAAGCCAGAGGAACAAAAGACACTAGCCAATTGCTGGGGCATGGTGGCACACGCCTTTAATCCCAGCACTTGGGAGGCAGAGGTAGGAGGATCACTGTGCATTCAAGGCCACACTGAGACTACAGAGTGAATTCCAGGTCAGCCTGGGCTAGAGCAAGACCCTACCTCAAAAAAAAAAAAAGAAAAAGAAAAAGAAAAAAGGCACTAGTCAAAGGTCTCCATTCAATGTCCAGGGGCTGAATAGAAGGTTCTGGGCTCGACAGCAACTGACTCACAACAGCTCTGTTATCTTCACGTCTTACGGACTCCACAGCTGGAGCCTTCTCTCCCTCAGACCCTCCTGATCTCCCCTCCTCTGTGAGCCTAGCTCTCCACTGCCAGCCCCACCGTCCCATGCTTCATGGGCCATCACCCAGCACTGCGAGTCAGTGGTCTCACTTATGTCAGGTTCATGTCCCCATCAGCAGACGTCTAGGGCTAGGACTGTACTGCTACTGGTGGACTGGCAAGACAGAGAGACTCAGGGCACCTGACAGACACTTGCCTGTCACATCTGGTCTCTTGGGAGATGTTCTTTCTATCTTCACACCTGCTTCCACCATACCTCTGCTTCCAATCAGAATCCTCACCCACCCCCCAACACACACAACATACTCACTATCCCATGTCACTATGACTATATGCACATATGCTCCCACCTTATACCACGTACACATCCACCTGCCCACGTACTGTGATCATATGTACACACACGCACTCTCCCACTTTACCATTGCCACACAGCCCTCGCTCCTTCTCCTCTGTCACCCAGTGAGAAACCGGGTCCGACATATCCTAGCCACGCCTTTACTTGGTCACCTCCTCTCCCTCTCCCGGTTCCTGCTTCTGAGCCCAGGAAGCTGAAAACGGGTCCGTGGGGTGGGAGTGACATCTAATTAAAGTCCTGTGCTCATCTTCCAAGATGAAGGGCAGAGAGAGGCGATGCCTCCAGCACAGCCATTCCCAGTCAATGCCAAGCTTGAACCCAGACCCAAGGGAGGCAAAACTCGCTGACTGCTGCCAGGCAGAGGCAGCTTCCTGTTTCTAAGAATCTGGGGCTTTTGAAAGGCTGCGCTGCCCCAGCTGTCCTCACACAGACAGCATTGTGGTCACTCTCAAGCACATCTCAGTTTTCCCTTCCAGAGCTCTCAGGCTTTCAAAGGAAAGGGGAGCCAGCAGGCTGCTTCAGACACCCGCTGGATTTGGCTGAGCCGAGCCATTTAAAAATCAGCAGAAAAATCCACCCAAGTCACATCATGCCAAGACCTTGGGAAGAGTTTCCAGAGACTTGGGCCTCCGCCATGCCCTTCCTTGGATGGCTCAAGCTGTCACGGGCTGGGTGGAGCATGCCAGGCCATCACTACCCAAGGCTGTTTGAGTCCCTTCTCTATAGTCTCTTAAAGAACATGATTGCACTTGGCTATGGTCCTGACAGCCAGGCTGAGGTCTAAACAAAATCTTTTGCCCCTCTTGGATTAGATACAGCTAAATTCAATAGGCAGCAGGTACTTGACAAAGGCCAGTGAAATCAAGTTACACTGAAGTGAGTTGATCTGAATGAATTGAAGTAAGTTCCCATTTAGCCACTATCAACTGAAACTCAACTGTATGTCAGTCATATACTAAGTCTTTGGACTCAGGTAACAGGGATGGGAGTTGGAGGACAAGGTCCATATACCTTCATGAAGCTCATATCCTCAGAGGTGACAGAGACGTGCCTCGTATCCAGGCAGCTAAAATGTCCGTGGACACCTGACCTGCTGGCACTCTCTCACTGGCAGGCCCCCACTAAGACAGAACAATAGCAAATGGCCTCGGTGACACCCGCCTCCATCTCCACTTCCTTGCAATGCCACTCGGTAGCTCCTCTGTTCATGCGATCGAGTCTCCTCCTGATCTTGAACCTTCACTAGCTTTGTGACTTGTACTGG
The DNA here is from genome assembly GCF_020740685.1 of Jaculus jaculus. Taxonomy (NCBI): domain Eukaryota; kingdom Metazoa; phylum Chordata; class Mammalia; order Rodentia; family Dipodidae; genus Jaculus; species Jaculus jaculus. The sequence continues at coordinate 44,131,840 of NC_059103.1, forward strand.
CCAGTAGAGAAAGGCAGAAGTGACTCTTCTGAGCTTACGCGTCAGAGCACCTTGCATAGTCCTCTCTGTCTCCAAGGCTGAGCTAACCTGCTAGACCAAAGCCATGTTAGCCATGTGGTCACAGCCAAGGACACAGGCATGGGAGAAAGCCTAGCCAAGAGCAGCAGGTCAGTTACATGTGAACCAGCCTAAATGAGGCCTGAAGAAGCATGGTGAGCAATAGCAAAGGTGGTATCCATTGAGCACTGGCTGGGTTGTTATAACACATATGACGGTCACAGATGCCTAAACACTCCCAAAGCCAGGCAACCTATTGCAGAAGAAGAGCAGCTTCCATACCCACTGCTCCTTCCCATTTGCCATGCGACCCTGGAAAGGCACTGGAGGCAGAGAATCCAGAACTTGCGGCACTTGCTCTGCGTACCACTGGTAAGCTGCATCTCCGGAGTCCAGGCTTGAGCATGCTCCCAGGTTCACAGTGGCTGAGATCCTCTGCTCCATGGAGCTTCAGAGAGTGAACAAGCTCTTATGCTTAAAATCATGGACTCTGAGCTAGGCGTGGTGGCGCAAGCCTTTAATCCCAGCACTTGGGAGGCAGAGGTAGGAGGATTGCCATGAGTTCAAGGCTGCCATGGGACTACATAGTGAATTCCAGGTCAGCCTAGGTTAGAGTAAGACCCTACCTCAAAAAAAAAAGGTGGGGGGGGGGGTTCTGGAGTCAGGCAGACTCAGGCTTGCAGCCCAGCTCTCTGACATTTACTAACTGTGGAGACGTTACTGGACACACTCAGCCCTGGCAGATTCATCTGCAAAAGCAGGATGAGAATCAAACTGTTTCTTCAAAGGGCCATCTGTAAGGATCACGTGTGTGGTAATAGTGCCCATACTGTGTGCACAGTAGTGATGGGATGAGATATTTCAAGTAGGGGGGTGACTCAGTCCCAGAGAACATTTGGCAATATCTGGGGACATTTTTAGCTGTTAAAACTGGTGCAGGTGGGCTGGGGAAGTGTCTCAGTGGTTAAAGGCACCTGCTTACAAAGCCTTCCAGCCCAGGCTTCATTTCCCCAGTACCCATAAAGTCGCATGCATAAAGTGGCGCATGCAACCTGGAGTTTGTTCAAAGTGGCAAGGGGTCCTGGTGCACCCATTTTCTCCCTCTCTCTCTTCCTCTCTCTCTCTCAAATAAATACAAAGATAATTTTTAAAAACTGGCATAGGTGAGTCACTAGCATCTAGTGGGGAGAAGCCATCGATGTTGCTAAGACCCCTATAATGAACACCACAATACCACCTAAAACAAAGAATTTTCCAGCCCCCCATGTCCATAACTGCTGAAGCAAAGAAAGCCAGTCTCTGGCCCAACCCTGACACATGGTAGACAGTAGTGGAGATGGTCACCCATTTCCCTAGAGCTGTGGGCCTCACAGATCCCTGCACCCTTTCTGTGAACATCGGGTAGTGCTACTAGCCAGCAGTGTTGAAAACAGCTGATTCACCTTCCGTGTTTTAGCCACCCATCCCATAGCTCTGAGAACAATGCAAGTCTAGCTAGGCGGGGCAGAGTTTAGGTGCAAGCTTGAGTTGTGGCAGACAGATGAACCATATAGCACCTCTGAGTTTCTAGCAAGCAGGATTCTCCATCCCCAGGCAGCTGTCTCCACAAGCTGAGTGAGCAAAGCTTTGCATGGAGCTCACAGCCCATTCAGAGCAAAGCCTTATACTTTAAAATGCTCGTGTTCTTAAAATGTGCCAGGTTCACAGTTACCCAGCATCCTCCACAAGGACACCTGTTCTCAAAGAACAGTCGTGTAACAAGATATGCACTAACCTTCCTTTGTTCATTCAGAAAACCTTTGGTTCTTGTGTAGACACTGTGGGGACCACCGTCAGGATCCACGGCTTGCCTCGCACAGTGATGGGACACGGAGGTGCATGAGCTCTGCCCTTCCCGCATGCTGGCGTTGGGCATGGTGCAGGGAAGGGTTGTTCGGTATAAATACACTTCGAGGCCAGCAGAAATTGAATGCCATTTGATCAACCTGAGCTTCCACGGTGACTTCCTCTGCAGTTTATATGAGCAGTGATGAGGTGAAAGCAAAATGAGAGTGAGTGCCAGGCCTGGCTGGAGACTCTTGACTCACAGCAGCCCATGCCTCCAAGGACCACTTGGGCTCCGGGGAGCGTACTGTTTGGGGCAGAGGAGGGGAGCATGGCAGGATTGAATCCAGCCAGCGGAATTTCAGGGACAGCTGGCAAGCTAGAGGGTGGGCAGGTTCCCAGGTGTGGGCAGGGGCATGCCCGGCTAAGGCCAAGCCTGCACAACACAGATTCCTAGCCAGAGGCCATGCTTGATTGTGCCCCAGAAGTGCTCTGCTGCCACGGTGACATTAAGACGGGCACGCTGTCACTTCAAGACCATGGGTTCACTGTGCTGAAAGTCCTCTCTTTTCAGGGGCCCGGTTGGGATCATCATTTTTAGTCACTTGCAGCGAAGTGAGGAGAAGGTTCCAGAGGAAGGAAATCAGTGGCAGCCTGGTCTGTAGCAGGGTGTGCACCCCACCCCTCCCGAGGGCAGCAGGAAGTCGGTGGGGAAGGTGGCTTATCGAGTGCAATCCCTGTGTCCCATGGTGCCTCCACCGGGAACTGCCTGTGTGCCCACCAAGCAGTGAGTATTGTAGCTCATTGGGCCTCATATCAAGCAGGATCCAGAAGGGTTAAGGAACCACAGCTACTGAGCGGCAGAGATAGGCTTTGAGCGTGGCCTGTCCTGCTCTAGTCTGATGGAACCCTAGAAACCCAACAACAGGAGTCGCCCCGACTCAGGAGTCCCATCTTCTGTGCTTACCAACCACCCCCTCACTGACAGCCTGCAGAGCAGCTGGCGCCCCTGAACACCGGGTCGTGGTTCCCTAGGTAGAATGAGAGTGACACCAGGAGGGTGCGTCAAGGTGTAAAGAGCGTTCGGAGTGGGTGACAAGGAATCTAAGACCGCAGTCTTGATCAGTCGCACAGCGTGAGGACCAGCTGCCGTCCGGCCTAGACGGGAGAAAAGACCACGGCCTGAGCAGGGTGTGATGCTGTGAGGAAGGGGAAGGAAGCCTCCCAGCTACATTTCTCAAGCCCCAAGGAAGCAGAGTGACCTTCTGCTCTGCTCTTCTCCAGGTCCTGTGTGAGCTGCCTGCCTCTCCACCCCCCCCCACCCCCGATGTCCCCCCATGAGGTAGGGTCTCACTCTAGCCCAGCTGACATTGCCAGCTCTGTATCAAAGAAGAGCCAAGGCCTCCTCAGTGGCTCTGAGCTCCTATCTGCCGTCTCTTGGGTTCCTGGAGGCTGAGCACAGAGGGAATTGGGATCAAGAATCCCTTCCTTATGGCCCATGTCATCTTGCTGTCAGTTCAGCTCCACAAAGATGTGCTGTCCTTCTGGTCCCAGAAGCAATAGCACATAACCTTCCCAAAGGCCCAAGCAGAAAAGGTGGGCAGGGGATGTCCTGTTCAGCCTTGAGCCTTGGTCAGCTTTGATCTTACCCTATCCTAGTGAACTGACACATCACCTGTCCTAGAACCCATGTCCACTACCCTCAGGACATGGCCACAGGCCACAGGAACTCCCAGACTGGTTCTCAAGAGCTGGCAAACAATGGAACTGTGTGCTCCTGTGTACTTCCACTAAATATGGGCACCAAGCGACAGAAGGGGGGGCTTTAGTTGGAGAGGCTTATGAAGCAGACCGTTCAGGCAGCAAAGAACCCCAAGCCAAATCCCATCAAATGCTCCATTGAGCATTTGGAGGGTAGGAGCCCAATATGGGTTGGAATAACGCAGGAACATTTGGGAAAGAGGCAGATAGTGGCTGGGGAAGGCAGTGGGTCCAGAGGGTCACAGCAGAATGGCTTCGAGATGAGCGTGAAGGCAGAAGTCGGCGCTGTAGATGAGGACGGGGAAGTGCGAGCGAGGAAGCCATCCTTGGAAAGTCGGGTTAATGTGTCCCACAGGTCGCAACTGCAAGTCAGCTGTGGACGAATGTACTGAACCAAATGCCTTACGGTGAAATGAGGGTAGGAGAACCTACTGCTCAAACTGGCCCTGCCCCAGGGAGGTCCCCAAAGTCCAGATCTCCTCAGAGATCCTGGTGCAAGGAGGGCGAAGTCCCAGTTACAGGACAAGTGCAGATGCTGGAGGTGGAGCAACGGTGATCACACCAGCATCGGCCCTTGGGCTTCCCTTAAATGACAACAAGTGGTGAGCCTGGCACTGTGCCCAGCCCCTAAGCCTCACCTCTAGTGCTCAGGACATCCTCAAAGAGCCACAACACTGTATCCCTGGGCAACAGAGCTTTGCGAGCAGAATGGGTGAGTACTTGGGCATGGTCTCTATGACTGGATGTCAGGGCAGGGATGGTGGGTTTGCAATCATTACATGTCCCTGTGAATCTCTACCCTGGCTTAATCTTCACAATTCCCCCTCCCTGAACCAGCACCGCCCTCTGGGTCAAGAATAGCAAAGAGTCACAGGGTTTAGAGATGGAGCAAGGAGGACCCAGGGGGAGAAACAGGGAACTGAGTCGTCACTATCTGGAAATGGACATTTCATATCTTGGAGAGGGCTACTCTGTCTTGAATAAAATCTAAGGAGAGGGCTGGAGAGATGGCTCAGCAGTTAAGGCACTGGCCTGTAAAGCCTAACAATCTGGATTCAATTCCCCAGTACCCACATAAGGCAGATACACAAGATGAGGCATGCATCTGCAGTTTGTTTGCAGTGGCTGGAGGCCCTGACACACCCATTCTTTCTCTCTCTCTCTCTCTCTCTCTCTCCTCGCAAATAAATAAAGTATTTTTTTTAAATCTAAGGAGAGTCCAAAGAAGTCTCTGGTAGGCCTAAGTACTTATATCCAGTGAGTAATGTATGGAGGGCCAAGTGTCATAGTCCACACTTACAGTCACCCTTGACAACAGCTTACCCCAGACCATGAGTGGCAAACTCCAGACACTCACACCTGAGGGCCTTCAGCTGGATGCTCCCTCCCACCTTATGGATAGTTCTGTTCCTACACAATATAAGAGTTGAAATAGGTAAGGGGCTGGAGAGATGGCTTAGCAGTTAAAGTGTTTGCAAAATCAAAGGACCCAGGTTCAATTCCCCGGTCCCTATGTAAGCCAGGTGCACAAGGTGGCACATGCGTCTGGAGTTTGTTTAGAGTAGCTAGAGGCCCTGCTGTGCCCATTCTCTCTCTCTCTCTCTCTCTGGCATGTAAGTACACCTTTGCAGTATATGTATCTGTCCCATAGGAATTTACTCGAAAGATTTAGAACTGAGAGTGATGTTGTTTTTATCAACATTGTTGGGATTCACATGGGTGAATTTTCCCTGTAACAGACTCACTCATTTGGCCTCCATCACTGAGTCTGGAAGCCGTTCCTCACCGCTCACCCATGCATTCTCCTTAGGCAGTGACTGAACGCAATGACCCTGTTGCTTTGGGCGTCCTAATTAACTAATGGCAAGTGATGATCCAGGAAAAGCATGTACAGTTCCTCTCTGCCATCAGTCCTGGGGCCCCTAAGCCTGTCTTCCCTTTCCAACTGGGGGTTCCCAATCTGTTGTATGCCTTGAGCCAAAAGCCAGTGCTGCTTCTGGTGGTACATGTTGTAAAATGTCAACACACCAGTAAAGGAGTTCAGTCAAGCATCCCAGAGGAAAGAACATGGACCCGGGCATGGTGGTGCACGCCTGTAATCCCAGAACTCGGGAAGGCAGAAGTAGGAGGATCGCCATGAGTTCGAGGCCACCCTGAGACCACATAGTGAACTCCAGGTCAGCCTGGGCTACAGTGAGACCGTACCTTGAAAAGCTAAAAAAACATGAATTTCATAACTCGTTCAGTGGTTTCTGTCCTTTTTTTTTAACCTTTCATTTGTAGATAGAATTTTTTTGTGGGGGGTGGTGATGGTTTTTTGAAGTAGGATCTCACTCTAGCCCAGACTGATCTGGAATTCACTATGGAGTCTCAGGCTGTCCTTGAACTCACAGTGATCCTCCTACCTCTGCCTCCCGAGTGCTGGGATTAAAGGTGTGCGCCACCACGCCCGGCTAGAGTACATTTGGTTTGCTTGCTTGTTCGTGTGTGTGTGTGTGTGTGTGTGTGTGTGTGTGTGTTATATAGAGAGAAGCCAGGGCCTCACACATGCTAAACATGTGCTCTACAGCTGAACTACCTCCCAGAATTCACCTCCCCCCACTACCATTTATTCCTCACTCTGGGAAATTAAACGTTCTCTGGCTTATCCTAAAACCACCCTCCAAAAGAGTTGTTCCTTCTTGACTAGAATCTGGAGAGCAAGGGCATCTGAGAAGCCCAACCTGCCAGAGCAAAGAGCAGCCCTCAAGATCCACTACAGGGGCTGGAGAGATAGTTTAGCACTTAAAACATTTGCCTACGAAGCCTAAGGACCCAGGTTCGATTCCCCAGTACCTATGTAAGCCAGATACACAAGGTAGCACATGTTTCTGGAATTCATTTGCAGTGGCTAGAGGCCCTGACACAACCATTCTCTCTCTCTCACACAATCGCCGGGCATGGTGAACACGCACACCTTTAATCCCAGCACTCGGGAGGCAGAGGTAGGAGGATCGCCATGAGTTTGAGGCCACCCTGAGACTCCATAGTGAATTCCAGGTCAGCTTGTGCTAGAGTGAGACCTTATCTTGAAAAAACAAAATAAATAAATAAATATACCCCAAAAGTAATGGCTGAGGACAGCTTGATGCAGCTCCGATCTCGTGCACCTCCTGAGTCTGTGACCATGGATAGGATACCCTGAGAATACAGCAAGGTCATCTTGCTGAGCTTGTACTGCCAATGCCTTCCAGGAATGAGTGATTCCATAGGATGTAGCAGCAGCATCTGTCTCCCAAGGGGCCCGGGACCAAATGCAGGACACAGGGAGTTGAAAAGGCTTAAACAGGGTTCTTTCCCACTGAAGGTCCCAGCCTTTTACACACCGTGTGAGTGGTGAACCTTTAAATAGACTCGCCCTTAGGTACAGAATTGCTCAAACTTACTCAGCCAGGAAACCCAAGACCCCTCTGAAAATGCTACCTCCCCCCCCCCACCCCGCCAGCTCTAATTCTAAAGAAACTTGGGCAAACCGCTTCTCATTACTGTGGTTTCTAGTCCTCCCGTGGCAAGATGGGGTAGATCTAGGTTGAGAATGTCAAAATGGTCTGCATGGGATTCATATGCCAACTTGAATCTCGGGAACTTGCAGCCTGCAGGCTCTTTTCGGAAGAGATCTGATGGGGCTGTCGGCTGAGGAGGAGGCTGCCATGATCAATTAGGCTGCCCCAGCCCCAAGAGCCAGGCTAAGTACCCTGCGCTGACTGTCCCGGTAACTAATAACCCTAAGGTCACCTTCGTGTGAACCGGGATAACCTGCTCGTGGGATCCCAGGAGGCTCCGGCATTCGCCTCGGTGGTTGGAGCTTCGGCTCTGTTCCCACTGGCTCGGCCTGCGCGCTCAGCCTGCCGAGGCCCATCCCTCCTCCAACTTCAGGGCTCCTGGCTTGGATTCCAACCCTCCGTGTCTACACTGGGGTAGTGCCAAGCAGTACTACAGAGCCTCAAGGGGAACTTGGCATATGTTTGGACATGTTTCTCCCCTACAAGTCTTAGAATACTCCAAGTCCTGCACACATTCCTTGTCCCCAGAACTAAGTTCCTATTTTTGCACTAGATATACCCCCAAAACTCTTCCACTGTTGTGAGGAAAGGTTACTCTTCTTCCTTCAGAGTGATCCCCAGAAATGCATGAGAATCATGAAGTGTGTGTGGGGGGGGGTGCCTTTATGGTAATACAGACCTTCAACCCCTAGTTCTACTTGGTGGATGGGACTCACCAGAGGTGCGGCCTAGTTATCTGTGTGTGTGTTTTTTCCCCCCACATGTGACTTGCTTGGAAACTAAAGTCAGAGGACCACAGAATATCAAGAAATTTGTCTCGGGCTGGAGAGATGGCTTAGTGGTTAAGTGCTTGCCTGTGAAGCCTAAGGACCCCGGTTCGAGGCTCGGTTCCCCAGGTCCCACGTTAGCCAGATGCACAAGGGGCGCACGCGTCTGGAGTTCGTTTGCAGTGGCTGGAAGCCCTGGCGCGCCCATTCTCTCTCTCTCTCCCTCTATCTGTCTTTCTCTCTGTGTCTGTCACTCTCAAATAAATAAATAAAACATTTAAAAAAAAAAAAGAAATTTGTCTCCAGGACTGGAGACATTGCTCAGTGGTTAAGATGCTTGCCTGCAAAGCCAAAGGACCCAGTTTCAAGCCCCCAGGACCTACATAAGCCAGATGCACAAGGTGATGCACATGTCTGGAGTTCGTCTGCAGTGGCTAGAGGCCCTGGCATGCCATTCTCTCTCTCTCTCTCCTGCTCTCTCTCTCTCTCTCTCTCTCTCTCTCTCTCTCTCTCTCTCTCTCTCTCTCTCCCCCTCTCTTAATCAAATAAATAAATATTAAAAAATAGAAAAAGAAAGAAATTTGTCTCCAGAGATGGCCAGAGCAAGACTCTTGCTGACAAGATCCACCAGCACCTCATTGCCATAAACAGCTAGAAACCTGGTTCTCCATCTACCCGCTCACTCCAGCCACCTCACTCCCCGCCCCGTCTGCTCCTCCTTGAGCTGCTGTGCGTAATAAGTTAGGCAAAATGTGTTTGCCAAGGGCTCCCTGTGACAACAGTACCAAAAATGTCAGTGTCCTTCCTCCCATCTACTGATACATAGCTGCTTCTCCACCCAAATCGAGCTCACCGAGCTGAGGGGTCTGAGATCCGGAGGAAACTCCTCCCAGTCAGCTGTGGGCAGAAGAAAGAAGGGGGCGGTGTGAAAAAAAAATGCAATCTCCCCTCCTGCGAGAGCTTCGTGTCCAAACTCCCGCTGCACACCCTTCTCTTCCTACCTAGAGGCAGTGTGCTCCCCCAAAGAAAAATCTTCATGCAACAGACAGCTCCTAGGGGTGGGAATCCTTTTTATGATTTTTAGCCTTTTTGGTAGGTTATTCTTTTGTTTTTGCTTTTGAAGCAGGATCTAACTCTAGTCCAGGCAGACCTAGAACTCACATTGTAGCCAAATCTGACCTCAAACTCATGGCAGTCCTCCTACCTCATCTTCCAGAAGATGGTTAAAGGTAGGAGCAACCATGTCGAGCTTATGGTTCTTTGGTTATTTTTAGTCACTGCTGGTACCTACGTGGTTGGCATGAAATGGTCATGTAATAATTATCTGTTAGCAAGGTGGGTGGGTGGATGGATGGGCAAGAAGGCTGTGAAGTCAAGACATGAGGTAACTTAGAAAAAGAAATAGATTCTAGTTCCGGCCCCACTGATTGCTGGACCGGAAAGAAAATGTTAGTTACCTCCCTGCACCCCTGCTTCTTATTGAAACTATGACAGTTATACCTGTTCCAATGCCATCACCAAGGGAAGCTGTCTCAAGTAGAAGAACTATGTAGATGATGGTTCATGGTACTTGGGATTGTACCAAGGTCAGAAGTGATAGTGATGGTGGTGTCGATGCTGTTGATTGAAAGAGAAGCCAGGGTACCAGGAAGTCCACAGCTGGAGCATGGGGAAGCCTTCCACCCAGCACTGTGGGCAGCCAGAAGGAGGAACATCCCCAGCACAGTGGGTACCCAACCACATTCCCCTCTCACCCACGGGAACATTCTGCCTGGACTGACGGGCCAAGTCATTCTCTGCTGAGGCCTCATGAAACTGTGGGTGGATTCTAGTATCTCCTTCTGGGCAAAACAATGAACGAAGAAGCCTAAATGGCCTGGAAGCAATTCCTTCCTGCAGATAAGAATTCATTGAACCAGCATGTCAGGGCTGATAGATGCTACCCCGAGGCCCTCTACCCCATCCCTTCATTTTACCAAGACAACCTTATAGTCTTCTTGGCATGGATTAATAAAAGCGACTCCTCCAGTCCAACACCTTGCCAGGCTCTGCTGAAACACTTCACGGTGGAGGGGGGGGTGGAGTCACTTTTCCAAGCAGAAAACAAACACTGATTTATAATTAATTACCTTGAGGGGGTCCTGAGAAGCTGCAGGTGAGGAGCAAGAGCAGGCAGTTCAGGGAAGCTGTGGGGGAGGTGGGGCTCTTGGCTCACACTCCCAGGGGGTGAGAAATGACACTTCCAGAACCCCCCCTGGGTTGCAGGGTGCATGGTGAGATTTTTCTCTGTGTGCATTTCAAAGTAGGCCTGTGCTTGCTGTTGCCCACCAGCAGAAAGGAGCAGAATTGGGGATCTGGAATGCCACTGTATCCATTAGGGTCATGAAAGTCTCCCGGTCTCAAACTTCACATCTGTGGGCATCATTTTCCTATCCAGAACCCCTACACACACACATGTGCTCTCTTGTTCTCTCTCTCTCTCTCTCTCTCTCACACACACACACACACAGACACACTTGCACACATAGCCTGCCTATATCACAAAACCCTTCAGACAAGACAACCTTATTGGATAGCTAGTCATGGATTAGCAGACATGGAGGCCTCATAATCAGCTTTGGACCCCACCTCTCATTCCCCTAGTAACACCAATTTCAAGAAAGAAAGGTCTCAGGCCTAGAGAGATAGCTTAGCAGTTAAGTCACTTGCCTGCGAAGCCTAAGGACCCAGGTTTGATTTTCCAGGACCCACATAAGCCAGATGCACAAGATGACCCATGCAGCTGGAGTTCATTTGCAGTGGCTAAAGGCCCTGCCATGCCCACTCTTTCCCTCCCTCTCTCTCTCTCTCTCAAATAAATAATTTTTTAATTAAAAAAAAAAAGAAAGAGAGGCATCAAAATGCCTTCAAAGACTGGCGAGATGGTTTAGAGGTTGTGGTGGTTTGATTCAGGTGTCCCCCATAAACTTAGGTGTTCTGAATGCTAGGTTCCCAGCTGATGGAGATTTGGGAATTAATGCCTCCTGGAGGGAGTGTATTGTTGGGGGCGGGCTTATGGGCTTTATAGCCAGTTTCCCCATGCCAGTGTTTGGCACACCCTCCTGTTGCTGTGTTCCACCTTATGTTGGCCAGGGGGTGATGTCCACCCTCTGCTCATGCCATCGTTTTTCCCTGCCATCGTGGAGTTTCCCCTCGAGCCTGTAAGCCAAAATAAATCTCTTTTTCCCAGAAGCTGCTCTTGGTTGGGTGATTTCTACCAGCAATGCGAACCGGACTGCAACAGAGGTGCTTACTCATGAGCCTAAGGACCCAGGTTTGATTCCCCAGTACCCACAGATGCACAGGTGGCACATGTGTCTATAGTTCATTTGCAGTGGCTAAAGGCCCTTGATCACCCATTCTCTCTCTCTCTCAATTTGCCTTTTTCTCTCTCTCTCTCTCAAATAAATAAAAAGTATTTTTTTAAAAATGTCTTCAAGATTAGGGCTGGAGAGATGGCTTAGCGGTTAAGTGCTTGCCTGTGACGCCTTAGGACCCCGGTTCAAGGCTCGACTCCCCAGGACCCACGTTAGCCAGATGCACAAGGGGGCGCACGCATCTGGAATTCGTCTGCAGTGGCTGGAAGCCCTGGCGCGCCCATTCTCTCTCTCTCCCTCTCTCTCTCTCTCTCTCTCTCTCTCTCTCTCCCTCTTTCTCTGTCTGTTGCTTTCAAATAAAAAAAATTTTTTTTTAATGTCTTCAAGATTAAAATACTAGGGCTGGAGAGATGGCTTAGCAGTTAAGGCACTTGCCTGCAAAGCCTAACGACCCAGGTTCAATTCCCCAGTGCCCATGTAAAGCCAGATGCACTAAGTGGCACACTGGTTTTTGTTTTCAGTGGTAAAGGCCCCATATTTATGCATTCCTCTCCCTCCCTCCCTCTCTTTCTTTCTCTCTCTCCTTGCAAATAAGCAACTAACTTAAAAAAAAAAAAGATTAAAATACTGAAGCTGAGTGTGGTGGCTAATGCCTTAACTCTAGACTCCCAGCACTCTAGAGGCTGAGGCAGGAGGTTCACCACAGGTTCAAATCCATCCCTAGACTACAGAGTGAGTTCCAAGTCAGACCAGACTAGAGTGAGACCCTGCCTCAAAAAAAAGAAAAAGAAAAAAAGCCCACCCTGGTGAAGAGCCTAACCTCTGCCTCCAGTCCCCTTCAATGGGCCATTGAGAAGGAAGAATCCAGAACTGCCGGAGAGGAAGGCCCAGCCGAGGGGCAACAGAGGGGTCCAGGCAACAGCCAACTATCAGGCCGGTGGGTCTGCAAATCCTTTACCTGCACCCAGCTCCTTCTCTCTCCATATTTATCCTGCTTCCAGTATCTACTGTCATTTTAGCAGGCCAGCATGGCCCCCGCTCTGCTCCTACCCTCTTTGTTGTGTGTGTGGGGGGGGGGGGGCGGCGAGGAGGAATACTACATAAGAAAAATCAAGTCTCTGATGGAATGGCTCCTAAGAGCCATGAAGGACACTGGTTATTACTGTCTGAGGTCCCAGTGAATGTCACTGGAAGACAATAGAGGAGGGACTGGGGGAACTAGGCATCAGAGAGGTGGTGTTTGATGCCCAGTTCATCGAGAGCCCTGCAGGACTGTGGTCATTGGAGAGTTAAGAAAGTAGTGAGTGCAGCAGGGACCTCAGGACCAAAAGGGAGGTTAGTGGCTTTGCTGAGCCCCGTGGTGAGGAACGCTCTTCATGAGGCAAGCAAAGCTTTAATGGGTCTGAGTGGCTTATACCAGCATGTTAATCAGATCTCTAAAGTAGTAAAGCAATCAGGATGATATGAGAAAAGGGCAAAGCGGATCAAGGGGTCAATCTGGGTCACCTGTATGCAAATGTGGCAAGATTTGTGCTGAGCCCAAGTTCCTGGGCGGGGGCGAGGGGGGGTGGTGGAATAACAGAAACACAAATGCTGTGCTACTGAGCTTCCGGAAAGCTTTAAAGCCTCAAGAACAGTTCTTAAGGGCTGGAGAGAAGACTTAGCCATTAAGTCCCTACCCTGCAAAGCCTGACAACCTGGGTTCAATTCCCTGGTGCTCACACAAAAGCTGCATGCACAGGGTGGCGCAGACGTCTGGATTTCATTTGCCACGGTAAGAATTTCCAGCACACCCATCTTCTCTCTCTCTTTCTCTTTCCCCTTGCCAGTAAATAATAAATAAAATTTTTGAAAAGAAGACCAGTTCTTAAAAGGTATGAATGATGGAACAGTACAAGTGAAAAAGACCGAACTTGTGCCGGGGTGGGCGGTTATGCCCCAGGAGTGAGCTAAACACATTTCTCTCCTGCAGCTGTGCACTGGGGATGGCAGCTGTCCGCCTAATCTGTGGCTCTCACAGCAGCCAGGTGTGGCTGAGGGAGAGGCAACAGCCAAGGCTGCAGCCACAGTGCTCAACCTGGAAGCTATCAGACCCCGGGGGAGCCAGCCTGAGCAGCAGGGAAGAGTGTAGCCTCACTCCCCCTAGGGCCCCGAGCTAGGTGGAGCAACCTCAATAGGCCCCACCAGGCTTGCTTAGGACGGGGAGAAGCAAGGCAGCCCCAGGGGAGCACCTCAGGATAAGGAAGTGGGAAGGAAAATAATTATGGATTCCAGAGAGCTCCATAAAGCAATGCCTGCCATCCATGCTGCTCTCTTCCCCAACATTGCTCTTTTGAGGAAACAGATGATGAAAGCAATGGAATCTTTTCATCTTACATTGGACCTTGTCAATGTTTTTCTTTAATATCCTTTTAGCTGCTGACTCCTGAGACCAACTGGCCGTTGCTTGTAATGGATGGCAGTTAGACCTTTAGAAATCCTGCCCACCCGCTGGAAAACAGCTTCATTACATGGACAATCGAATGCTAACCTGAGTGTCTTACAGATTTGGAAAAGCATTTGAGAAAAAGAAAACAAAGACAGCAGCTAAAATTTTAACAGAAGGGATCTTGCATGGTTGGGAAAGGTACATTCAAAAGTTATATGGGGGCTGGAGAGATGGCTCTGTGGTTAAGGCTCTTGCCTGCAAAGCCTAAGGACTCAGGTTTGATTCTCCAGTTCCCACGTAAGCCAGATGCACAAAGTGGCGCATGCACCTGGAATTTATTTGCAGTGGCTAGAGGCCCTGGTGTGTTGGGAGCTGTGAGCCTAACCTCGGCCATGTTGACCTAACAACCTCGGCCATGTTAACAGAAACCACCAAGTGTTAAGTTTCTATGATCTGTTACCAGAAATGAAGAAACTGTTACGCCTGGGTGATAACCTCCCCCAGTGCTGCTGGTAATTGATGTAGAAACAAAGAAGTTGCATTTAGCCAGCAACCCTGTGATCTTTGGCCTGAATATGACCCCTTCCCCCTACAACCCTATATAAACCTATGTGTAAAAATAAAATTTTGAGACCTTGACCAGAAACTCAGCTTGGTCTCCTTCTTTGTGTCTGTTTGCTTCTCTCCATTCTGGTTGGCTTCCCCTTGGGTCCTTGTTCAACTCCCTGCTGGCCAGGGCACTGGTATGTCCATTTTCTTTCTCTCTCCTTGCCTCTCTCTCTTTATCTACTTCTTTCTCTTTCTCAAATAAATAAAATATTTTTTAAAAAGCCATATGGGGGCTGGATAAATGGCTTAGCCATTAAGGTGCTTGCCTGAGAAGCCTAAGGACCCATATTCTATCCCTGTCCAGACCTCGCATAAGCCAGATGCACAAAAGTGAAGCAAGTGCAAGGTCTCATATGTCCACTAGGTGGTGCAAGCGTCTGGAGTTCAATATCAGTGACTGAGGCCCTGGGCACACCAATTTTCTCTCTCTTGTTCTCATGCTTGCTGTTGCTCTCCCACTCTGTTTAAAATCTCCCTCTCCCTCTCACTCTCAAATAAGTTAAATAACAATAAAATATTTTTTAAGCCCCTGTGACTGGGGTGGTCATAAACCCTAAAACAACTGCTTTTTTTGTTACATGAATGTTATATGGCTATCAAATTCCTTCTAACCATGTATTTATGGTCATACATTATTGCTAATATTATTACTGCTGTCTACCTTGGTTAGGGAGCACTTCTTACAGGAAGGGTGTAGTTGCTGATGAATAGACTTAAAACTTGCTGGGCATGGTGGAGCACGCCTTTAATCCCAGCACTCGGGAGGCAGAGGTAGGAGGATTGCCGTGAGTTTGAGGCTACCCTGAGACTCCATAGTGAATTCCAGGTCAGCCTGGGCTAAAGTGAGACCCTACCTCAAAACACCCCCCCCAAAAAAAAAGAATGTCAGAGCCACCCGTTGGGTCATGATATGCAAAGACATTTCCTCCTACCCATAACTATGGACTAACTCCAGAATGCATGACCCATATACCTCAACAAGGAGGGGCCAGGGGGAGGGATAGGACGTGGGTGAGCCTAACAATGGTACCAACTTGACTGTATTCACTGAGTACAAAACTAATTTAAAAAAAAAAATCAGACATTAGAGAAAACCTCACTGTGTCGGGGAGCGGAGCTGAGGTCTCCCTGGGTCATCTGTGGAGGAGCTGGCCACATACTGGCTATTGGCCACTCCCATGGCCTTCCATCACATACAGTAGGACCAGAATGGATGGAATTTGAGGCAGCCATTGCCTGGCCCTGTCCCCTGCACCTATCACACTAGACAGGACTCTCATTATTACATTTTTTGTATATTTCTTATGAGAGAGAGAGAGAGTTGGTGTGTCAGGGCCTCCAGCCACTGCGATCAAACCCCAGATGGGTGAGCCATCCCTGCCCATGCGTGACCCTGAGCACTTGTGTGGCCTTGTGCATCTGGCTTACGTCAGACCTGGAGAGTCAAACCTGAGTCCTTAAGCTTTGGAGGTGAGCCCCTTAAGCGCTAAGCCATCTCTCCAGCCCAGGGTTCTCATTTTCGATCCTGGCCTCACCCTGCAGGAGGAAAAGAGGCATGAGTTGGGTCTTGTCTCCTGTCAGGCCAACCCGGCTGGCTGTGCTTGCTCATCGTTTCAGACTCGGGGCTGGGCTGTCCCGGGCTCTGTCCCCGAGAGGGCAGCCCGCCCTGCCCAGGCACAGACACTTCACGGTCTGTTGCCCTGCACCTGGATCGAGGACTTGGAGAAGTGGGACACTCCAGAAGAGCAGGTGCAGAATTTGTGAATGTGACCTTTAGACAGGAGGTCAAATCAACAGTGGAACAATAAGAGACTGGCAGCATGTGAGTCGGTTCACTTGTAAAATCTTAAATATGTACGAGGAAAGATTATTAAGGAGGATGAAGAGAAGGAAGAAGATAGGCTTGTCTCTAAAAGCCACAGGTTGGGGCTGGAGGGATGGCTTAGCGGTTAAGGCATTTGCTTGAAAAGCCAAAGGACTCAGGTTCGATTCCCCAGGACCCATGTTAGCCAGATGCACAAAGGGGCACAGGCTTCTGGAGTTCATTTGCAGTGGCTGGAGGCCCTGGCATGCCCATTCTGTCTTTCTCTCTCTTTCTCTCTCTTCCTCTTTCTCTCTCTCCCTCTCCCTCTTTCTCTCTCAGATAGATAAATAAAAATAAACAAAAAAAAATTTTTTTAAGATGTGAAAAAACAAAAAGGCCACAGGTTGGCAGGCCCAGTCTCAGCAAGAGCGTAGCCAGGCAGAGCTCTTTAGTGACCAGCAGCTAGTTACTGCAGCCTGAGGCCCTTCAACACCAGCCCAGTGTGGGCCGCGTCCTATTTCCTCTCGGTTGCTGACCTGAGCCAGCCTGGCCTCCACAGGTCTGTTTACCCATCTCAGGAGGAGTGGAGACAGCCGGCAGAAGACATCCATGCTGCCTTGGTGCTGAAACCTTGTCGCCTGTCACTTAAAAACTGAGTCCTCAAGCCAGCCCCTATTTGCTAGATGCCCAGGTGGACACACGTGGGTGGAGAACGTGCACCAGGCACACAGCTGACCCCCACGCTGCCTCTGGCTCCTGAGGTTAAGGGAAGGGAGGCACTGTTGGTGCCCTGTACCAAAGCTGGGTAAGGGAGTATGGCGGCACCTGTGCCCAGGTGACACATGCAAGCCCACAGTTGGCGTGCAGTTGCAGTGAGAGAGCTGGAACCCCTGGGAGCCCTGGGCTGGGTCAGCCTGGGACCTGTTAGGAGGGACACGGGCTTTGTGACTGCAGAGATGGGCGATCAGAAAGGAGGACTGGGGGGGGGGGGCTGGAGAGATGGCTTAGCGGTTAAGCGCTTGCCTGTGAAGCCTAAGGACCCCGGTTCGAGGCTCGGTTCCCCAGGTCCCACATTAGCCAGATGCACAAGGGGGCGCACGCGTCTGGAGTTCGTTTGCACAGGCTGGAAGCCCTGGCGCGCCCATTCTCTCTCTCTCCCTCTATCTGTCTTTCTCCCTGTGTCTGTTGCTCTCAAATAAATAAATTTTTAAAAAAATGAACAGAAAGGAGGGTGGGGGGCCGGGGGTGGAGGAGGAGAAGCACAGAATGGCTTTTTGAGCAGGTCACTGTTTCCTGGAGCTGAGCTGCCCTTGCGGGCCCAAAGGGGGAGGGGAGGCCAACTCCTCAGAGTCCACAGAGGAGATGGCAAGTCTGGGAGGAAATTAGGTTTTGCCCTCAAAAGACATGCCAATCCCAGCTGGTGGGAATGGCAAATGCCAGCTCACTGAGTGCTTGGCTAACCTTTGCTCATTCCACGGGGGAGGAGGGCACACAATGATTGCACTGTCACTGTTACACACACGAGAAGCTGCAACCCAGGCGAGTGCTGCGTCCAAGGCTTCCCCCCACCCCCCCCACCCATTCGGGGATGCGAGGCGTGCTTCTGCCTGAGCGCTCAGGATGCTCCGTACATCACACTCATTGGTGAGAGAGAAAGGAACCCGAGCCAGCCGGGGTTTGCTCTCTTGTGCAGTTTTCCGTGGTCCCTCCACCATGTGGCAAGTTCTGCTGTTTCCAAGGCTTGAGGAAACAGGCTAGGTGTGGGGGATGGTTACCTGGAGGAAGAGCCCCCATCAGGGCACTATGGGGGTTCCCCTCTCAGCCCCTATCAGGCGGTCATCAAAGGACCCATCCCAAGACCCAGGTTGGGCTCGAGGCTCCAGAATTTCGGCTACTGGGAGGTGAGGCGGGCTCATTTGTCACCAGTTTCTGCACAGGGGGGAACTCCAGACTCTAGCAACAAGCATCGTCTCCTGGAGTAAGAGGAGGAGGAGGAGGGATTCACAAGGGCAGAGCAGCAGGACCAGAGGGAAGAAACGGGCCACCAGCCAGAGTTCAAGGAGGTAAAGTGCTGCGGCGTGTTCCTGGTTCAGCTCATGCTACGCGAGCATCTGCCCTCACCATTACTATTAATGGCGCTGATGTCATTGTTGTGGGAGTCATGACTTTCACTTCCTTCTCAATGAAACCTTAAGCAAGCTTCCCTGGGCCTCCGTCAGAGCAGGAGGGAAAGTGTTTTAATATTGTGCATCTCAAATTTCTAGTCTTGGTTTAATAAAATATTCTGTTCACTAAAGGCTATGCATTAAAGGTTAAAAAAAATTCTTTTGTTTTTTGGTTTGTGTCACATTTTTATTTTATTTATTAATTTTCAAGCAAAGAGAGTGAGAGAGAGAGAGAATGAGCACCACTGCAAACGAACTCCAGACTCATGTGCCACCTTGTGCATCTGGCTTACATGGGTTCTGAAGAATCGAACCTGAGTCCTTAGACTTTGCAGGCAAGTGCTTTAAATGCCAAGCCATCTCTGCAGCCCCCCTCCTCTGTGTCTGTGTTTTAAAAGAGGGTTTTGCTATGCAACCCAGGCTGGTCTTGTCCTGGTGATCCTCTTGCTTGAATCTCCATAGGTCTGGTATTACAAGTGGGTTCCAGCATGCCCTGCTATAAGGATATAAATTTACATGTGATGTATCTTATACCTTCTTAAGCTCTGGCAATCAGTACATGCACCACTTGAGGTAACCCATGGTCAGGCCACATGTGGATCTGGAGTTTGGACACAGTCGCCATGTGAATCTTCTCTTAGCAACTCACTGCCGCCTCTAGTAACCTGGAGGCTCTCTGGGAACAGGAGCTGGGTTTTGCTCTTTGGGTCTCTCACTGGCTTTGCACATACGTGATCCCAAACCAGTGTTTGCTGAATGTACTTCAAATGAACTGAACTGAGGCACCCAGAGAAACTCCTATCCAAGTCACAGAGGCACGATTTTACAACATCTCACAAAAGTTGGCTCATTGTCTAGTGCACAGATGGAGTCTAGGATCCCATTGGGGACCATAAAAAGACCCTTGGATAAGGATACCCCTGTTAAGGCTTGAATCTGAAATATTCTTCCAAAGTTCATGTGCTGAAGGTCCCAAGAATAGCAGTATTCAGAGATGGGGTTTTTATTTTTCTTATTTATTTATTTATTTATGAGAGAGAGAAGTGTGTGTGTGCATGTGTGTGTGTGTGCATATAGAGACAGAAGGAGAAAGAGGGCACACCAGGGCCTCCAGCAACTGCAAACAAACTCTAGATACATGTGCCACCATGTGCATCTGGCTTACGTGGGTCCTAGGGAATCGAACATGGGTTCTTAGATTTCACAGGCAAGAGCCTTAACCACTAAGCCATCTCTCCAGCCCCAGAGGCAGGGTTTTTAAGACATGACTGTATCATGAAGTTTCTGGTCCCATCAAATCATCATAGATCAACCACTGATGGAATATTGAGAAATGGCAGAAATTTTAGGAAACAAGGCTTGTTTGAAGGAAGCAGATCACTCACTGAGAACATGCCCTTCCCCTCTCTCTCTCTCTCTCTCTCTCTCTCTCTCTCTCTCTCTCTCCTTCTGCTTCCTAGACACCATCCTTTCCTTTTTCCTTTGTTTTGTCTCAGCATATGCCCCAAAGCAACTGGGCACACCATGGACTGAAACCATGAGCAAAACTAACCCGTTCCTTCTTTCAGCCAAGTGCTCTAAGGCATTCTATCACAGCAACAGAAAGCTACCCCATTGCCCAAGGGTCCATTTTCTAGTCCTATATGCCTACACTCTTCTTCTTTTCAGGCCAGGAGCAAAGTTCCAGCTGGGTAGGCCATGGCCAGCCTGGGGCTTTGGCTGGGTCCTGACTGTGCTGTCCTGGGCACACTCTTTAACCACCCTGTCTGTAAAGTGGGCTCCAGTCTCACCTCGTCAAGATGGTTGATAGGGAGAAGGTGCCCAACTCGTCAGTTTCATGTCCTGTGCTGATTCAGGGGGTTGAAAGCAGACAGGAAGGACCAGTGACTGTTTTGCTGCTGGGCTGTTTAAGAGTGGGGAATCAACAGGAGGCGTGTGGAGAAGGCTTCTGGCCCTCCACACAGGCAGAAAACGCTTGGGGTAAGACGATGCTCTCCATCCACGAGTGACAGTGAGTGCACCTGGTCCTGAGCTTGGCACACCCAGGAACTTCCTAAGCCCTACCCCATACAGTGAGATGCTACCAGCCCATTCTGCAGATAAGCAAGTGTAAGGAAAAGAAGGCACAGTGACGTGTGCAAAATGACACGATCTCATCATAGGCAGGACTAATCCTGTTTGCTACATCCCCAGCCCTGAGCAGCACATCAAACAAGGCTGTTTGAGGTTTTCAAAGTCTATCGCTGCCGGGATGAACTGAGGTCCTCTCATGCTCTACTCCTGTCCCGTATAACTGCCACCGCTCACCCATCATGGGGTCTGGAACTCCCTGTGCTCTCCGGACCCTCACACACAACCTCGGAAGCCAAGTGTGGTTGAAGGAAAGCAGAACAGCCGGGACTCTGAGCCTGCTCATCCAGACAGCATCTGACCAGCGGGCCTCAAGACAGGCAAGCGAAAGAAAGTGTCAGAGCCCGTGGACAGGTGAGGGGAGAACGGAGTCAGGGCAGTCTGGAAGGAGCAGGAGGTTTGGTTGGAGGGCAGGCAGCGCTGGAGGACAGTGAGGAGCTGTGGAGGAAGGGACAGTGGGACCCAAGACTCAAACAGGTATAGATGAAGCCATCCTGGACAAGATATATACACAAAGACCCCAAATCCACCGGACAAAGGACCATGCCCCTCTCTTGAGGCCTCGGCTCAGATCAATGGGCCTGGGGATCTGGCTGGGGCAAGAGACCAGAAGAGAAAATAGGCAGGAGGGAAGCTAGGAGCGTGGCCAGGAAGCTTGGCAACCGAGGCAGCCTGCCCCAGGGCTTCGCACCCAGAACCTGAAATCAATCAAATCACCAGCCTCACTTTCTCCAGGACGTAAGGTCTATGAGGAATGGAAATCCAGGAGCCCCCAGCAGGGGACTCCAGGGATGGCAAGGTTGGAGGATAAAGTCCCCAGCCTCCCCCATTTTCATAGAAGTGTCTCTGCTTTTGTGTGCTCCATTCACTGGGCCTCCAGGCAAAAGGCATCCAACCACCTGGCCGGAAAAGGGAGCCCAGCACCTGCTTCGGCAAGGGTGAGCCTTGCAGGCATTGTGCTCAAAGAAAGAAGCCAGACACAAAGACTCACTTGGACTCCTATTTGACTACTCTCATGAGGAACCGGGAGTAGGCAAATCCACAGACAGAACGTAGAATAAAAATTGCCAGGGCTGAGGTGGAGAGACAGGGAGATAGCATTGAATGGGTAGAGCTTTGGTTTGAGGCTGTGAAGAGTTCTGGAGAAGGGGTTGGGGGTGGGGAGGCTATACACTGTAAATGTGCTAAATGCCACTGAATTGTGCCACTTTAAATGGTTTAAAAGGCCAAGTATGCATTATATATATATACATATTTTTACCACAATAAAAGTTAATTAAAACTATTTTAAAGGAATAAAAGTCACCTGGCTGGTACCCAAGTCTCTTAGTGACCCATGGAAGCTTCCTACGGCTGGCCTTGTTTGTGGGAAGGGCTCTGTAAGCGGACCCTGGGTGGGGAGGGGAGCTGGGGGACAGGATGACAAGAATGGCCCAGCCCGGCTGCACTCACCATGGGAAGAAAAGAACACCAGGAGTAATTAGAAACACGAGGGCTCTGAGCTTGCCATGGGAACCGCAGCACGGGGCGCCACACAGCCTCTTTGTGAGCTCCTCTGTCCATCTGCTTCTGGGAAAGCAGGCAGCTGCCTTGAGGGCTCAGGGGCACCCGGAGGGGTCTGGGGCCCAGTGAGCCCCAGCTCTCTTCCCTCCGGCACTCAGCTTCCCCATGTATGGAGCAGGTGATAGCTCAGTTCCAGGAGAGCCGCAGAGGGCCATCTACACACCTGTCCGCCTCAGTGGTGTCCTTGGGGCCCAGGAAGCTGCATTCGGGACTCATTGCTCATCCTCAGAGTGAGCAGGGTTTGATGAAGCTCTGGCTGTCTGAGCACTGCGTCCTCCCTCATGGCCACATCACTTTCAGCGAGGTCATCCATGGTGATGAACAACAATGCAGATCGCTCACTCCCTGGCATGTACTGAACTGAGCCAGCCTTTCTGCCCTAGGGCACGAGGGCACTGTGGCTCAGGAGGTCTAAAGGGAGCCCACTCTGCCCTGACCTCTAGCCCAGTTCTTCAAACCCCTTCTGAGCCTCGCTCTCCTGGTGCGCCTGCAGGGCCGGTAATTTTCCCAAGGCTATAGGGATGAAGGGCCGAATAGAACTTTAATGCTGTGGCAATGTCCATGGCAATTGTCCCTTGCCCTGGCTGTGCATTAGCCATGCAAAGACAAGAGTCAGGGCTGCATGGCCAAGTTCAAGTCCCTGAGGTCCCTTGAGAAGACACCTCCTAGGGGTCTTGTGACCATGGCAGGAAGCTCCCCTGCTCACTCTGATGTGGAGAATGAAAAGGCTGAGGGGGCTCTCTGTCTTTTGTGGGTATATGATGTGCAAAGCCCTCCCCCTCGCACACAAAGCTACAAGAGGTCCCTTCCCCACTTCAGCTCGTGGCGGTGCCATGAAGAGGCTGTGAGGAAAGCAAGGAGCGGAGGGCCGCAGTGTTGAGAAAGTTCCTCTTTCCTGTGTCCCGGGGCTTCCTGGACCTCACGCAGCCCTTACAGATGGCATTGCAATGTAGTCACCATAAGGAAGAAACAGATTTGGAGCTCCCCAAATATACAAGGCTTAACAGTATGGACCAAACAGCTGGACCAAAGGTCACAGAAGATCCTTGTTTCCCCATGGGAGCAGGAGCATGTCCCATCCCCTTCCCCACTGCTCTTCCCCAAGCCCTACCAGAAGGCTGCCAACAAATCAGACCAGCCCTTCCCAAAACCCCACCTGGGCTTGCAATCCATACGCCTATTGTTACCATGACAATGTGGGCTTGGTTTCTACATCCAGTGGCTCTCCCTTCCAGACCTTCAGTCAGTTAGAATGAAGCTGGGCATTACCTTAATAAGATGGTCCCACCTGGGGTGAGCGATGACAAGGGTGCTCCTTATGTCACAGAGCACTATCTTCAGACAAACCTGTGCACATTATCCCCTTGGGTCTCCATAGGGACCTTTAGGGGTGTGGTGGTGAGTTTGTTGCCCCCAGAAGAGAGATGATAGAATGAGGCAGGGAGGCATGGAATGACTTGCTTTGCAATGCACAGGGAGTCGATGGTGGGTGGCTCAACTTAGCACCCATGTTTTTGATGGACACACTCCAGAAAACCATTAAATAAATAAACAAAATAGTTAAAAACTTAACTGGGCTGGAGAGATGGCTTAGCAGTTAAGGTGCTTGCCTGTGAAGACTAAGGACCCAGGTTCCATTCCCCAGGACCCCCATAAGCCAGATGCACATGGTGGTACATGCATCTGGAGTTTGTTTGCAGTGGCTGGAGGCTCTGGCATGCTAATTTTCTTTCTCTCATCTATCTCTCTCCATCTCTCTCTCTCTCAAATAAAGAAAGAAAATCATGCTGACACGCATCAGTGCCCTTGGAGGGGCCCCATGTGAGGGGTCAGATGCCTCAGCATGGGTCCTGGTGAGGTATACCATACTGTGGCTTGTGAGGACCTTCCAGACAATCCCAGACACTAGCACTGCCCTCAGATGCACCTCTAAGGAGACACCCATCCTTTGGTCTACCCTAAGGGAACAATACCTTGTCTTTACTATGCTGTCTGATATGACCCATCCGGACTCTGTACTTAGCTCCCAGAGGTGATTCATGGCCAAGCCCGGTTCTCTGCGAGTCAGTACACAGATTTTGAGCAAATGGATCTACCACCATATGTGCCATGAGGGTGCTGTAGAAAGGACCCTGAACCAGACAGACTACACTTGCTCTCTTCTCACTATCTGACGTTGGCCCAGCCATTGGCCTCTTCAATCTTTGGTGTCTCGTCTGTATTACTGGGAAAGGAACCCTACAGAAAGCCAGGCACAGCTTTCAGATAAACATCAGGGCTTCTCAGAAGGGTCACTAAGCCATGATTTCAGTTCTCATTTCCCACATAGGTACTTCATTAAACTAAGCCTGCTGTGTGCTGGGTACCAGGTGCTGCATGGGGGCTGTATGCCCACAATACCATCCAACCTTCCAGAAGTCCCTACTTGTTCCCAGCTATATTTTGGTGGGACGTCTTTATAGAAAGTCTAGTTTCCTTAAGCTTCTCTCTTAACCAAGGAACATCACCTGGTCTGTCACACTGCCCACCAAGCTGTGTTACTCTTTCTATGCACTGGACCCCATGACCCTGCCCCCCCCACCACAGCGGGCTCTCTTGTTGACAAGGGACTTGCTAAGTTCATTCCTGCCTTCCTTGGGCTCCCTCCAATGGCATGACTCCCCTTTCCTGGACCCAGTTCCCCCAAAGCCCACACTGGCTCCCACTGCTCTCTGGGCTCTTCTGCCTATGTGAGGCTGTCACATCAACTGTCCTTTATTTAGGTCTTGCCACCTAGAGAGTGACTCAAGGGAATGATAACTAAGATGGACCCTTTTAGGATCTGGTATGGGGCAGAGTCTGGGGAGACTCTCTCCCACACTTATCTAATGTCTAATATCAGAAGTGGGAAAAGGGTAGAGATGAAAGACTGAAGCCTGGAGCCAGATCTTGAGTCTGAACCTAGTTTTTTTTCCTCTACAGCAAAGAACAGAAAAGATACCAGGCAACCTGACAAAGGAGTGGGTACTCCTCCACTTTCCTTTCTTCACCCCCTTCAGTTACTCCTGTAGCTAGGGCTATTCGAAGAGCTGGCACAGGACATGGTGTCTGACCACTGATTTCCTTCATTCAGATTTTGGTTCTGCACCTTACTAGTTGCCTTATCTTATGAAGATAATCAGCCATTCAGGTCAGCAGTTTTCTTCTCTGTAAAACAGGAGTTGTGATGGCTCCCTACGTTCCCCATGAGGATACTAGAAGGATAGTATGTAGGCCCCAAACACAAATCAAGTCTCTGTTATAGTCTTCACGAATGCTAGTGTTTTGGTTTCTTTTTTATTTCATTTCAGAGCAGGAAAGAAAGTAGGAACCCAGGTTGGTAGATGATGCTGGAAAGAATGTTCTGGGGGAACAAGAACTATAAAGCCTTTTGCAGCTCATTCTTGTTAAGGGATCCCCAATAGCAAGAAGCTCCTCTGTCTCTAAAGGTCCTGTCAAAATCATCTTTGAATCCAGACTGTATATGTGGAGACATAGCTTAAGGGTAAGGTGCTTGCCTGCAAAGCCTAAGGACCCAGGCTCAATTCCCCAATACCCATGTAAGCCAGATGCAGAATGTGTGTGTGTGTGTGTGTGAGAGAGAGAGAGAGAGAGAGAGAGACAGAGACAGAGAGAGAGAGGGAGAGAATGTACATGTGCATGCATGACCAAAAGCTCAGATGGTCTATTGTGTCAATTTGTAGCAGGTGGGCCCAAGGAGTGCTACGTACACCCTGAGTACCAAGAGGAAGAAAAGCAAACACAGGCTCTTTGGTCTCTCCATGAGCGGTACCTTGAAGTTTCACTTTGACTACTGGGGCCTAAAGCTCTAGGAGAAAAGTGTTGAACAGAACCAAGTCAGGCTAATGGGAAAAACCATCGCGCCCCCCCTTAACAGAGACCTGTCACTAGACCCACTGTCTGGCTAAATTATGCGCTGGTGATAGGGAGAGGTGAATTCTGCCCTGTACACATAAAGCAGCACTTCACCAGCCACCTTCTGAGACACCTGTCACCTCCTCTGGCACTCACAACAGGCTTTCAAATATTCCCAGAGGCTTCCCTATCTCACCCCCTTCCACACATGGCTTTCTCCTGGTCCTGTCCTTGAACTGGCTCTGCCATCACACACACACACACACACACACACACCAGGCTTCTACAATCTCCTCTTCTGAGCCTCATCCTTCTGCTTCTCCAGCAAGTCCCGGTGCAGGCAGCCCCTGACAAGCCAACCCACAGAGATGGGTACTATTATCTTATGTGACTCTCCAGTCAGCTCACAGCTATCTATAAACCACATTCTGGGTCTGTATGCAATTTTAAAACATATTTTCTTGTTTTTCACACTGTATCCACACGGAAGGAAAACACATACTTTTTAGTCACAAAAAGCCTTGGGTTTGAACCTGGGCATTCTGGCTCTACACTATAGCCCCAGCCATCACACTAACCTCTTAGTAATATATTCACAGCCAGGCTTTGGTACACACAGTGACTGCTTCACGACCCTCCGTGACAGTACGAGGCTGGTTACCATGAAGCTGATCTACAAAAGTGGAACCTGGCTGTCTCAAACAATATTGCACTGGCTTCTGCAAGGTCAGTGTGGTCAGGGACAACCCTCACGCCAGCTTTCAACCAAGGTGATCTGAGTACCTCTGGCTCACAAGAAAGCTGAAGGCACTCATGGACTTCTTCCTTCTCTTAGGAGCCAGGACCAGGAGATTGTGGGTCCTCCCTCTGTGACCATGGGTGTTTAAAGCAGTGGCGTGAGCAGAGAGGCAGAAAGGAAAGCAGAAGGGGGAAGAATTGAATGTGGTTTTTTAAATGTTTTATTTTTATTTATTTATTTGACAGAGAGAAAGGGGGGAGATAGATAGAGAGAGAGAGAACGGGCACTCCAGGGCCTCCAGCCACCACAAACGAACTCCAGACACACGAGTCATCTTGTGCATCTGGCTAACATGGATCCTGGGGAATAAAACCTGGGTCCTTTTGCTTTGCAGGCAAATGCCTTATCTGCTAAGCCAACACTCTAGCTCAGAATTGAATGTTTTATCAAACACATTTGCTGTTCAAGTCCCCACATCCCAATTTCAGGTGACCTAAGTAGGTATAATCTATATTTCTTTTTTAATATTTGTTTCATTTGCAAGCAGAGAGAGAAGGGAGAGAAGAGAGGCAAGAAGAGAAGGAAGAAGAGAGCATAGGCATGCCAGGGCCTGTAACCACTGCAAACAAATTCTAGATGCATGCATCACTTTTTTGCATCTGGATTTATGAGTGTACTGGGGGATTGAACCCAGGCTGGAAGGCTTTGCAAGCAAGCACCTTAAACTGCTGTACTATCTCCCCAGCCCCCACTGTCTTTCTGTAAATGAGTTCATGTAGTGAATTTCTAATACTCTTAGCCGGGAAAGGATTTCTGTGCTCAAGGACACATGCTCATGGAGGTCCAAGGAAGCAGACAAGGTCTAGAGAGCAGCAGTTCAACAGCAATCAGTGTGCATCCGAATTACTCTAAGTGAAATCTCAAATACAGCTCTAAGCATTCTAATTTAGTAGCTCTGAGAAAAGACCAGGAATCTACTTTTTTTTAGGAAGCTCCACACTCCTCTCTCCTCTCCTCTCTTCTCTTCTCCTCCTCTCTCTTCTCTCCTCTCCTCTCCTCTCTCTCTGCTTGCAAATAGAAAATACTTCAAAAAGAAATGTAGGTGGCTGGAGAGATTGCTCATCAGTTAAAGTGTTTTCCTACAAAGCTTAATGACCCAGGTTCAATTCCCCAGTACCCATGTAAAGCCAGATGCACAAAGTGGTGCACACATATGGAGTTCGTTTGCAGTGACTGGAGGCCTAACATGCCCATTCTCTATATCTATCTCTCTTCTCTCTTTGCTTGCAAATAAATAAGTAAAATATTCAAGAAAAGAAGAAATATAGATTGTACCTACCTACATTTCCTGAAATTGGAGTGTGAATGCTGCCTAGAAAACCATACTTGGGGACCCATTGATCCCAGGTAATGGTTCTCACCATTAACTGGATATCAAAATTATGTAGATAGCAGTTAAAAGTACATGTGGGGCTGGAGAGATGGTTTAGCAGTTAAGGCACTTGCCTGAAAAGCCTAAGGACCCCAGGTTCATTTCCCCAGGATCCATGTAAGTCAGATGCACAGGGTGGCACATGTGTCTGAAGTTTGTTTGTAGTGGCTGGCTGCCCTGGCACACCCATTCCCTCCCTCTCTTCCCCTCCCCCCACCTCATTCTCTCTCTAAATAAATAAATAAAAGTACATGTGCCTCAGTGGGTAGCAAGCAAAAGCATCTGTTCTCAAGAAGCCCTGGGAAGAGGTGATAATTGAGCAAGGTAGTGAATAAAAGGGTCTGTTTGGTACAAAAGTTGGAAACCGGATGTAGAAGGAACATCGAGTTCATAGAAAGGCACGGCCTTGTGAGAGAGTCTAGACGTAAGTTGAAAAAAGGGACGTGGCAGAAAAGAGAACAGACACCCCACCCCCATCCAAGGTCAATTTAGGAGAGTATGTTGCCAATGATCCTACAAATACAACTTGCTCCATGGTGGAAGTTTTATGCAATGTGGGCTGAAGTCCAATATCAAGGTCCACTTTTTCATTGAAGCCAACTGATTGTGAGGACACCAAGCAATGGGTCCAATAGACACATCTATCATTGAATAACCAATTGTCAGGACAAGGTTTTCAAACAGAAGCAGAGCCTATACCCCTGGGGAATCTCCTCTTCTCAGCAGAAGCCCACTGCCTTTCCGGAACGTTAAACATAGACAAACTGACCCCCATCATCCATGTTGAACATTAGTGTAGTTCTCTACTTTGAGCTCAGATCCCAGAGTCTGGTGGAAAAATCCCTGAACTGTTGGATTTTAAACCAGATGGAAACCTCGGGGGTCATCTGGTCTACCTAACATCTGGAGAGGCATGGATGGGAGCCAGTAATGGGAGAGGAAGCAGGATTGAGCAAATTGAATGAGAAGCTAAGCAAGTCTACCAGGCCCTTGGCAAACTTCACCGAACTCTGCAACTGTCAGAAGAGATCCCACGCTCCCCCAGCAGATAGGCAGGCTGGCAGGAGCCTTTCATCCAGTCAGCCTCAGTCTTCCTTTAGTGTTTGCTTTATAAGGTTTGCAATGTTTTGCTTGGTCACTTATGTCCTTTTTCTTGGAATTTAAGTAGACGATGAATTTCCTTTTGGTGTGAATCCCAGAAACTCAACGGGCCCTCAGCCAGTGATCTGAAAACCCCTCCTCCCTAGCAGGACACAGAAGGCCTTTTGCAAGACTCTGATCTTCCTGCCCTGAGGTGGCCGTGGTTGTTGCCGCTCTCCTATGCCCTCGCCAGCATGTGGCTTATAAGCGGCAGTTTGTACGTGTGTGCTAAATACACGAGTGGGCCTCAGGATCCTAATCTCAGCATCAGGCAGGGCAGTGACAGGTCTCAAGTTGGGGCTACCTCTGAGCCATTCCAGAACCACCTTTATCCCAGGTAAGAAAATTTCCCGAAACCCTACTATTCCTCTTGGACCTAACAACTATCATGCTCCGAGGAAGTTCTGGAATACCCCCACTCCATACTGCTGGACTCTCCCATCTGCTAAAGATAAAAGAAACCAACGAACAACTTTTCTGACCTCTCACCAAGCACGGCAGAGCTCACCATAAAATGAACTTTGGTGTCTGAGGAGACATGTAGGAATAACCAGGAGTTCTCTGCTGGCTTTGGGCTTGTCACCAAGGGAGGTGGCACTGCCCATTGTCCCCACCCCTCTCTCCCTAACCTTCCAGGGTGCTTATGCCTATGTCATGGAGTTTTGTCTCATTTAGGCCCCAACTTATTCTGAGTCTCTGTTATTCATTCATAACATGTGACCTTCTGTTCAAAAATGATTAACTCCCTTCAGGATGACCCTCATGTATTGAGTAGTAACCTCAAGCACAGCTGGAACTCCCAAGCGTTTCCAGGCCACAGTCAGAGCTGGCATTTACTAAATGAACATGGGGAAACTCAGAAATAAATGAGATCTGCAAGGTCACCAAATGAAAGGCCAAATCTCAAACTTCTTGTAAGGAATTAAGTACATCTGTTACTTCACATAGACAAGGCCAGAAACCTCTAGGGACAGATTTGGGTCATCCCTACACAGAACTGCAAGACCATTGACCTGGAATGACCCTGAGTTAGGGGTGTGGGTGGGCAGCTCTGATAGGGGACTGGAGAGTCCACATAGAAGCATAAAGGCCTAGGTGGGGGCTCCTGACCCTCCTCCTGATCTCCATGTCGCCCCCACCCTCCCCAGGCCCGGCTCCCTCTATCTCCAACAAGAAGGCAGAAAGCTGTGGCAGAGGTCATGTCAGTAGCATTAAAGAGGATGAAGCAGGACTATCAGGAGAACCAGGGCTCATAGGGCATTAGAAGCAATAAGCATCCCAGAGACTGCCCCCACCAGCTCAACCACTCCACTCCTGCTCACAGTCAGAACTAAAGAGCCCAGCTCTCTGGCATCCTAGGTCAGAGTGCTTTCCCACCCTGAAGCTCTGGGGAAGCCAGCTCCATCAGTTGCCCTTCTCTCAAGGCCTCAGGTCTCCAGCCCAGGGAAGGAAGGGCTGAGAAGAATCCTCAGGACCTGAATTCCCCAGGGTTCTCTGTGCTCCCAGACACAGTATGGTCCTTAGAAAGGACCACCCACAACCAACCTGGTATAGTCACCAAAGGAAATACCATGTGCTACCAGTCTCTTACTTGGCCATCACTGAATAAAATAAAATCCAATTATAGCTGGGCATTGTGGCACATGCCTCGAATCCCAGCACTCAAGAGGCACAGGTAAGAGGATTACCGTGAGTTTGAGGTCACCCTGAGACTACATAGTAAATTCCATGTCAGCCTGGGCTAGAGTGAGACCCTACCTAGAAAAAACAAAACAAACAGAAAATGCAATTGTGAACCAATCTTAAAATCTCATCATCAAACAGTAGATAGAGAGGGGGCTTCTTACACTTGGAGGTGGGAAATGGCCTTCCGAGGAGTCATAGCACTTAAGGGTGAGGGGAGCATCACAAAGGGTCTTCTGGAGACCTGTACAAAGTCCCTCTCCAGCCACTTTATAGTATGACTTGTCTTTGAACTATTGATTTGACCTTTCTCTAGACCATGTTTCTTTAATGCTTTGAATTTTGATGGAGTTTTGACCCAAGCAAAGAGTCCAGGGGCCACCTTTCAAGGAGCCCCTATGATTAATGTGATCTATTCAATTCTGCTCAGAAAGTCTAAAGAGGTTTATGGCCATACCACCACAAGCACACCAGATCTTATCTCGGAAGCTAAGCAGGATCAGGCCTGGTTAGCACTTGGAAAGAAAGAAATCCAGGAGACCCAAGCTAAGGAGAGCTGTTCCTTGCCCTAGAGGAGCTTATGGTTGGGCTGGGAATGAGGCAGGCTCACTCCAATAAAGTGTTAGCTCCTCTATCAGCCCAGTGCTTCTCCCGGCCAAGATGTACTGACTTAACCACCCACTCTCTTCATGCCCCTGCCTTGAGGCCCAGGCAGATCAACACACAGAGCAGAGCTCAGCATGCAACAGAGATGTGCAAGAGCAAATTAGGGACCGACTCAGACTCATGGGTGTCTCAAGTGGAAGACTGTGGAAGCCAAGGCAGGCCCACACCAAGTATCCTTCTGATGGAACTGAGCTTCGCAAACAGCTCAGAGCCACTGCAGCACTGTACTGCAATATACTCAATAGTTTGTTTGTTTGTTTGTTTTTTAATTAGAGAGGGAGAAGGAGGGAGAGAATGGGCATGCCAGAGCCTCTAGTCACTGCAAACGAACTCCAGAAGCAGGCGCCACCATGTGAATCTGGCTAGTGTGGGTTCTGGGGAACCGAACCTGAGTCCTTAGGCTTCACAGGTAATGCCTTAACCTGTAAGCCATCTCTCCAGCCCTGCTTTCAATAGTTTTAACCTCCAGAATAGAGCTGTCTGTTCTGTGAGGCAGAATAATGTGGCCCTGGCTTCTCCACAGCCGAAGGTAGAAGAATTTGTGTGTTCCCGCTCAGAGCCACAACCAAAGTCCAGTGGAGGGACGGCCTTGGCCACTGGCAGAGCCACATTGATTCTAACTCTGCCGATGCAGAAATGCTGTCATTGCACCCA
Source organism: Jaculus jaculus (assembly GCF_020740685.1). NCBI lineage: Eukaryota > Metazoa > Chordata > Mammalia > Rodentia > Dipodidae > Jaculus > Jaculus jaculus. The sequence goes on from NC_059103.1 coordinate 44,164,054, forward strand.
TTCTGTCCACATGTATTTGCTGAGTGTTTACTGTATGCCAGTAATGGGCCAAGCCCCGGGAAATAAGCAGCAATGGTTAGAGTATTCTGCCCTCGTGAGCTCCCATTCTGGTGGCAGGCAAGGCGGTCTCTTTGTCTCTCTCTGCAGGTGTGGAAAGATCCCTGTGGTCTTCCACACAGACACCTGTCCTCTGCCAGTATCCTGTCCTATGAGTCTACCCCTTCAGGGTTTGGTTTCCATGCGTACAAAAAAGAAGTTTTGAGTGAACACATTTCTAAAGCCCTTTTGGCTCTAGGAATCTTTGCTTCTTTAATTTGAAGTAAAAGACCAGAGGGGACTATGGAAAAGAAAACCTTGCCAGGCATGGTGGCACATGCCTTTAATCCCAGCACTTGGGAGGCAGGGGTAGGGATTGCTATGAGTTCAAGGCCACCCTGAGACTACATAGTAAATTCCAAGTCAGTCTGGGCTAGAGCCAGACCTTACCTCAAAAAACAAAAAAGACAGGAAAAAAAAAAAAAAAAACAGAAGACTGAATATGTAGGCAAATACAATTGAACTTGGTATAGATATCACTCTTGAGATGCCCAGTTTCACTGGCCAGTGCTGAGACACCCTATGCCTCTAAACCACCAAGCTTTGACTTTCCTCAGCCCAACTAGAGGGACTTGGCTGAGCCATGATCTATCTGAACGGTCTGTTTTTGTTTGTTTTTGAGGAAGAGTCTCGCTCGAGCCCAGGCTGACCTGGAATTCACTACGTAGTCTCAGGCTGGCCTTGAACCCACAATGATCCTCCTGCCTCTGCCTCCCGAGTGCTATGCCACCATGCCCAGCTCTTAAGTGGCTTCTTTGCTACCCTCCAGGGTTCCCAAGAACATAAAACCCCTGGGGTCACAAGGAGCGTCCAAGATGGAATTCCCAGATTCACTAATGAGCAAGCCAAGCCCTTGAGGTCTGCCAAGCCTCCACATGATTCTGCCTCCACACCCCACTCCTTTATGCCAAGCCTTTTGGGAGAGATCACTCCTCGTAGGAGCTCCCAAGAACTCACCTAGAGCTCTAAGCAGCAAATTCTGCAGGAAAAAAAGAAAGCCCTACAGGGAAAGCTGGCTTCCCCAAGAACCCAGCCCCACAGCCTGCGTGCTAGGGCCCTGCTGGAGAGAGGCTACCAACCACCTTGGACTTGCCTATAAGTGGGGGTGGGGGAGGGTGCCTCTGGTAGGCCAATCACAGTCAAATTCAAGCTCCATTTTGCTTGCAATCTGGAAATGCCTTTGAAATCCTTCAGGGACATAAATGAGCTATTATCTACAATGCTGCTCTATTTCTAATTTCTTTAAGTGGGGAAACGGGGCATGGAATAGATAATAGGATCAGGGAAATTTGAGCCAAAAGGGACCTTCAAGAGCATTTCACCCAACCCCCTCACATGCAAGTACAGAAGTCTAAAGTCTGGAGAGGGACCAAGGCTTTGTCACCAAGGAGCACACCCACAGTCTAAGTGACTGGCCCCAGCGACTCCATCTCCACTGGGAGTTGGCCTTGCCCCTGTGCAGGACGCGCTCATCTGTGGACAGCCAGCTTGCTTCGCCCTCAGTCCATAGTCATGTATGTTTAATGACAATACCAAGAAGAGCATTAATAGGGAGCAAGAGAACCAAAACAGAATGAGCTTGACAATGTTTAGAAAGGTCTAGAAGGAACCACAAAGGGACCTGGGTCCAGAGATGGAGAGGTAGAAGGTTGGCTTACACATAGTACCTTCCCATAGGTACCATGTTCCTGCAATTCTCAGTCAAATCTTAATAGGAACACACCTCACCTGTATGTGTGTGCATCCATATGATTTCTGAATCATAAATATCGGTAATTAATACTTTCGTTCAGTCTAGAAGAGCAAGTGGGCAGGGATTGAGTTAAAATTCCAGTCTGCAGAGCCAGGCTGGGTATCATCTGTTCATTTTCCTATGTGGAGGTCTGGGGAAGAGCCCAGCTCAGAACACCTGGACAATAAAGCCAATCCCTGAGCCAACTGGCCCAGAAGCAGTGGGTATAGATGGAGTAGGAAACCCTTACACTGCACATCAGAAGGATGCACACGCCCACATGCATGCTCACACGCAAGCTCATCCTGCCTCCTACAGCCCAGGAGCAAATGGGTGGCCGGCCTCAACATCCTGGACTCACAGCTCTAGAAGATAGTTCTAGAGCCTGTTCCGGAGGTGTAGATGAACTTGGTGCACTCCTGCCTCTACAGTCTTTCTAGTTCCCTAGTCATCCAGAACCATGGGGGCCCCTTCCTAAAGTCTGCTGGGGCCATGTCCTCTGTCCTGGGTCCCTACTTCCCTTACAGCCCAGTCCGCTTCCTGGGTTTGCACGTGTCATCCTTGTGGGTTGAGTTTTGTCGCCCCAAAGCCAGCTGAAGTCCAAGCCCCGACCTTGTGAACAAGACCTTGATTGAAAATAGTCTGTGCAGGGCTGGAGAGATGGCTTAATGGTTAAGTGCTTTCCTATGAAGCCTAAGGACCCCGGTTCAAGGGTCACTTCCCCAGGACCCACGTTAGCCAGATGCACAAGGGGGCGCACGCATCTGGAGTTCGTTTGCAGTGGCTGGAGGCCCTGGCGCACCCATTCTCTCTGTCTCTCTCTGTCTCTCTCTCTGCCTCTTTCTCTCTCTGTCTGTCACTATCAAATAAATAAAAGTGAACAAAAAATATTTTTTAAAAAAAAGAAAATAGTCTGTGCAGATGTAATCTGTTGGTATAGTCAGTGCATGATACAACCACGTGGAGACACTGGGAAAACACAGTGGGATGACAGCGGCAGAGACTGGAGTGATGTGATCACAAGCCGAGGGACACAAGGACTGTTAGCCATCACCAGAAAACCGAGAGGCATGGAAGGAGCCTCCCTTGCCACCTTACAAAGGACCCAAACCTGCTGGCTCCTGGCTTTCATGCTCCCAGCCTCCGGCACTGGGACATAATAAATCTGTTGATATAAGCCACAGCAGGTAGCTTATTGTCGCAAGGGCCACAAAAAAAAAAAAAAAAAAGAGAGAGAGAGACAATCTTTCTCATGGTTGCTGTCTTCTCTAAGTGGATGGTGACCCCCAAGTATCTTGAGGGGGTGTGCTCCCCCTGCATCCCAGGTTTTCAGTCCAGTGACCCTGTGTGGGAAGACCTGGAGAGGGATTGGTGACTGGGTCCTCAAAGCTCCTTCACAAGCCCCTGGAATTCCGAAAAGAAGAGCTAGAAACCCCAACCTGTCCACCACCACCCCCTCCAGCATAGTGCCCCTAAATTAGGTCATCCTCACTAAAATATGGGCACAAGGGCATATTTATCTGGAGCTATGTGGGCTCTGTTCACCACAGGACATGGAGAGCTGACAACTGTCACCTCTGGGGAGAGGACCTGGGAAGCAAGGAGATAGAAGGGAAGCCACAAAGACACTTACTATTCAGTGATGAGTCTTCCAGATATTGCTGATATTTTCTTATGTGCATTTCTTTCGTTTTTGGGGGGGGGGGTTGTTTTGTTTTGTTTTTGTTTTTCAAGGTAGGGTCTCAATGCTGTATCTCAGACTGACCTGGAATTCACTATGGGGTCTCAGGTTGGCCTCGAACTCACAGCTTATCCTCCTACCTCTGCCTCCCAAGTGCTGGGATTGAAGGCGCGCACCAGCCATTTCTTTCTTCTTTAATGACAAAAGTATTTCATATTTAAATCGATAAAGTGGAGACTGAGACTTGGGATTTTTGTAAGTTTCCAGGTTATCCTAATGATGGGAGAGTATGAGAGCTGTACAAAGGCAGTTGTCTCTAACCTGAGCCCTTCCTGCCTTTCCTCCAGGACTCAGGACACCCCTATGCTCTCTGGGGTCCCCGTTTTCCTCAGTATAAAAGCCTGCCACCCGCACTGTGATTGGATGTGATTAAGGTCCAGACCTGAGGAAGGAAGTCACCCTCTCAGCATTGCACAGCCCATGTCTTGGGCTGGGCTCATGGAGGCCTTAACGGAATCTGAATCACCCTGTGTGTGCTGAGGGTGAGCGTAGCTGTCCTTTGGTTTTGTCCCTTAGGTTGTGTTCCAGATCCCTCTGATTCCAAAATCCAAGGATTAAACAAGCCCCTCATATAAAGGGGCATAGTATTTGCGTGTAACCCACGTGCAACCTCCCATGTGCCTTAAATCACCTCCAAATTATTTATTATATCTAATAAATGCCAATGCCGTGTAAACCGTTGTACTGCATTGTTTTAGGAAATCGTGACGAGAGAGAAGTCTGCTTGTTCAGCGCAGAAACAAAATTTTTCCACATCTTTTCTGTGTACAGATGGTTGAATCCTTGGACCTGGAACCTCTGGGTCTGAAGGGTTGAAGGTACTGTCCTCTGAAGTGTCCAGTCCAGAGACAGGACGCAGCCACACTCCCTCCATCTCACCCTCCCAGCAGGGAGCCGAGGACCAACGTTGATGTCTGTTGGGCTCCTACTTCTCACTGTCTCCCTTACCTTACAATGTTGTCCTTTTGCACCTTGGCACATGTGACCTCTGACATGCTAGTGACCTTTTGTTTTTTATTTATTTGTTTATTTATTTATTTATTTGAGAGCGACAGACACAGAGAGAAAGACAGATAGAGGCAGAGAAGAGAGAATGGGTGCGCCAGGGCTTCCAGCCTCTGCAAACGAACTCCAGACGTGTGCGCCCCCTTGTGCATCTGGCTAACGTGGGACCTGGGGAACCGAGCCTCGAACCGGGGTCCTTAGGCTTCACAGGCAAGTGCTTAACCGCTAAGCCATCTCTCCAGCCCAACCTTTCTACTGTTTGCTGCCTTGTGTATCTTCCCCAGGACAGTACAGATTCCACGGAGTCAGGGGCCATTTGCTGCCACCTCCCTAGCACTAGAATGTATTTGGAACAGGGCAGTGGCTGCAGTGAGCCATCTGAAGGATAACTGAATGAATGAACAAGCATTTGTGTAGGGCCTTACTGAACCCTGCAGTGATAAACGAGGTGAGGATAGAAGAGGAATGGTCGAGAGGAGCCATGGAAACTCTGCTGAGGACCAGACTGGTGCCTAGCTCAACAGCCTGGTCACCTACCCACGTGCAGTCATCGTCGATGTCACCATCTGTCAGTCACCATCCACAGAGCTCACGTACCCGACTGATGGGGCAGGGCCCTTCTCGATATTTCGGCACAGGTGTCCTGCAGTCACAGGGAGGCCATGCAAGAACTTTGAGCAAGTGTGCAGAGCTGGGCTCAGGAATGCTCTCAGGGCCTCTGAGCACATGAAGGGTGGAGAGGCGCAGAGGGAGTCAGGGAGCTAGCACCTTGCCTGGAGCCCAGGTGGGTACTGAACAGAGAGGCCTGAGAAACAGCGGCATCTCCAAAGATCACCTGAGTGTCCAGGAGATGGGTGTTCTCGGAAGGGGTACGGGAGAGGCACTTGTAAACTAATTTGGGATAATGCGGAAGGTTGAGACACTTAGTGCTTTTTCTACATTAACTCTGGGTGCAGCTGTCATTCTCTGAGCCTTTCTCACGGGAAGTTTCTTCTGTGAGCCTCGCCGGGCGCTACCCAGTGAAGCAGAAAGAGGATGGACAACTATGGACCAGTGAACAGTTCTAGGACTTGAGAGAAAAGAATGAGGCTAGAACTCAGAGGGACCCCAGGGCTTTGGTAGCTCAATTTTCAGACTTCTGGTCCATTCCAATGTGTTCAGCCTTCTGAATCTTTTGAGTTATATTAAAAATGTCAAAACATAATGGACAAAAATACTATGACGAGAGAAAACTATGTCCTAAAAATCACAAACCTGGTTGTAATATATACCTTTCAGGATTTATTTGTGGGCCCCAAAGTTTTGTGTATATGTTCATTTTTTAAAAAGGGAAAAGAATGTTATCTTAACCAGCAACGGACCCTGCAGGCTTCATGGCTAGCCAGCTAGATCAAACATGCCAACTAGTGCAATGGTGGCATGTTGGTTATAGGAGAAACAAACTGTTCTCTGACTAAATTTGAGGTCTACTCAAATGAATGTCATATACTGAAAACCTAATCAAAAGCCTATGGCTGGGGAGATCATAAGCCTTGAGGTGGAAGGAACTGCTACTGTGGTCCAGCTAAATGGATATATTATGCCCACCAAACTGCCCCTGAATACTTATTGCCCACATATTAATGCTACTCATACTTTTGGTTAAAGAAGATTCTCTTTGCAGATGGTAGTTACCACTAGAGAGTCTCAAAACTCATCAAAGTGCTGAGAAGTGACAGTGGAGTGTTCAACACTGAATGAGACTAATATACTCTCCAAGGCTCAAGAACCATTGCAGAAGAGGTGGTAAAAAGAATGCTAAGAGTTGGGTCTGGAGAGATGGCTTAATGGTAAAGGTGCTTGCCTGCAAAGCCAAAGGACCCAGGTTTGATTCCCCAGGACCCATGAAAGCGTCTGGAGTTCGCTTGCAGCAGTTGAGGGCCCTGGTGTGCCCATTCTCTCTCTCTCTCTCTCTCTCTCTCTCTCTCTCTTCTCTCTCTCTCTAAATAAAGTTCCTTGAAAGAACTTTTTTAAAAAAGAATCCAAATAATGTAAGAGCCAAGGAAAAGGGAGGAGTGCTTTGCAACACTGTCTTCCAGACACAAAATGGATGTGGCATTCATGACCTCACAACGGCTGATGCACACACAAGACCTGCATAATAAGATGGGGGAAAAATGATGACACCAAAGTCGAGCAGGGACTACATGGAAAGAAGGGATTCAGCAGAGGGGACTAGGAAAAAAGGGGACAAAGGAGAGTGGCGGCAGGGGATTGTGACCAGGGTACATTGTGTATATGTATGGTGGTTGCTAATAAAAGATAAAAATAAATAAAAGAATGTTAAGGCTGGGGAGATGGCTTAGTGCTTACAGGTACTTGCTTACAAAAGCCTGATGGCCCAGGGTCAACTCCCCAATACCCACAGAATGCCAGACACACAAAGTGGTGTATCTGGAGTTGATTTGCAATAGCAAGAGTCCCTGGTACACCCTTTCTCTCTACTCACAAGTAAATTAATAAATAACTTTGTTTATGAAAACGTTAGATGGCCCCAATTCCAAGAGGCCATCAGCTGTCTAGTACATCATCACTTCATGAACCACTGAGATTTTTAGGAGGCATCTAAACTAGGGTACACTGTTTAGAAAGCACAGTCCAGTTTCCAAGATATGGAACATAGAAGTGTGAGTATCCCAGAATCACGTGGATGCTGCAAGTAATGGGAGTGGTATGTTCTTTGAAAACACTGACAGGTATCAGGTAAGGACCCAGGAGGTATTCTAACTGATTATCAAGTGTCTCATAAGGGTTTCTCCTGTGGGGTCTCAGGACAGAAGAGCACTCCTTCTTGTCAGTAGCACCGTTGATTTGGGCAATGACAGGCCCCGTTCATATGTCCCCCTTGGCCCGTGTTTCACGCTCAAGTATTATGGTCTGGATATGAAGTGTCCCCTAAAAGGCTCATGTGTTGAAATTTTGGCTCCCAGTTGGTGGTACGAGTGAGAAACAATTGGATCATGAGGGTGTTAACGTCAGTGGGTTAATCCATCAATGAGTTTACAACAACCTCTTTGTGTATGCCTCACAGTCCTTCCTCTGATCCCATCTGCTCAGACACCCAGGAAAGGCTGCCTTTTCTCAGAGCAGGGAGAACTTGAAGGAAACTTCTGCTGGTCTCAGGGCCCACCTTGCTCCCTAGATCTCCACAGGCCAAGCCCCACTGAAATCAGGTATGAGGGAGCCAGAGATCCCCTAGAAAGGCCCCCCAGACTCAGGCGCCAGTGGTGGCGACTCTAAAGAGTGGAGGAAAACCTGTATTTCAGCAAACTTCCAGATGGTTCATACAGACTATGAACCCAGGCAGGTGCCCTCCCAGGGTCACCTCGCAGCCTAGACGACTGTGCACGCTCACCCATCCCGTTGGCTCTGAAAGCAGTCCACCTGCCAGGACATCCCCTCGGCATCCTGGGGCCTGTCTACGTGGGAGCTTCCAACCCTCGGGTCTCAGGAGTGTGGGTGCCTGTTATGATTTATGACTGTGACTCCCACACATACTCCGGAGCTGGGGAACCAGGCAGGCTGTTCACAGATTAAACTCAGCTCTCCTCTCCTCACAGGTAATGGGCACATCTGATGATGGAAGAGCTTAGAAGCAGCTATCATCAAATTAATCTCGATGCTGGAGAAATATCAGAGGCTGTAAATAAGAGGAAGTTATTTACAAGCCTGGCTCACCAGCTTGTTAGGACACTTCATAAAACCGGGGGGGTAGGGGGTAGCATTACTATCCCTCAGTCTCTTCCACTCCTCCAGCCACCTGGTGGGGGGCAGAAAGGAGTACCAGGGGCCACTGGGGCGGGGGTCAGGAGTCAGGGCCACCGCCTGGGGCAGCAGGAGAAAAACCTCAGCAAAGCAACTTCCAAACCTTGCTGCTCCTTCCATCTCCAAAACTGTCCCCATACCTGATGCTGGGGACCTAGGGGTTAGGGGCACCAGGCACGCCCACTCCCCTCAGTGCTCCTCATATGGCTTCTATACCTCCGCGCCCCCTTTTCCTCATTTCCTGACAACACGGAGCGCACCTTCTGTCCCAGCTCAAAACGTACCTCCTCTTGGAAGCCCACCCAGGCCACACACAGCACACAGGGGCCTTGTGATGTCTTCTTTGCCCATCACGGTGGAGGCCACACCTAATTGACAGTGTGTCTCTGTCTCCCTCTTCAGTGTCCACCCCAGGCCCCTGCTCCTGCTCAGCCTCAACGGGAGCCCAGAGAACAGAGACGATCAGGTGTGCGGGCCCGGCTTCTGCATGGCTTGGGAAGGTAGGCCTGGTCAGGCCTTGACAGCCTGGCTGGTGGCCTCCACCGCCCTGTCGGAACATCTATTGTGTGACTTCCATGATGGGAAGGTGCTTCAAGTGGCATAAGTGACAGGTGAGAGAAAAGAAAGCAGGGAATCCCATTTAGAGACACTTCAGCTCGAATTCCTGTGAATAATGCGTATGTGCGTGTACGCATCTGTGCACGCTGTAAGTGGTGTGAGGGCCCAGAGCCCAGATAAACAGGATGAGTGATCTCAGAAAAGAGACAGTCCCTTCTTCTGCATGTGAAGTGATAGCAAAAGGACCATGTCTGCTGGCACCATGATTCTGCACCTCCCAGGCTCTAGAACGGTAAGAGATAAACTTCTGTTGACAAGCTAGCTCCCAGTCTTGGGCATTCCGTTATTGTAACCCAAATGGGGTAAAACAGTAGCTGAGGATGAGGATCAGGGTGCTGGAGACCTTGAGATAGGCAGTCATCAATCAGTGAGCCCCCTTTTGGGTCCTTCCCACAGGATCCTTTCCCCCAAGGTATACAGAAGCTGACACTGGCCAGTCTTGAGATAGATGATCTGGTTCCCAGGCTAGTACTTTGCAAACTGTGTGTCAGGCACCAAGTTCAGGGATGTTTCTAGAAATCATGTGCACACACACACACACACACACACAGAAAGAGAGAGAGAGAGAGAGAGAGAGAGAGAGGACACAAATGTTTGTAGTCAAAGAGTTCAGGGAAACATGAGTGACAGAAAATTAATGGGCTCTCTTTACTGTAGGCCTTAGCAGAGCTTACATTTCTAATTAACAAACTGTGAGACTCTCCAAGACAGGGGTGCAGTGTATACCCTTCCCTAGTCGTGGAAACGTGTATCCCTTGAACAGCAGCTCCTTGGGGATCCTGACATCTGCTTGGAAGGTGTGGGACACTGGGATGTGCTGGCCCCTGCTTAAGTGCAGCCCCATGCCCGTCTTCCAAGGGGCTCCCTGACATACCCCATTGCTTCTTCTCCTCCCATCACGGTGCACGCGAACCCCCATACTGTGGAGGGCACTGGCAACATAGCTTTGTGGGATCCTGTGGGGACCCTTGCCTGTTTCCTAAATCTTCAAGGGCACTGTTCAGCCCTTGCTGTTCTTGGGACAAGGCTGTGAGCTCTGAAGAGATGACCCAACCACTTCGTTAATGGTGAAGGCTGGGCGCTTCCCACTTGCCCTACCCCTCCACAGCCCCTCACTTTTCCCTGCTTCCTTCCCCACCTCTCCTGCTCGACTGTGCACACTTTAAACCTCATTTGGACATCAGCTTCTTGGGGATCTCCTCCCCCAGCATATCCATCCTGGGGCCTAAGACAGCATTGAGCAATATACCTTAGGTCCGTACTTTCAGACCATCCACATGTCTGTTCCCCACCAGACAGCATCGAGCAACATACCTTAGGTCCATATTTTCAAACCATCCACGTCTGTTTCCCACGTGGCTCGGTGTCCTTAGGGCGGATAAGGGCTGGGGAACAT